>NW_005871102.1:5447390-5454258 GCF_000147115.1 Myotis lucifugus
AAAAAAAAATCCTAGACTGCCCAGAGCTTATCTAAGGATGTCCCAAGAGGGCGTCAGAGTTATGCCACTCACAGATCTGTCACTGTCATCTAGGAATCTACTTGGCACTTCTCCCTATCAGCACAAGGCCCGTTTCTCCAGGTTACATTCGGGTGGGAAAGAATGGGGTAGGCAGAGATCTAGGTCTGCTGAGCCTCTCCCTGCCTGAGCCTCCTCCTGCAGACCTCCCTGGTGAGGACAGGGGCAGCCACAGGGGATGCTGAAGTCACATCAAAGAGCATGTCTGACTCTAGCCACAAACACCCTCAGCCTGTCCTGGGACCCAGGAAGGAGAGGGGACAGAGGATATGGGAAGGATGCTGGAGGCAGTGGGGCTGGCTATCGTCTGCTCTGCTCTCAACTGATGTTCGACCTTGAGCAATGTGCCAAGTGTGCCTCTCCGCTCCGGAACACCCTCATCTGTCAAACGGAGTGAACACCTGCCTTCGGCCAGCCTGGCTGGGAGCGTGAGCTCTGTGGAGAGAAACATCTTATCAGTGGGAGGCTGTGGGGGTGCTGTTACTGCTGTAACCCGGCACCGGCTGTATGTCACTGTCTGCAAGACAGCATTGAAAAAGGGCTGCTGTCATTTTCTGCAGCTCTGGACTGGCTGGGGAGGCAGCACAACGTGTAGGTGATGAGGGCTGGTGAGGACCCTTATAATTATGAAAATCAAGCCATTTGCCAACTTGGTATGGGTCCAGCTTAATTTCTCCCAGCCCTCAACGGATGCCTGATGGGTCTGGATTGGGACTGAGGCAGAAAAACAGCAGGACCTATAAAAATGTCACTTCTCCAAAGAGCAGAGCTGCAATGGGCAGAGCCCTGAGTCCTTGTGCCTGTGGGGGGAGCTCATGGTGGTGCTCGGGAGCTTGAGAGGGTATGTGTGGGTGCAAAGAGACAGAAGGAGAGGGGGAGCTGATGCGTGTAAAGACCATCTGGCTGGGCACAGGCCCAACCCAACAACCGAGGCCCTTTTCTCTCCCTCCCCCAGCCATGTAGCTCCTGCTGTCTGCCGGGGAAGGAACAATAAAATAATCTGGAGACTCCTCTACCCTTTTCTAGATCCTCCGGGGGTCTCTGCCTCTGGTCCCTGAGCAGATGTCCAAGGCGGGCCAGCTCTGCAGCCCTGTCCAGAGTAGCTCAGGGCCTTCTGTGGGAGTTGGACAAGGAAGGCGGCCATGCAGGGCTTTCCTGGCATAGCCATGCCAGATACCGTTAAAGCCCTCCTAATCCGTGTTATTTTCTTCTAATCCCTCCCCCGCTTGCTCCTGCCTGTGTGCCACCCTGCAGGACCTTTGGCCCCAAGCCGGAGCCCGTGCTGAGGAGCCCCAGGCATGAGGAAGCCAGGCACCTGCTGCAGCGAGCCCGCATGAAGGCCAGGACCCGGCCCCTCCGTGCCAGCCATGATATCATGCCCACCATTGACCAGGGTGGCCGGTGAGTGGGGCCTGGGCCAGGGAAAAGAGATGGGACCTCGCCAAAATGCCTCTGCTCACTCCTCCCGTGTGTGTGTGTGTGTGTGTGTGTGTGTGTGTGTGTGTGTGTGTTTCCCATATCAGGTGTTTGCTTTAATTCATTTAGTTGGTCAACATACTTTTACTGAGGGCCTAGAGTGTTAAGCATTGAGGATATGAAGATGAATAAAACATAATCCGAGCTCCCTGGAGGGACAAAAGTCATTGTCTCCAGGGAGAAAGGCAGGCAAAGGGATCAATACAATTCTGTGGATTGTGGTGTAGGAAAGACGTGCGTGCGGGGCAGGAAATCTGTACCTTCACCTGGGAAGGACTGGGAGGTGCAAGAGGAGGCGGTTTCTAAGTTGGGGGCTTGAAGGAGACGTGAATATTCACTGGACAGATGAGGGAGGCAGGGGTGAGCATCCCAGGGCAGAAACCACGAGCAGAAGCCCTGTGCTCAGGAGTTTGGCCAGGCTGGAGCCTGGGGACCTGCTGGGTGCATGGTGTGAAGGCCAGAGAGCTCCGTGAGGCCAGTCGTGGAAGCCCCCAGGCCTGCTGAACAGTTTGCATGTCTCTCATAACAGCGAGGCATCACAAAGGGTTTTAAGCAGGTGGGTAGCATGATCACGTTTGTGATTCAGTAAAGCGGTCCTGGCTGCAAAGATGTGTTGGACCTGGGGTTCCGGGGGCAGTGAGGAGACTGCACCATGCTCCTGGTGCAATGTGATAGGGAGGAGGGTTTGGAGACAAGAGATTACTGAGAGCCAGAAGTAAGCAGCTTTAATGAGGCGGCAGAGAAAGTAGTTAGAAGACTCTGGAACCAGACCACTGGGTTGAATTTTGGCTCTGCCTCTTTTTAGCTGTGTGTCTTTGGGGAAGTCTCAGTGCCTCAGTTTCCTCATCTGCAAAATGGGGATTATAATAGTGCCTATGTTACAGAGTTGTTGTGAGGGTATATGAGTTAATAAATACATGTAAAGTGTTTAGAATAGCTCCTAGCATATAGTGAGTACTCTGTGAGTGTTACCTCTTGAAAGTAACTTAGAGTGGTCTCCACTTCTCCACTGGGGATATGTTCCAAGACCCCCAATGGATGCCTGAAACTAGAGATAGTACTGAACCCTATATATCCTATGTTTTTCCTCTACATTCATACCTTTTCACTTAAAGGAAGCACATTATGGCTTCGCTTTGGCATATCCGAATTGTCAACATCACTACTATTGCTCTTTGGGGCCATTATTAGGTAAAACAAGGGCTACTTGAACACAAGCAGTGTGATACCACACAGTTGATCTGATAACTGAGGGAGCTACTAAGTGACTAATGGGCGGAGAGCATATACAGTGTGGAGACACACTAAACAAAGGGATGATTCATGTCCCTGGTGGGATGGTGTGGGACAGTGCAAGATTTCATCACATAACTTGAGAATGGCATGCAATTGAAAACTTACGAATTCTTTATTTCTGGAATTTTCCACTTAATATTTTCTGACAGCTGTTGACCGCAGGTAACTGAAACCACAGAAAGCAAATCCACAGAAAAGGGGGGACTACAGTGATTAACTAGATGTAGGAAGTAGGAGAGGGGAGGCATCCAGGATGGAGCCCAGGGTTCTGACTTGGTGTCTGTAGGTTCAATGGGACCTTATGCAAGGGGTGAGGCCTAGGTGCAGGGTCAGGCTTTGAAGGGAGTTACCCCCGGAACACCCACTGGAGACCCTTATCAGGCAGTTGGATATGGGATCTGTAGAGGAGGAGAGAGGTCAGAACTGCATATTTGGGTATTACCCTGTTTTCATGATGCTGGAGCTGTGAGTGAGCCTGAGTGCATCAAGGATGGAGAGATGGGAAAGAAACAAGTTCAAGGACATTCAGACCAGCACTTCACATATGTGGCTGCTCCCTGAGTCACACCCTATCACCATCATTGGGACTGTTCCATGTACGGTGCACTGCAAGGAACCACTTACATGTGGAGCTCTGGGCCTGAGATGAGACGGCCAGCCCATGGCAGATTGCACCAGGCCTGAGCAGGACCCTCTCTGTGGTCGATAAGGCCTGTGGCTTCCGTGGCATGGTGGGCATGCTGGGCCTGCGAGTTTTCATCACCATGTGGCACTAGAGAAAATGAGGCTTCTCAGTGGAACTGGACCACATGCTCTTTGATGGAGGATGCTGAGCCCAATCATGAAAGGGCGAGGACCTTCACAGCACCATTGAGATGACTTCGGCATGAGCAGAGGGCTGTGGCCTGCCTCTGTGCTCAGTGTCAGTGTGGCCCTTAGGAGAGGGGCTCAGGAGACCCCATACCCTGGCAACAGGTGCCAAACAGGCTACCCTTTTATTTCCACATTTTGTGCCTTGTCTTCCTCTGGCTAGAGAGCACTAGTTATGAATGGGCATGGCTTCTCTGAAGCAACCTAACTATTCTCTGCATGTATATGGGGCCCAGAGCCTTCGACTTCCATGGAACCCTCCTGTTTCACTTTCCACAGGTATATAGGTTGGATTGGGTAGCCTCACATAGGCAAGTCTATTGGCAAAACATACTTGACTACGTAAATGTACTCTTGTATGCTTCCTCTTCCCTGAATCATGTCAGCAGCTCACAACCACCCATTCACTGACCTTAAAGTAGGTTCCCCTCTGCCAGCCTGTCCCCTGGCTGTAGAAATGCTATCGGAAAGCAAGGCGACCCACTTTAGCAGCTGCTGTGTCCAGAAAGGAATTACTTTGACTTGGCAGCACTGGTGAATCCTCAGAGGGTAGAGCTGAAAATCAACGCCAGATGGCTTGCTACAGATGCTCTTAAAGGTTATGCTGGTCAGATCATCCTGGAGAGCCGTGCTGAGTTAACATGGAGATGCCACGTAGGCCCTGGGCCTTGGTTAGATGCAGGAGCCTCCCTACACCCCAGCCAGCCCAGAGGCATCACTCCTTCCAAAGAGCAGTGAAAGATGATGGAAGAGTGGGGGCAAGCAGAGCCATCTTCAGAGGGCCTTTGTATCCTAGGTCTGGTGGAGGCAGCTGGGGCAGCCGGAACAGACAGACAGGCTTTGCCAGGAGATGAAGAGGTAGCAGTAGCTGCATTCCCTGGAAACACATCAGCGTTGATATCAAGCAGCTCCTGGAAATACACGCTCTTGCCGTTTGGGGGACAGATACACCTAGCCTGTTGGTCTAGTCTCAGGAGGGTAAACATGTCAGCAAGATGCAGGACCTGGGAGGTGGCACCATAAGTGCCATTGTCCTGTGTCAGAAAGTGGCTGTGTTCTAACTGTAGAGCTTGAGTGGGATATATTGAGAGTGTGGTTAGGACAGCATTGTTACAGGAAGTGGGCTCCAGAAGGTAGCTTTCCCATTCCCCTAGGCCATTCAGCCCAGGTTCTGAGCCTGACAGAGTCCTCTCCGAGGATGCATACTGAGGTATCTGCTGGCTGAGAAGCTTAGCAGGGTGGGATTTGCTCGCTGCCGAAGTGCCTCGTTTGCTCTGCACTTGTCTCCCAAATCCTCCTGGCACCTTTCTGCACTGTCCCAGCACTGCTGGCGGAGGCCTCTGGGTTTTAATACTTGAGTTGAAGGTGCCTCATGTGATTAAGCTCTCCTTCAGTTCTCCTTTGGGAACAAAAATAGTATTTCTACCTTTGGCATAAATTCCAGGGTGACTCAGTTCACCATCTTGTATTAAAAGTTAAGGTCAGCCCGACCGGCATGGCTCAGTGGTTGAGCATCAACCCATGAACCAGGAGGTTAAGATTCAATTCCCAGTCAGGGTACATGCCCAGGGTGCAGGCTCGATCCCCAGTGCGGGGCATGTAGGAGGCAGCTGATGAATGATTCTCATCATTGATGTTTCTATTTCTCTCTCCCTCTGAAATCAATAAAATTTATTTTAAAAAAATAAAATAAAAGTTAAGGTCAGTGATGTGGCTGGCAGGACCTGGATCCCTTTTTAGATGTGATTGTCCCACAGCCCCTTCCTCAGGTCCTGACAGCCTAAAGTGATCCAGGTGTAGGTGGGTCCTCAGGGAGGGAGAAGTATGGTACTTACCTGGCCTCTGACAGAAAAATGGGTCCATTCGCATAGTGGTCTGAAAGTCAGGTAACCTGCTCCAGGGCGCCCTGGTGTGAGATCTGACTTGACCACCAGGCACAGTGCCTCCCAGAGCACAGGTTGGTGACAGAATGCAGAGACTTTTCCTAGCACAGTAATTCTCATCACAGCTTTTCAGGATGAGTGTGCTTGAGGGGCTGAGGTGGGACAGGTACAGGGAAGGGGTGTGGGAACAGACAAGAGGGAGCACCTGGAGCATCAGTGTCGCTCTGTCTAAATTTCGTCTAAGCAAGATGATTGGGAACCCAGAGGGAGAGCAAGAAACCCTAACTTCTGGTCCCACACAGTCTCTGTAGAGACTTAAAATGTACTCTTCCCATTAAATCTTTATAGCAAATACGGTACTGCCACAAGTCATCACTGCCAGATGCCATGGTGGCCAGGCTCATGTACTCCTGTGTGCACACACGTGTGTGCGCGCGCACACACACGCACATCACGCATGCCACGCTGGAGGACTTTGGTGTCATCTTCCTGTACAATCCTGAGTTTAATAAAGTTTCATCTTAACTCAGGCTGAGCTGGCAACAGAGGGAAATGCACAATAAAGAAGGTCCTGTTGGTGCTCTTTAGCGCCATGTCTCCGGCTCTGGATGGGCTTGTGAGCTACTCTGGTTTGCTGCCTGACTCCCCAGGAACCTGATTTGGGGTAACTCTGGGGTTGTGGTTACCACGGAGCACCCCAGGCTACCTTCCTCCTCACTTCTGTGACCTCGTTTCTGTCTCCCCATCAGGGATGGCAGGAGAAACCCAGCCCTGGACCGGAGGATGCCCTTTGCCTGCAGAGACAACCGCCACAACGGGAGCACGAGCGACTCCTCCAGCGGGGAGTCCAGCAGCGGGCAGTGGCCGAAGCGGGGCCCCTCCCCGTCCCACGTCCGCTTTGAGGATGAGTCTGCCCGGGAGGCCGAGTCCCGCTACCTGGAGCGGCTGCAACAGCGCCAGCGCCAGGTGCTGGGCCCTGCGCTGCAGATGGCAGAGCAGGGCCCCCTGCGCTCCAAGCCAGAGCTCGCAGACTACATCGCCGGGGGCCTCCTGCGCAGGGACGCAAGCGAACGGACTCCGCACAGGCTTGTGGGCCACCTGGACCGGAGAGCCTTCCCGGAGCGGCCGCCCACACGGGGCATCGAGAGGACCTGCCGAGCCTGCGGCAGTTGCATCGAGGACCAACACCCTGCCCTTGGGAAGGCAGCCGGGGACCCCCAGGTCCTCCAGGAGCACGGGCTCCCTGTGGGCTGGAGGGAGTGTTG
>NW_005871102.1:5454767-5498977 GCF_000147115.1 Myotis lucifugus
GGGCCCCAGGAGGAGTTGCGACCAGGAAACCACTGGGCTCCCTCTGTGGATTCCTCGGCTCTGTGCCGGAAGGTGTGTGCCCCGGCCTCCTTCGTGAAGCTGGCACCCTTGGGGCCAGGCAGACAAGACCAGGTTATAGGAAGCCACCAACCTCTGGAAACCATCCCCCTGCAACAGAGCCATGCAGAGCCCTCTGCCCCACACCAGGCCCAGCAGCCAACGGTTTCCCTTTCCTCGGAAGGCTGGGTGCCAACTCCTCCTTCTTCCAGGAAAACCACTTCACCTGGGCCTCACAGGAAGGCACCCGCAGGCCTGGTGACCGGGGAGAATCTGCTGGCACCCGCCGGGCTCCTTTAGGAAGTGTAGTTCCCAGGACCTGTGAGCTCGGTCCCCCACAGACACAGCCCCGCAGCCACCACGGTGGGCACCCACTGCTGGGCCTCCCCACCAACAACTGCAACAACAGTGTGCCTGGGTCCTCGGGGGGCGCCGTCCTCGAGGGCAGGGTGGAGAAGGGCACGAGCAGCCAGGAGCCCGAGGCACCCCTGGAGAACTGCAGAGGTGGTAAGGTGGCCCCAGTCTGGGGCAGTCCCAGAGCTGAGGCCAAGTCTGTGGTCTCACACATCCTTCTCTTACTGCTCGTCTTCATAGGTTACATGGCCACACACCATTCCTAGCAGCCCCGTGGAGCCCCCTGATCAATGGCAGGTGTCAGGGAAGCTAGCGGGGTCTGTGGGCTGGGTGCAGGGTTCAACGTCAGCCTGGAGGCGGGTTAACAACTCCCCTGAGGAGGCAGAGCATGGGAAAGTGGTGCTGAAGCCTCTGACCTCTGGGAATCCTGAGGGGTGTATAGAAGGTCCAAGCTAAGTGGCTGCTGGTGGCCTGGGCTGCAAGGAAATTGTACCATCAGCAGAGCTAGGAGAGGCAGCAGCTCTAGGATTTACCATTTGCTTAGAGTCGTAAGTGCTAAAATGCCCCTTCAGTGTCTTCATTTCATTCATTCAGTATTGTTTGAGCACCTGTTACATGCCAGGCACTGTTCTAGACACTGAGGGGAATAAATGCAATAAGTGAATTAATTCAGCAGCAGTCCTGCCCTTAAGACCTTCCGTGGCCAGGCACAGACATGCTGTCCAGAGCAGCGATCGCCAACCGGTGGTCCGCAGACCACTGGTGGTCCGTGAGGTCTGAAAGGTTGGCAACCGCTGGTCCAGAGGACACAGTGACCAGCAGGCAAAGCTCTTACAGGGAATGCTGGGGTTGCTCTCTGGCACCTGAGCCCCCCCAGACCCCCAGCCCTGCTGGGCAGACTGGTGTGTTTCAGCAGGCAAAGGATGTAGGATATCACCTCTGCCCTTGGAAGGGGTCCACATAATGTGGGCAAATCCTGGGCATCAGCAGCCTTAGCTCTGATCCCTGATGTTGTGAGCTAAGGTGAGCACCTCAGCCACTTACTTTTAGGCAGGAGTCACACGCCCACCCCACACAGCCTGCTTTAATGTGCCCACAGCTCTGGCAGCCCTGGGGCTGGGCTGGCTCAGGAGGGATCGAGAGCTTGGACACAGTGGAGAAGGAGAGGGCAGACAGACGACAGGCCATACTGACCTTACTGAGGATGTGGTGCCAAGACTCTCCCACCCTGTGTGCTGGCCACCCCGCCCCTGCACACAGACATACACTTTCCCTCTCCCTCCCTTGCTCACATGAACCTGGAGGAAGCAGGCCCCTCCTTGAACTAAGGTGTGGTTTCCTTCCCTGGTGGGCTCTAGGCTGGCTGCCCTTAACCACTTCCTGTGGATCTTCTATTCTGAGAGCTGCTGACCTTTTTGGGCAGCCGACCTTCACCTCCTTGGGGCCTGGAGCAGAGGCCCAGGTGAGGCTCCTCTTCTCATTAGCCAGGAGGTCCTGGGCATGTCACTGAACCCCTTTACACTCCAGGCCCCTCCACTGTAATCTGAGGGTAATAATAGAACCTGTCTCCTAGGAACCCATGAAATAATCTCTGGGGAGGGTTTAACTCATTGCCCAGCACATTCCAGATGCCTCAGGAGCTCTCAACTATGTCTCTTGATATAGGAGGGACATGACTTACCACAAGCAGTCCCTTCATTTAACAGGCATTTATTAATCAGCTACTGTGCACTAGTATTGTGCTGGGGGAAATGGGGTAACAGCAGTAAATCAGGCCCTGTCCCTGTTTTGTGGGTCTCACCACTGCTTCTCTCCAGCTTTCTCCGGCTCTCCTGCCTCTGGGTTGGGACTGTCCCCTCCCCTGTGGGATGGGTCAGTGACATGGGAGGGATGCTGTGGTTGTTGCAGGAGGAATCCATGACTTTCTCACCCCCGCAGGTGTTGGCACCGTCAGCTCCATGGGTGTCACCTTCTCCCTGGCCTTAGAGGAGCCAGAGTCCAGCCAGGAACCAGAGGAAGGCCTGCAGAAGACAGAGTCAAGTTCTGAAGGGCTTGTGTCATCCCAGTGAGTGACAGGAGCAAGAGTGAGCCCTGCCCATAGGAGGTGGGGGGTGGGAGGTGCCAAGTGAAGAAAGAGCCCCCCTGGAGTGGTAGCATGACTGACCTCACTGCTCCCAAGTCCTTGGAGGGTTCCCAGACTTACATCTAACCATGGCACCCCAATGCTTCTCTCCCAAACATTTCCAACCTAATGTGCTTGATTATTTATTCACCAAACATTCATTGAATGGCCTCAAGCTCCAGGTGCTGTGCTAGGCACAGCTGGCCAGCCAGTCTCAGCCCTCAAGGTGCCCCAGGTTGGGACAGCCTGTCTGAGAGGACTTGTTCCTCGCTCTGGGCTTGGAGACAACTAGATGCTGAGGAAAGAGCTCAGCATTCACATTGCCATTCTCTCTTTAGCGTGATGTCTGAGTCCTTGTTCTGGGGAGCCATCCTCTAGCCAGGGCCACCTCTTCTCTGCTATGCATCATTCATGGTGACATATGACCCAAGGCTTCACGTGCCACTGAAAGCCAAGTATCCATCTCCAGCCCTCTGTGCTCCCCAACGCCACACCTGTGCATCCAGTTTCCCCTGACATGTCCACCAGGGTGTCCGAGAGCCTTGCTGAATTGTTGATCGCTCCGACCAAAACCGCTTCCCCCAGGGCCTCTTCCCTGCGAACACAGAACCACTCCACAGTGCTCACACCCAGATCTGGGCATCCTCTTAGCTGCCCCATTTTTCTTCTTTCCGACTCCAACCCACTGGCCGGTCCTCTCCAGCCCCAGGCCCACCCGTGTTGCATTTCTCCTGGTCTAAGCTGCCTTCTTTCTGTGCAACTCTAACAGCCCTGCTGCTCTCTGCCTTCCCTCTTGCCCCCTCTAGTTCCTTCTCCACACAATAGTCAAAGGTAGCTTTTGAAAACTTTAATTCAGTGATGTCATTTCTCTTACTTAAAACCCATCATGTTTTTCCTTTAGCTTGGAGTAGAATTCCAACCTCTTACCTGGGTTTATGTGTTCAGTGGAATCTGCCCGTCTGAC
Organism: Myotis lucifugus; assembly: GCF_000147115.1. Lineage (NCBI taxonomy): Eukaryota > Metazoa > Chordata > Mammalia > Chiroptera > Vespertilionidae > Myotis > Myotis lucifugus. Next base: position 5,458,265 of record NW_005871102.1, read on the forward strand.
CTCACCTGCTTCTTGTCCCTTGCTCATGATGATATCCACGTCCTAATGGCCTGACCCCGCTGTGTTCTTGAATGCACCGAGCCCCTTCCTGCCCTCGAGCTTTGTTGCCAGCTTTTTTCTCCCTGGAGCTCTCATTTCTGGGCTTGGGGGGACTGACTTCTTGCCATTCAACTTTCAGTTTAAAGGTCATCTCCTCAGAGAGGCCTTCCCTGGCCACCCTGTCTCTCTCTGCTTCACCCTACTCAGCAGTCGCTGATGGTATCTCTCCTTTGTTTCCTAGTCTGCTGTTTATAAGCTCCAAGAGTCAGAACCTTGTCTGTCTGCTTATCACTCTCACTTACCCAGGCTATTTGCCACATGTCCCAGTGCCTACGAGAGGCCTAGAAGAGGTTCTTTGGAAATAGTGAATGAGCAAATGAATGAACGAATGATCGGGTAAACCCACTGTTGAATGTGATGCCAAGGGTCCTGTCTGAGCTGCCCTTTCTAAAAGCTACCGTGCAGGATTCCACTCAGCTTTCTTTCTGCAGCCTGGCTGTCTCTTCCTCCACAAGGCGTGGTGCTGGCTCATCTGGGGCCCACAGAACCCTAAGGAGAAGCCCACCCTCGCTTCCACAGCCCTCTCCCCCCAACCTCATGTCCACCCTTGCATTTCAGAGACCTACCAGGGGTCAGTGCAGGACCTGGCCCACCCTCAGCTGCCCCTTCTGACAGGAACAAGAAAGCCAGCAGCAGCATCACCACCCTGGGGCTGAAAAAGTTCTTCTTGGCCTTGGGCCAGGGCACACGGCCCAAGTTGGGCAAGTCCCGCAGCTGCAGTGTGGAGCAGCTGCAGCCCCCTGCACCTGGTCCGGCCTCACACACCAGCACCCCCAAAGTGAAGAGAGCCCCATCGTTACAATCCCTGCATCGGGTGAGTCCGAAGGGCCCAGACAGGGGCTGTGTGAGGCAGGTGGTGGTGTAGGCACCATTGGAACAAAAGGTGAAAGGAGAAATGAAGTGCTGAGGAGGCAAAGGTGGAGAAGAGGAGGCTCCTGCCTCCCCACAGTTGATCTCTGAGACTTGGGTCCCCAGGACACAGTACGGTAGCAGCATCCCCCTGCCCACCCCCCAACACACACACCGGCTTTCCAGTATGGACTCATCCTAGATGCCTTCCTCTTCCCCTCCTTCAACTCTCACTGCTGCCAAGACCTGGAGTCTACTGCCTGGTCATTCTAGAACCTTCTTCATGGCCACAGTGACCCTTAGTCTAGCATAAATCACTTCCTGGATACCTCCAGGGCCTCCAGACTGGCATTCCTGCCTGTCTTTCTCCACTGGCTTCCAGAGTGGTCCTTCTGCTATGCAAATCTGGCTTGCCATGCCCTCACTTCATACAGGCCATTGGTCCCTTACCACTCTCAGGATAAAGCTCAGGTCACTTGACAATGCCAAAGGGTTTCTGCAATCTGACTGCTTTCATCTCCCATCACTCTCCTTCTAACACTCATCCCAGTTGTCCTTGACCTTGAAGTTCTGTCATGAAGGCCACACACTGTCTGACTTTCAGCCTTCATGTTTCTGTTCTCCCGCCTTCTCTACCTGCTAATGTCTCCTCATCCAAGGATACTTCAGCCATTGCATCTTCCTACCCTTCCTTGCTCTGTATTTTTATCTCATTCTGGGCTACCCTCCTTGGTGGAACTTGCACATAGTATTTTAATTGATTTTTGTTTGTCTCCCCTCACTGGAGTGTGACTTCTTTGAGGGAACACCATTGATCTTTATATTCCCAATATTCAGTACAATGGTGAATATAGTAGACATAATGCACAGTGAGTGAGTGAGTGGATGCAGGGCAGGCTGCTGAATTGTCCCTCCCCGTATGCTGGAGGGTAAACCAATAGCAGCTCACTGAGTCAGCTTTGTTTCTGAAAACCCTGTTCTGTCCCAGGTGTTTCCAGTATTATGTTTGTTCTTCTAGTCTCTGCTCCCCTCCCTGGGCGGAAGGAAGCAGGTGATTGTGGTTTGCCGTACTGGAGCCTTTTATTTTCAGACTGAATGAAAATTGCATTTCAGTCTGGCTCCAGGAACACTACCTGGTACGTGGTTGGCATTCAGTATTTGCTGGATGAATGAATGGAAGGCAAAAACAGAAACAAAACAGCCTTATATAAGCTGGGAAGAGGACCCGAGAGTGACACCATGCTCCAGGAATTCACTTTCCCCATGAAGTTAGATCTGTGCCCTGTATATCTGAGCCAGGGCACCTGGTGTGTTGCCCTCAGAGCTCTGGCTTCTGTGAAGCCCTCTAGGGAAGTGACAGTGATGTTAGTGTAATAGAGGTGTTGTCAGCAATCTAAGCCGAGTGGGAAGGGAGAGAGCAAGCTGGTGAGAAAGGGCGGACTGAGGAGTAGAAAGAAATGTACAAGAACTGGAAAAAGAGGATAAAAGAAGAACCCTTCCTCACCCAGAACTGTTCATGACATAGCTCAGGGCGAGCGACTTCCTGTTAGACTGTTGTGCCGCCAGGTGTGGGGTGACAGGGTGGGTGGATGCTGCAGCAGCTTGGTTTCCGTTTTGCCCTCCTGAGTGGGCAGCGGCCTGTTCTCTCACCTGCCCCCTCCTGATGCTCCCACAGCCTCCACTGGCTGTGGCTCTTTCCCTTTACACCTGCATCTGGAAGGCTCTCCTCAGGAAATTCCTGCTTGTCCTTCAGGTCTGAGTTAACATGACTTCTCCCAGGAAGCCTCGTTGAACTCTGATATAAATCAGCTCCAAATCCCCCCCCTTCTATTTCTTGATAATATGCCTTATTTCTCTAGAGCATGGATTCCAAATGTAATACATGTCTGTAACATTTGTTTTAAAGTCTGCTCCTCCCTACCATTCCTACCCCCTACCTTCCGAATGGGCTCCTCACTGGGTCGATTTCTAGAACACAGATCAGATTTTGTAACTCTTCAGATGAGCATCACTCAGGGGCTCTCTAGCAGGCCATACGAGGTCCTTCCAGGGCTGGCCCCTTGCTCCAGTCCACCTCCCATCACCTCTGCAGCCTCGCCACCAGTCCATGAGTATGACCCAGAACCGACCATGTTTTCCCTCGTCCCTCCATGTCTTCGTACCTGCTGTTTCTTCTGCCTGGAGGACTCTGCCCCTGTATTCACCTCACGAGTTCCTGCCTCAAGCCTCACTCAGGGATCAGCTCCTCTAACTGTCCCCAGGCCTCCTAAGCCAAACGAAGTCTCTTTCCGCTCCCCTGCACATCGTCTGCACTTTCAACCGAGCACTTCCTACTGCATTTAGGGCCTTTAACTGACCTGTGCCCACCCCACACCCACCACTGGGGGAAGTCCTCAAGGGACTTTGTCTTTCCCATCTTTTTGTTCACGATGGTTTAAGGTGCACACTTAGATTAAAAATTTTGAATGTAACTGATCATAAAAGGGATATACTAAAGAATTGCAAAAATAAATAAATAAATAAAAGCAGTGAAAGAAAAAAGAATCGCAAAAACACTATTTAACATTTTAACTCTAAAGTTGTGTTTGTTACTCTATAATTAATTTGATTTTACTTTTTTTTTCTTACAAGAAAATTAGATTTTCTTAAGTGGTGTGGTAATTAGTGTCTTAGTACTACATTGTTATTTCAGCCAAGAAAACCCAAAACCTAGAAGCTTCAGATCATATCACCTGTGTAGACCCACCTACTTGAGTAAATTATGGTGCAGCCGCTTGAAGTAGTGACAAAAGCTCCTCCTGTTACTTTGAAAGAGGCCCTCAGGTTCATGGTTGGGGCCAAGTCTCTGCCATCCCCTGGCCAGGCGGCTTTTCTCACCTGCAATATTGGACCTTTACCTCTAGGTGTCACCCTCTCACCAACATCGGAAAGCTGCCTCCTTTCAGAATCTCTATTCTCTGCTGAGTGGCAAGGTGGACCGGTCCAGCCTGTACCTGGTAGGGGAGCCAGGGGACCACAGTGAACCTGGCAGGTAAAAGTGGGCAAGTGGTCTGGAGGACAAACTAAGAATGGACAATGGAACAATAAGCTTAACTTCTTGCCTCAGCAGCATGGCCCTGCAGCATGGCCCTGAATGGGATCCCATTAAGAGAAAGGGAGGCCAGTTCTCTGAGGTGTGCAGTTGAGCCTTGAGAAGGTGTGGGGTGCTGAAAGGGGTGGAGTTGGGAGGTTTGGTTCCTCCATCTCTCTGCTGTCTGCTCCATCTCTCTGCTGTCTGATGACATCTTGAAGTCAGAATGTCCAGAGACCTTCCTTAGCTCAGCTAAAGATCAAATTAAAGATCCAGAGACAGAGACCTCAAAAGAGGCCCTTGACCTGTGACCCTCTAGGTTAGCTGCTCTTACCTAGAGTTTCATGGGGGGACTTCAGGGTGTCCGTTAACTCCTGGAAATTTTATATAAAATTACAGCTTTCATCAGGTTCTGAGAGAAGTCTCTGTACCTGAAAAGGTTAAAAACTTTGCTCATGGGCTGGGGCTTCTGGTGCAGCAGCAGGCTGGGGAGCTTCAGACGGGGGTGCCAATCTCGGCCCTAGCAGGCTTTTCATGCTGGAGCCCCAGCCGTCAGTGGAGAGGCAAGTCTTCTTTAAGCCAAGGGGCTGGAGCCCAGTGCCAGCCCTCGTTGCCCTCACTCTGTCTCCGGTGTCCATGCAGGTTAGCCAAGGCCCCGCCCCGGCGTGCGCTCAGCGTGGAGGATGTGGGTGCCCCCAGCCTGGCCCGCACAGTGGGCCACGTGGTGGAGGTGTTCCCAGACGGCACCAGCCAGCTGCAGCTGCAACGCTCCCCAGAGGGCACGTTTGGCTTCTGTGTGGCCTCCGGGAATGGGCGCCGGGACTCAGGTACGCTCCCTCCGCTTTCTGGGCCCCACAGCCCCGGGACCTTAGCAAACCACACTGGTGATCAGAGTTTTTTCCTGGTCTTTGGCTGAGCAGTGGAGCTCTGGGCTCAGAGAACCTCTTATCAAAAGGACTAGAGTTCTCCCCACAGGGGCTCTTTCTGAAGAGTCAAGGTATGGGCTGCTGGGGGCGGGGGGAGTAGCTATTGGCAGGCCTGACCCCACTGCCCCTCTGCTGTCTGATGACATTCTTAAAACCAGAATCTTGAAGGCCAGCTATTCCCTGGGGAGCCAGAGGGAGACTGTTTGTGCTTGCCAGTTCTCAGAGGCAGTCCTTTGATGTGGCCGACGTGTTTAAATGGTTCCCTCCTCCGGCTGCTGAGTGTGTCTGGGCACGCGGAATGTGCCTGCCTGTCTGTGCATCCAGGCCCCTCCCTCAGAGCTGGCTCCCGAGGTTAGGTTCTCAGGCATCCTGGCTCCCAGACCCTGGCGGAGTCAGAAGGAGCATTCAGTGGCGTACGGAGAAAAGTGCCTGGCGCTTTTCTTCACTTTCCTCCTCAGAAAGAGAATGTATTTGGGGAGCAGAATTCCAGATGGGGACTGGCATCATCTGTCAGTGTGAGATCATACACAACCAAGCATGTACTCGGCCCCCCATACTCCCCAAAAGTCCTTTTAGGATCCTCTGCAGGCAGTGGGATCCCCTCCCCCATCACCTGTCATGGAGTTCTGATGGGCAGGGGTCTGTAATCACCAAGGGCTCCTCGGGCTCTGCCCTGGCCCACTCTCCCAGGCTCCCTCACCTGGATGGTGAGACCTCTTCCCTGTCCTGCCCAGGTGGTGTCCTGCCTCTACTGCTGCAGCTAGCCGTCGGATGTCACAGAGATCCCAATGTATGCGGAACAGGGCCGCCTGGCCACACGCCGTCCTCCCGCAGCCAAGAGGCCTTTTTCCTGGGCCTCAGCGGCTCTGTGGGCTGGGGTTGGTTTGCAATCCTTCCTAAAGAGTCAAGATGCTGGTGCTAACTTGCTGGCTACCACATCCGGTTCTATACAAGCATGAGAGAATAGCAGGCTTTGTCTTCTGCTTCTAATGCAACATAAGGAGCATACATCCTTAGCAAAGGCCGTGTCCAGCAGCCAATAAATGCCTACAAAGCAGTCTCTCTGTCATATTTTTGTCATGACTTTCAGTTGTAAAACCTACCCCAGAGTCTCCCCCAAATGGCTGGCGTGACATCAGTGTCTGGTCTGTCTCTGGCTGCATTCTTTTGGGTTTTCTCAACACTCCCCACCTCACATCCTGCTGTATAGCAGCCATTTCTACAGGCTCCACCCCTCCCCATTTTACCTGCCTTTTTCCAACATGCAGACAGGCCAGCAAGCAGTTCAAACACCCAGATGGCAGAGGTAGAAGACAGGGCCTGTGAGAGAGAAGCCTGTGCGATCAAGATGACAGATGTACCTTGCTGCGGGGAGACAGCCTCTCAGGAAAGGCTAAGGGTGACTGAGAAGCACCGAAAGGGACTCCCCACCTCAGCCCAGGGACAGGGAACTTGACAAAAAATCGGATTTGCTAAACCCAGAGCTACAAATCCTCAGGTGCCTCAGAGGAGATTTCAATGTACATTCAAACCCAAATTCCACAGGGTGGGCTCTGGAAAGCTTGACTGTTGGGGCCAGAGTTGGGCCGCATGGATCAGAGAGATGAGTTCCCACTGGTCCGAGATGTGTTAAATGGCTTTAGGTCAGAGACTGAGAAACAGGGCAAGTTGCCCTTTCATGTCCCTTCTAAGGAAGCTGGTTCCAGGAAGAGGAGGTGGGGAGTGATGCACAGGCAGCTGTTCAGTGTAGAGAGAGCCAGCTGAGCCTGGGCTGGCAGCAGGGAGGGCGCTGAGGCCTCGCAAAGTCCCCCCCAACACCCCCCTCCCCCCATGAATTCTGCCGGTGTCAATCATCCCCTGCGGCCCCCCAGTGACCTGGGCTGGTGCCCTCAGACACCTGTGTTCACCAGATTTCCCTGGAAGAGCCTGCTCCTCCTCTAACCTCTTAGGTGGAAGCAGCTGAAGGGGTTTGAAAGGTTTTCAGCAGAAGTTTTGGTGAGAGGGGAACCCTCTCCTGTGTGGCCAGGAGAGGCGAGTGTCACCGGCCTATCCAGCCCTGAGGCCCCACAGAGCCTGTCCCACCAACGTGGGTTCCCCGAGTCAGACCCAGGGGAGGAGTGGGTTCTCCCAGGGCTCCTGATGCACTTTGGAGACCTCGGAATGGTCACACTGGCCAGGCAGGGCCTCTCAGGGGCGGTGGGGGTGGGGGGGGGGTGAAGAAGGGAAAAGGGAGCCACCATGTCTTTAAATATGGGGGTAGGATTTTTATGTTTCTGGGCCTTTGTCCAGAGGCCTCCGAGTTCCAAGTGAGGACCATACCCGAGGAAGACTGAGGCCAGGGCTAGCCCTAGACTATACCAGGAAGCAAGCCAGGCTTGGACTGGACCTCAGCTACTTCAGCGATGCCTTCCCCCCACTCCGGCGACTTGAGGGCAGCAATGGAGTTTGTTTGTGAGTGCCATTTAGCACTGTGCCGGACACGTCGTAGGTCATTTTCCTAATTTTTAAACATTATTTTCCTATTCTACAATCAAAGCTCATCTCAGAAAAAGCTAAGATTAGCTCATTCACACTGGGGTATATGTGAACCATTACAGCTGAAAGCATTATTTGCACTAGGGCATTTTAAAAGAGGAGATGGAGAAATGAAGTTATACCATATCTATATATGAAGTAGTTGTGATTTTGAGTGGGAAGAATGAGGGTGTGTGTGTGTGCGCGCGTGTGTGTGCACGCGAGCAGAAGTGCCCTGTATGAGCACCTGCCCCTGCCCCTCTCCCCCCACAAAACAGCACCCACCTGGTCAGCATGCCAGAGATGCATGTCTTTCATTTCACTTGTTAAGTTCTCCTGTTTTCCTTTGCAGGCTTCTACGTGCAGGAGATGGCTGATGCAAGTACGGCCAAGCTGTACTCGGGGCTGCTGGGGGTGGGGGATGAGATCCTGGAGGTGAACGGGGCCAAGGTTGCAGGGCTGGGATTGGCTCACATTGAGGAGCTCCTGACCCATGCAGAGAGCTTGTCACTCCGTGTGCTGAGGCAGAGGCCCATCCCACGGTGACTCAGAGGTGCTCTGGGCCTCAATGTCACTCCCTCAGAAGCCATGAAGCGCCCTGGGGGGAGGGGTGACTGGGAATGCACTGCACAAAGCTACTTGGGAGAGGGAAGGAGCCTACTTGGATAGTTTGTTTAAGGATGTAATTTGTGCAAAGCAAGGAGAAGAAAATATGGGTGCCCGGGCCTGTGGTGGTGTCAACAGCTTCCTGCACCTTTGTTGGCAGGGGGAGGAAAGAGATTCATTGAATCATTCAGTTGGTCCCCGAGCATCGCCTCACCTTCAGGTCCCATCCCACTCCTTGTCAAGGGCTCCTGCAGCTTCCAACACTCCCGAACCAAAGACAGTGCTGGGCCATATCGGCCTGGAGCCTGCCTCTTCCCATCTCGTTCTCCCAGCTCCCATTTCACACCTTTGCTCTTTTTCCAGAAATGGGAAAAGTGTCCTCGAGTAACAGCCTTGTAGCCATTGACCCCAAATCAAAAATTGGAACATGTGGTCTGGTGTGAAAACATCTAGGAGATGTGATCTGGTAGCCTGAATATTACGAATATTTTGTAATATCTAAGATAGAGGAGGGAAAAAAGGAACCTGAGACCAGTTTCAGGGAGGTGCAGCTGTGGCCAGTGAGACTGGCCAGATCAGCCCCATCCCCACTGCCCTTCCTCTGCCCCTGCCTCTGCCCAGAGCAAGGCTGGAGCTACCGGAGCCACCTGGCCAGGAAGGCCTCTGCCTTCCTTCTGTTGAGCTTGGACACTGGGCCGCAGCTAGGGCCACGCAATCCTCAGCCACAAGCTCTCTGTCCAGACTCCCTGACAGCAGCTCTGGATAGGCCAACCCGCAGGGAGAAGGCCAGGCACAGGCCCGGAGGATGGGCTGTCCCACCTGGTCACTCCCCTCCTCTAGGACTGAACACTGCCCAAAGGGTTAGTGGGTGGCCATGTGTCCGTTTTAATTTATTAAAAGCCAAAGCTGAAGCTTCTATCCTGAGTTGCTATCTTTTGGGCTGCACACTCGCTCGCTCGCTTGACCTTTTATAGCCGTCAGCAGAGGTTTGGGTGGGGGAGGAGAAGGGAGGACAAGGGCACCGTGGTGGCCTGTGTTGGGCATGCCAGAGGGGAAGGCTGGGGAGGCACCTGGGGTTGGGGTGACAGTGTAGAGACAGAAATCTCCAGGGTCAGTCCTAGGGCTGGGAGAGGATCCCTGGCAAAGCACGTTTATGAGCAGGAGATGGAATGAAGCTAAGGGGCCTTGAATAGGTGCAACTGGCTGTTTTAGAACTTGGCCGGGTGCAGACTGTGGTTAAAAACAAACACAGTTAAAATGAGTGTTAAGCAGCTTTCAGGGAGCAAAGTCACTGAAGGAGGCATGGGGCCTAAGAGGAAGGTGATGAGGAGAGGAGGCAGCAATCCTGTGGAGTGTGAGTACTCTCCCATTCTAGGGTATTATGCACAGGAGCCAGTTAATACCCCTCCTTACTGCCCCTGGTGGTTAGGGGGTGAAGGGGACTCCCAGAGCCTCACACAGGGCAGGATGGGGAGGCTGGGCTGACCTGCAGTAGGAGATGAAGGAAGAATGGGAAGGCTCTAGCAGGTGAGCAGAGGGGCCAAAGGAATAAGTACTTGGGTCTTTGGGGTGTGAAGAGGGACTGGGACACCTCACAGACCAACCTGGGGCCCCCAAAATATAGAAATGGCCCCACATAACAGGAACCACAGGCATGGGGAAACCCTGGTGGCTCCTATACGCCAATTCCTGGCCTTTACATGTTGACCCAAGAAGTATACTTTCCAAAAAGGACTCCTCGTGGTTAGCAGGGCCCAAATTCATAATCGAACCTAGCAGCCATTGTTTGCCGAGGCCTGTCTTGCACACTGCATGTCAGAGAAAAGCCACAGACTGAGGTGCCAAGCTTCCTGCATTGTGGTCTTGAAGTCTGAGCCAAATCTGGAATCTTATTTCAACCAATGGACTGAGACTTGCCCTGTCCAATCAGAACTGCACAGTTGTAGCCTCATTTGTATATTTGTTGACCAATCAGAGTAGCTCCATAATAACCAATCAGAACACATAATTCTGACCAATCAGGACAGTGCTATCTGGACCAATCAGGCTGTGCAAACTTGGATTCCTCATTTGCATAGAAATGAGGGGAAGGGGGACGAAGTAAAGAGGAGGAAGAACTGGAGAGGCACTTGGGACTGTGTGAAGTCGCCGTGCCTTGCTCTAATTCCAAGAAGGTACAGCGTGCCAGGGCCATGTCTTGTCTAGGTGGGAGGGGACTTTGGCTCCTCCAGGTGTCATTCTGACCTTTCCCATCTCTGCTGCCTAGGGTCCGGCCTGGTATCGCCCACAGGACCACCAGAACCCTCACTTAGAACTAGGAGCCGGGCCGTGTGCCAGGCAGGAGCTCAGGTTGATGAGAAAGACGGGCTCTACCTCAAGCTGCCAGAATCTAGGAAAGAAGCTCAACCCTTACCACAAGGCCAGGTGTGTGCAGCAAGGGAAGCTGGCACCTGGGGACGTGGGGTAAGGAGCCTGGGAGTGGTCAGGGATCACCTGGGGAGGGAGGCCTGTGAGGAGGTGCGCCACACAAGGTTCTGTAAAATGAGTGGGAACTAACAAGAAGGGGAAGGGAAAGGACGGTGTGGCACCGAAAATGAATGACGTGCACAGGTGTGGCTGTTTCCTGTGCCTCACCTATTCCCCACCCCACCACGAGGCAGTTCATGGTACTCTGTGTGTCCAGACCTCGATTCACACCAGGCACCGAAAGTGGCACCAACTTTGGCCTCATACAAGTCAATATCCTTAGAGCAAGTTCAGACGCCACTAGCAAGAAGCCTGGCGGTCCTGGGCAGGCTGCGCCCCCACTGACGCCTGTTTTAACTTGCTTTTGGGGGGCATCTTCCCTAGGCAGGCGGGGCCTGCACCAGGTAGGTGCCCTGGGGGGTGGGGACCAAGGTCTGTTGCGGGCCAGTGACTGCAACGTCCTGCACCCACCTGCCCTGGCTCCAGTCGCCCGCACCCTCCACAAGAGGCTACTTGGCTCCCATGTGGGTGTCCCTGCAAAGTCAGGACAGCGGCCGCCGTGGTCCTGCGGGTCTAGGCTCTGCACCATCCCAAGCACTCGGCCACTCGGGAGGTATGGGCCTCACTGGCCCTGCAGCCCTGGTCTTGGCGCCCTGCCACCCCCCGCTGCTGCCTCCAGTCCCGGTCCCTCGTCTGCGAAGGCAGAGATGGGCCCCGGGTACAGCACAGACAGAGCCCGAAGTCCGGTGCACCCCATCCTCTACATGCAAGACATTTTGCTGGGAGGAAGGCACCCTGATTTTGCCCTCGAGGATCTCACGGGGAAGGAGGGCCAGAGGGCCAGAGTCTGGGAATTTCACGGTGACCGAGTCCCACTAAAAGCTGGTGGTGACGTGGGGTGCGGGATGGGGACCTGGTGCGGGCGGCGTCCCGAGGTCTCATGCATGAGGGAGGAACTGCAGGTGCGGCTGGAATTTGGGAAATCAAGGTTAACCTGGGAATTCAGGCTGTGCAGTCGCTGCGCTGTGCCCTCCGCAAATATTCCAGAGCTCTGCTGCGGACATTACGAACACAGTGCAGAAACCTTAGGGCAGTTTTGCGAGGAGGGACCCCTTATCTCCAGGCTACAACTAGGAGCTGGAAACTCAGAGGATAAATTAGCAAATAATTAGAGGCAGGACTTGAACCCGGTCCTCTAACTCCCAGCCTGCGTCCATCCGCCCTCCCGGAATTCGCCGCACGGGGAGTCCCGCCTAGGATCCTCCTGGGCCGCACAGGCTGCGGGGAGAGCAGCGGACACGACCGGCTCTGATGGCCCCGGTCTCACCGCTCTGCCGCCGCCGCTGGCCTTTGAGAAGGTCAGTGTAGGGGCTTGGCTTCGGTTTTCCTGCAGGGAAATGGGATTGGCGTCCCCACCCCTCCGCCGCTGAGGGAAGGAAGGACGGACAGTTCACTCGGGAGGCACAAAAGCAGTCTTGTGGGTGGACACCAGCATTTTAGAAAAAAGTGCCTCCCACAGGCAAGAGTAGGTTTTGTTTGGGAAGCGGTTCTTCCAGGTGTGCGCCCTGAGTTGTCATTTAGTGTTGTTACTGGCCCTGCTCTGGAGGTGGGGGGTGGGATGGCGTCGAGGCAGTCTGGTCCCTCCGTCTGGCCCCTCTGCTTCCTGGGGTTGTGAGCTGCCAAAGCCTTCCGGGCCAGGTGCTGGTCGAGGGTGCTTGGCCCTGGGAAGGAGGCATCCTTGATGGTACATCCCTGTGGCCCAGAGGAGGCCCCTATCCCAGGGCTGGAGTGCAATATGACTGGACTTCCTGGTTCTCCAAACTGGCCTCCGGGCAGCGGGATCCCCGATTCCCATGTGAGTATTTATTTATTGGCAGGAGTTTGGGCTATTGGTTCCCCGATCCAGGCATGCGCCAACTCCACATATTCTTTCACCCACCCCATTGCTTCGCTTATCTGTGTCTTTGCTGGAATGCCCTTCCCCTTGTCCACCCAGGGACTCCCTGGCAGCCTTCAAAGGTGCTGCCCTGAGAAGCATTCCCTGACACCGGGGTGCTGGCCTTGGCCCCTCCTCCGAGCTCCCATAGAATCTGGTACCAAGGCTCTTTGTTGTGGCTCTTTTAACATAGACTTGCTTGTTTATCCTGCTAAACTTACCTGGCAACAACTGGACATCCCTGGTCCATCTGCCCAACCCATTTCCTACCCAAATCCCCAGGCTGGTTCTGGAGCTATTTGCTGGACACCCTCCCCTCCCCCTTCCCATCCTCTGTGAAGTTTCCATCTTTCCCTGTAGAGCCAGAGCACCTGCTTAGAAATGGCGGCAGCCTTCCTTGGCAAGAAGCTGTGCCCAGCTCTCTCAGGCTGCAGGTCTGACCCGGTGGGAGTGCTGGGCCCCCAGAAGGGGCTGCTGGGATTGGCTCTGACATCTGCCTGTGGAGCCAGGCCTTCAGAGCTGCCCTGCCAGGCCTGGAGGGTCTCCCGGGCTCTCCTGTGGATGCCGGGCCGCCTGCCGGGCCTGCCTTTGTCTTGCCCTGCTGCATCTGGGCTTAGGCAGGGGCTCCTTGCAGTGTGGAGCTGCCCTTAGGGGTCTGGCTGGGTGCCGGGCACTGGGGAGAGACCTGCCCTGCCCTTGGGAAGCCCATATCCCCAGGGGGAGTCAGCTACAGCTGTGGAAAGAGACAGACCAGTGTGCCAAGGGCTACAATGGAAGCGCCAGGCAGGAGCCGCACTCTACCTGGTGAGCAGAAACTCTTCCCAGAAAAGCCAGCCCCAGGCTCACCAGCCTCCATCAGCTCTGGTGTTATCTCAGGAACAAGGAATGTTGGCAGGCACGGGAGCTCACAGCAGCATCCAGATGCCACAACTTTGATTCTCATCCTGGGCTCCTCAGACTGAGTCTCCAGGCTTTTCTGAGTTTATACAATGAGAACGACTCACTCACTTCTTGCACACATTTCCAGACACATAAAAGCTCCAAAATACAGGGGTGGGCAAAGGTAGGTTTACAGTTGCACTGTAACATTCTTTTTAGTTAATAAAGCTATTGTAATACTCATATCCTGCATGTCTTTTTCCACATGAACTGTAAACCTACTTTTGCCTAACCCTGTATTTTATCAAGGCTGACCTGCCTTGACCAGGTTTCTTAAACTCCACTGTGGGCTTAGAGGGTTTGAGATGTGGTCAAATCCATGGCGAGGATGCCATGCTTTATCTTGGGCACGGCTAGGAGTTCAGTGCTTTAATCCACCGCGGACTTGTACCACAGCTCTTTTGCTCTCTCTTCCTCTCCTTAGCCATCCTCCACCATTTCTCTGGTTAGAAAGACAGCTTAGTGAGACATCTGCTTGCCACCACTGAAATGGCGTCTTCTTTCTTTTAAGGGAGGCTATGTAATGGGTTCCCGCTGTAGCACTTACTACTTGTGTCCTCAGGCAAATTTCTTTTCATTGCTCCATGGCTCTGCCTTCAGGTGTAAGATGGGCCTCAATAGTATTTCGAGGGGTGGGGGGGGGGGGGGGAATAGGCTGTGAGAATTAAACCCAGTATTTTGCTCCCCATTGGGTCCTTAATGCCTTGGTCAAAGACCTGCCTGGCACATCAGATCAAATGTTGGCTATAGAAATAATTGATATTTTTGTAATGAAATACATTTTAGAAATTTGCCCCTAGGATAGTTGATGACCCTTTCCCAAAGGCTGACCAGTCTTCATGTGAACTTCTGTGAGTGGAGACAGAAAGCAGAGAGGGTTTGGGAGGAAGGAAAGAGGGAAAGAGGAAACACCGCCACAGAGGGCAGGTTTGGGAGGACACGCCCAAGTCCAGGGAGGCTTCTAGAGCCGTCACCCCCACTCTGAGAGGTGCATTGGTGGGGACATTTCGCTTAGATTCTGCCTGTGTCTGCACCAAACAGGAGCCACAGCTAAGGTTCTGGGTGTCGGCACCGTGGGGAGGGGCGGGGGTCCTGTTCCCGACAACTGACACCCCGGAGATGCCAAGGATGAAGGTGTATCGCTTTCACGTGGACAAGTCTCCCTTTCCTGTGTGTGCCGTTTTTTGCCTCAGGTCTTGCCTTTTAACATTTCCAACATTAGTTTTATGTAAGACTGGCCAGTGGGGACCTTTTGAATGACAGCTGCACAGCAGATTCATGAGTAGATTCACTTCCCTTGTCCACGCCACAGTCCACATTACCTCATGGTGGGGGGCGGGGTGGGGGGTGGGGGGTGATCTGCTTTCATTAGGGAATACATATACCATTTCCTTTCTAAATCTCTTCCTCCTCAAATGTGAACCATAACAGAATCAGCACTCACTTCTTCAGCAAGGCCGGTTAGTGTGTTGACTTGCCTTTCCTCCCCTAAGCTGGCTGTTACAGTGTTAGGGGAAATCAAGCCAGGACTTGGGAAGTACGGAGGAGCCAATTTTTGTGCCAGGCACAGGGGCATAGTAAGTGGCTCTGCCTCTCACCAGCTGTGTGACCTTGAGAAATTACTTGTCTCTCCGTTTCCTCGCCTTCAGATTTGAGATAATATTAGATGTGTAAACTTCATCGTTTCACGCAGCCATTTTAAGTATTATATGTTAATACGGACAAAGTCCTTGGAAGAGTGCCTGGCACACCATAGGTGCTCATTTAAAGAACGAGGGTGATGAGAGCAAGTGGGTTGAAGATCCCTGCCCTCAGCGAGCTTATGTAGCCTCCTCCTGAGGGCAGGCTCCTCCATCTGCAGATCCGATGGCCAGTATTGTTCGCTGATATTCACTGAGGGGAGAAGTAAAGAACTAACTTCCTTTTGTGTTCTAGTCTCTCTGCCCCCCTCTCCCCCGCCCGATTCCTAGTCCCAACTGAAACTCTTGTGCTGTAAATATTCTGAATACATAGTATAGTTATTTTGGGACTTGAGAATCCATATAACTAGTTCAACCAGACAGAGCACAACTTAGCTTTCTCTGGCCCAGAAATTCAGATCTTCCAGCAGCTAGACCTTTCGTATGCACATGTCCGTGTTTATTAACGGGGGCAGAAGGAAGGGAAGAAGCCATGCTTAGGTATGAAAAGAATAAAAACAAAAACCAACCAAACTTTTAGAAAAACAACCCAGGACAAAGCTCGCGTTCTCTCCATTTCCTTTTAATACTGAATAGCATTCTTTATACAGTTGTACATGATTTCAAGTGCAGGAGAAAGAAACATTACTGATAGACTTTGGGGTGTAAAAGTATCACTTTAAAAGATGGCTAGTTGAGGTTTTATTTGACACAAGTATTTAAAAAAAATTTTCAAGTTTATAGTGTCGTCAAATCTTGTTTAATGTTAGGATTACAACGAAGGCTGTGGAAGGTATTTTGTTTTGCAGGGAGCGTTCACTGTAGCCCGACCTCCCAATGCAGCAGTGGTGGCTCTCACGCTGGAGTGGGGCTCTGAGCCTCCTGGGGGGCTTGCTAAACGCGGCTGCTGGCCCCACCCAGGCTGGGATTCAGCAGGTCAGGGTGGGGCCTGCGCACCGGTATTTCTAGCAAGTTCCAGAGGATGCTGCATCCTTGGTCCCACAGCACACCTGGAGACCCACCGTGTAGAGAGAGAAGCGAGCGCTCTCTCCCTGTGGCGAGGGCTGTAAACATCTGGCACCAGGGCTCCGGCGCTCTCCGTGGGGGTCGGGGACAGAGGAAGTCACCCAGGTGTTCTCAGTTTTAATCCTTGATCTCACTTTAGTTTGTACCTTCTAGTTACTGAACATTAAAATGCTATCAGGTTATTTATCCTTGCGAGAAAAATAGACGGTTAGTCCTGCTGAGCACTGCCATGGATTACATTCTATTTTTAAATTACACAAATTTCTAATAACAAGTGAGCTGGGGAAGGCATATTTCCACTTACAGAAAATGAATCCACAATCACCTACAGCTCGCTCTCTCTGGCCCTTCCCTGTTTCCAGACTATTCCCTGGGCACTCTCCCAGCCTGGTCAGTTAGGACACAATCACATGGCATTTACGAGCAGTTCCGGTAACTTATTAGCGACACCTTTCCGAGGACACCTGGCTGGCCTCTCCTCACCCCACACAGACGGCAGGACACTCCATTTTCCTGAGGATGAGGACGTCTGCCTCTCCCAGAGCAGACCTTAATGCAGAGTCGAAACTGCCACTCAGTAGTGGGTCTCAGCTAACCCTACTTTCTACAGAGCAGGAAAGAGCCACCTTGAACTTGGCCCTACCCCAGGGGTGACAGGAAGCTTAACTGGAGTGCAGCACTGGCTGCTGCCGGGGCCGGGGGGAGCTTTGGTCAGAGAATAAGGATGCTGGGTGGTCTTAATCCAAAACCCCCTGAATAATCAAGTGGCTTCTAGGTTTGAAAACTCAACCTAGAAGAAACGGTAAAATACACTTTCTCACGAGGGTCTGGCTGCAATTGGCAAACCCGGTCCATGAAATGTCCATGTGAAAGCCAAGCAGTGGGGCAGGACACGGGGCCATCTAGGCACAGCTCCATGGCACAGCCTCGGGCAAGGGCAAAGGTCACGTCAGAAGGAAAACAGCACCAACGTGTGAGTTTATCTCAGAAGGAAACAAGTTCTTTCTCTTTCTTCCTCACCTCCCCAAATATCTGTATCAGTAAAGACACTATGACATAGAGAGCTCCCATACAATGTATATGTAGGTGGCACAACATGACGGAGGTGCTTCGGTGTTTGTCCAACGGCAAACGACATCAAACAGCTGGGGTGACACGACAGGTTACTACCAGCCTACGTTAAGTCACATCGCCGAGGTCAGCTCGTCCCAGGTGTGTGGCCCCTGGGCCACGTCCAAGATGCAACGTACCAAATGACCCTCGTGTCTGTTGGGGGAGCTGTAACTGTTTCAACTTTGAAACAAGGAGACTGAACTAAGTGGTCAAGTCCACTGAGCCTCTTAGAGACACTAACCCCAGAAGTCAGCTGGTTTGAAGTTTCCACCCCAGCACCAGGCTTCAGTCCCAGAGGGTCACAGCAGGGCTGGCCTCGTCTGTTCCAGTCTGAAGGGCTGTTCTCTACTCTTTCGATTTCTGGACTGGACCCTGACAGCAGTCTCCCAGCGAGCAGAACTGACCTTGGTTAGGGAAGGCGCAGAGGGATTGAGGGGCTGTGAGAATCCTTTGCTTTCTCCTCTCTGTTCTTGATGGACAAAGAACACTCTTTAAGGGAAAAAAAATTCTTAAAAATATCTGGGAGGAAAAGAAATGCCAGCGAGAGGAAGACAGAGGGAGAATTAAAGGTAGTTAGAACCTCAGCTTTCTACATGGTCCGAATGTTGTGTTAACAAATTTGTCCTGCAGTTTATAAGGGAAAGCTGAACAGTTCAAAATCTACAGTTGGAAAGCAACTCATATCTATCATTCAGCACTTAGATCTTCCAGCTATGAATTCTCTGGAAAGGTACCGGGCTCACTTTACAGCCAGGAAAATTACCAGAAGAAAAATCCTGGCTCTGCTACCTTCCCATACAGAAGGTACAGCACTTAACAGACAGATTTCGGTTGGAGTTAGACCGGATTTCTCTTCACAGCCCTTAATCTCACGAGGTGAGAAAGAGGGGAAGTTGCCAAGCCGTTGGCTCCCAGACCCATCAGTCTGTTTAACTCTGGCTAAAAGCAGAGAATGATGGGCAAGTTACCAAGTTTCTCCCCCTCGGGCTCTGGCATGAAGATGCTCATGTAACACACAACTGCAGCACACAGCGGCACACAGGGAACACGGCGACTGTTCACAGTCCCCACAAAGACGAGATCAAAGGTTAGACTGAAAACTAACCGTGACTTGAGTTTGCAGTTGGGTTCCTACCACGGCGGACTGTCTCAGTGGTTCACTCCCAAGCCAGCTGATTAGTAAGATGTTCTTCCCATAAATGTAAACTGAGCCTTCTCTGTGACCTATCACATTCTGCCAGTTCTCCAGATGGTGGGCATGGGGTGAAGCGTGAAGACTGAGGGAGGAGAGCCCACCTTGCCTCAGGATGGGAGTCTAGCCTAACCATAACCTAAGCCCTGGCTTGTTCTCTCTCTCTCTCTTTTTAAAATAAATGTTTATTGATTTCAGCCCTAGCTGGTTTGGCTCAGTGGACAGACAGAGCATCAGCCTGCAGACTGAAAGGTCCCGGGTTCGATTCCCACTCAGGGCACATACACTGTATAATTTTTATTGATTTCAGAGAGGAAGGGAGAGGGAGAGATAAAAACATCAATGATGAGAGAGAATCATTGATCAGCTGCCTCTTGCATGCCCACTACTGGGGATCAAGCCCACAACCTGGGCACGTGCCCTTGACTGGAATTGAATCCAGGACCCTTCAGTCCGCAGGCTAACGCTCTATCTACTGAGCCAAACCAGCTAGGGCCTGGCTTGCTCTCTTGGAGTGCTAGTTTGGAATCTGGGTAGGGGGCCTGACCACTCATCTGTAGGGACCGCCCAGTCTGGGCACAACAGGCTCAGACCCAGGATCAAGCTAGTGAGGCCAGAGTGATGCCTGGGGCAGAGCCAGCTCTGAGGCCACACTACGAGGCCGGCTGCCCAGGAACAGCTCCGTTGCGGGTGGAGGGCAGTGGCCTACAGGGAGAACATACATAGTGCTTATATTTTCAGTAAATGTTCTTTCTAAATATTTCTCTATTCAGCTTCGGCCCATGAGTCTGCTTTACAATAACCACTGTTTAGCTGACACCTGAAATGGGTGAGGTCAGCATGCCAATTCTAAATATATCCAAACATTGAGTCATTAAGCCTCAGGATCTCAAAACTTAGTCCCTGAAGTCAGGGGAATGTCTTGCTCATTAATGATCAAGTGTGTTCCCAGCAGGCCCTCCTGACACACGCGACACAGTAGATCTGGACAACAGCATGGCCCCTAAGTAGGGCAGTCACGTAATTCAGACTCCGGTTCCTTGATGGAAGGTGGAGAGCATAGATGAGAGCACTAAGACAAGGCCCACATTTTTAAAAAGTTTTAACAAAGATGTGTATATCTTAATGCAAATCTAAGGACCATCCCTCTTCTAAGTTTATAGAAGACTATTTGAATGTCTCAAAACTTTGTAAAACAAATAATCTAGTACCCTACATCTCAAGCCCTTTGTAACAATTACCTTTTTTTTACTCATTTGAAAAGAAATTAACATTTATATATCAAATAGAATTGAGTGTAAACATGGGTGTCAACCACCCTTTAAGTTCTGTAAATCTATTTTTAGCTTTCATCAACATGCAGACTGCCTTATCTACCAGCATCCTACACATGAGAAAATACCCTTCTTTAAAAAATTGTTACAAATATTTATTAAAAAGTGCAATTCAAAAGTTAGCTGGGCAAATACATCATTGCAAATCACAAAAAAAAAAAATAGGAGGAATAAAAGCCCCAAACAAAACAAAAACCAAGAAATACAAACAAAAGGAGAAAAAAAAGTTTGAAAAAGTTAGGAATGGACCCCAAAAGATTAGGAAATGAGAAGTCAAAGCTAGAACTCTATCTGATGTCACTGCGCTTCCCACGTGCAAAAGAGGACGGTGAAGATGCAGCCTCGGCCGCCAGGCTGCCTTGCTCAGCTGCTGCTTCAGTATTAGGTTATTCGTCAGGGAGGTTATAAAAATATCCTATGTACACGGGCACGTTGGACGCAGAGTCACCAGAAGCTTGAAGTTTAGTGTCTCAGCAACTAAAACTCAATGGAAGCTTCTGTTGTTTAAATTTGGATTGGCTCAGTGATTTGAATGGATAAAAATCAAGTTGTCATCTGAAGGGAAAAAACAACCAGTTCACCTACCCCTTTTTGCCATTTCTCACAGGGCTAGAAAAGCCTGGTCCAAAACTAGCCTTTTTTGTCATTACAGTTTCTGACTAAATGTAATAAATGTGCTAACCATTCCCAACCCCATCTGCCAAGGGAGAGAGAGAGCCACAGGATCTAAATCCATTTGTGTGCTGCTCAGCAGCCATATGTTTAAGGGTCATCCTAAAAATACACGTTGCACCCCTGGGGAGGAGCCTGCAGGACAGCCACCTGAATTCAGCCAGGCTGTGACCTCCCCTGACCTTGCCCCCTCCCCTCAGCTGTGCACACTCAGGGTCCTGCTCCCCCTCCTCCCTTCCATTCAAGACACAAGTTGTTAGCACTCCCAAAGCCCAGTGCTTTTCATTATTTCCCATTAGTTCTTACCACAAAAAGATGTGCCTGGAAAAGCAGTCATCCCTGCAAAAAGAACCACTGCATTTTCTGTCCCAAACTGCTTCTGGGCCTTCTGTCCCCAGAATGACCAGCTCTCAGGGGCTAAAGAACACTCCCACAAGGGGCAGCGGAGGGGACCCAGGAGCCCCATTCCCGACAGGGTCCTTCTGGCTGCCGGCTGGGCAGGGAGAGGGTCTGAGCAGGAGAAAAGAGCCGCCAGAGACGGACGGACGCAATGAGCAACACTGAACACTAGCTGAGTCTGCGAATTGTTCTGGATTCCTCAGAAGCCCTCCACGGGGAACGAGGTCCAGGGAGCAAAGCAGAGGCGAGCTGTCCTCAGGACAGGACAGGTGGCGCCAGGAGTGTGAAGCTGTTAGGTCCTCTTCCCACCGGCCCCTCCAGCACTGGACGGAGGAGCTGCCTCAATGGTGGGGTCACCCAGAGAAAAGTCAGCACGGGCTGTGTTCCCAGGAGTGGCAGGTGGGAGCCAGCACCGCGGGCTGCTTGTCCTCCTCCCGGTTCCTGTGCGTCACAGCACTAAGAAGAGGAGCAGCACGACCAGCAGGATGGCAAAGAGGACGGCTATGGCACACCACTGGCGCCGATCTGCGAGGCAGGACACGAGGGTTAGCTCTCAGGACTGGGCATTCCCCGAGACAGTCACATGGATAGGGGCACAGAATGTTGGGGAGCCAGCTAGAATTGTAAGGAATATTAATCATGCTCTGTTAACCGCTCAGATGTGATTCAACCCTGTCTCTGCTGACCTGGCTCAAGTAGTGACAGGCAGCTCGGACCCATTGTTTGTCCAGTTACGACAAGAAACCTAAGGCCACACTCGGAAGCAGAAAAGCAACAGAATGTGCACATGACGGGCAGGGAGGCTCTTGAACTGCCCAGGTGCCTGGTCCTCTGATGCTGCTCTGCTCCTGGCCTGCACTGCACCTGCGTTTGCAGCTCTGCCGTCCCCAAGAGCTGCCCTGTGATAAGTATGTGCTTCCTATCTCAAGTCTTTAATTAAAACCTGTGTTTCTGACTTTAATTAAAGCCTGCGGCTCTTAGCTTTCTGCCGGTGGTTGCCACATCCTTGGAAAAGGTGTTGGCCCTGGCATTGCAGATCAAAGCCCATCTGCTTTCATCTCCCACCAAAGTAAAATCATTTAAAGAAGCAATAAATCCTGTCCTGTTCTCAAAGCACTATGGGAGGATGGAAAGGGAATGGAAGCTTCTGCTGGTCACTTCAGGGAAACGAAGAGCTGAAAAAGCAAGCTCCAGGGATCACGAGCATGATTAATGACACCACATCTAGGGAAGAAAGAAGATTACTTAGCCAGTGACTGTGTTAAAGTAACTCCACGGCTTCTCTGTGAATGACAGTGAACTGTCTTTTCTGAAACTTTCTACCCCACCAACAATTTAGAAAAGGCACAGGCAACAAGGTGGCTGGAGTCCATTAAATGGCCGAGAGCAAGGAGGCCCTGAGGGACAGAGGGGCCCACGCAGGCCCCGGGGGAATCCCAGCTGCAGTCCAAGTCCTGACTCCACAACAGCTGCCTCACGGGGCTGCTGTGAGAGCTGGACAAGAACACCCTCACGCACAGTCTTAGGGCCCACAGCACAGGATGCTGTCCTCGTCTAGATGGTTGGCTAACTTGGGAAGATGTAGAAAGCAAGCCATCTTTCCACTGGTGAGCCCTGCCATTTCCTATAGGGGGTCTGATAGGAAAGTTTCACTAGCCTGTGAAAATGTAGGTCAACTGCTACAAATAAGAATTCCTTTTAAATAGAACTATCAACGAATACTGATCCATCAGAAGGTTGTTTGAAAGCCTGCACATTTTAGCACACCATGGCTACTGAGAATCACATTATAAAAAGATCTGAATCTAGATTGTATGACTTTCCACAGGCAACACCAAGTCCTTTTCTGAAGCAGAACTGCTCCAAAGTAGGCAGTTGGCCTACTCCAGAAGCTATTTTTAGTCTGTTTAATGATCACGTCAATGGTGAAGAACACTACAGTAACTTAACATTCTTTCGTCTATGTTTAAATGTTTACAATAATTTAAAACCACTGTCATTGAAAATAGTCCATATTCTTCCAGGACAAAACAGTCCAGGTGATTGCTTCCTAACCACCCCACCCCCATCTCACACCTAATTCCTGCACTCATCCCCCACCCCAGGCATCCTGCCACTTTCAAAACCCGATTTCCAACATTCGACCAGCTTTCCACTTTCTGGCTTCCCATTAGCTTCTACCAACTACCCCCCCCCCCCCCCATCACTTTCTCTTCTGTGATTGCATTAAGTAGGAGTTTTCATCAAGGAGAACATCCATCACGCAAGCTAGCACAGCCCAGAAATGCTCTTTAAAGCCATGTTCCTTTGAAGTGGTAAATTGCTTCTATGAAGCATGAACTAGGTAACCTCAGGGTGCTGTTACCTGAGCTGACTTCTCCAGAGAAGGGGTGGGACTAACCACAGGGCTTTTGGGACCTCAAGTGACAAGCCCTAACCACTTGCCTCAAAGAGCACAGGGAACAAAGGGAACACCAGTGGTAGTTTTTTTTTTCCTCCCAAAATATTTTACTCCCCTAAAGAGAAAAGATGAACAGTAGAATTCAGAAAGTGGGGGGAAGGAAACCCTGGAATCTACCTAAAAGAATGGACATCGGGTAGGAAAATGACAAGATGGTGTCTCTCTTGGGTAAGCAGCCGGCCATGGGAGCCCAGATGTTCGGGCTCTCCAGAACCGTGGGACGTGTGTTCAGTTACTGCCTAATCAAACTTCAGTGTGTCTTAATATACTTTCTGTATGTACAGGTTTGATGAAAAAGCAGTAAACTTTCCCAAAAGTTATGGAGGACAGAGACAAATACAAATTGCCGTGTCCTCAAACTGAAACAGACACCACCAAGCAGGTGGCCCTGAACAATCTTTCCCGGGCAGCAAGCAAGGATGGGAATGAAAACCACAGGCGAGCTGTCCAAACTGCAGGGCCTTTCGGGCCAATGCTGTTCCCTGGCTCCCTTTCCTAGACAAATCTAAGTAAAGCTCTTACCTTGCTCCCAAACCTTTCATTCGGGAGAAAGTAGAATAAAACATAAGCGAGTTTCGGTGCTATTTATACACACTGGACAGCTTATCACAATGCAAGTGCTTTTCTAAATTATTCATACCCGGAATGCCGGGAAGCACAGATACAGAGCATCTTTGTTCGTTTGCTCTTCCCCAAACAAAACTGGTGCTGAAGTAGCTACTTGACTGCGACTAACACATACACTAGTGAGAGGGCTGGTGTTTAAACTGATTATATAATACTTCATTAATGCTTTTTTTTTTTTTTTTTTAAACAGAGGGGTGAGGGTGAAAGAGGAGAGAGCAGAGGGAATCAGAAAAAAACCACTTTGCAAACCTCTCAAAGTGTCAAAGATGAACTAAGTTGTGCCTGCTTCAGGCAATGACGAGCCTCCTAGAAGCACAAACACACTTGATCCTGGGAAGAAAGAAGGAAGTAAGCCTAGCTATGAGCTTCCCTTGGTTTTGGACATACCAGGTCATTGCCCCTTGGGGCCATCTTCTTCCTGTCTTATGATTTTTTAAAATAAACATTTACTAAGTACTAAAACACATGGAGACACTGCTAAACATTAATTATTACTATCTCATTTAATCCTCACAATGACCTTAAGAGCCAGGCATCACCCTAATTTTTAATCAATAAGAAACTGAGGCCCAGAGAACTGTTAATGTAACTTGACTATGAGTTAAACTGCTGAAAAGCAAATATACACATATATTTAAATTTTGCCTCAAAAGGCTAAACTATTAGACTCTCTGACATGTACCTGACCAGGAAACCAATAGGAAAACGAGGTGTCAAGAAACAGGAAGTTCTCATGGGGGAGGCGGTATTTTGGTTCAAGAACACTTAAATTACCTCAAGGCATATCTCAGTTCCTCCTTTCACCACCCAACCCCCATCAAGTAAAGAGAAAAAAAAGAAATACTGGATTTTCTTTGATTTAAAAAATGTTATTTCTTCTGTAATAGGGGACATCAGTTGCAGTAATAAAATACAGTCACTGGAACACATCTTCCTATATAGTAACTAATTTGAAAGATGTTACTTTTTCATCCCCATCCTGGTGCAAATTTGCTGGACTGTTTCAGGGTGGAGTTAAATATAAACTATGTAAATTAGATCTGCAAGGGCATCTTATTCTAAAATGGTAAGGTTTTCCTTTCAATGAAGTCAGTCCAGGAGAAACAGTAACTGGCTCCTTAATTACTATTTTAAAATAAGTTCCCCTTTTTGGCAAGGAAATAGGGAAAAAAGAAAAGAAAAAAGGATTTTGTAATTGGAAAGCAAGTGGCTCCACCAGGAGAAAGGCCACCAACCACCAACCAGCTGTGGGAAAATGTGCCACAGGAAAGGGATCTGAATGGGCACGCCATGTGAGAACCTCCGAGGCTGTTCCGACAATTAGCACCATACTTACCACTGGTCATGTGCGATACTTTTGCAAGTTTCTTCATCACATTGTCCAGCCGAGAGTGAGTGCTCTCCAACTCGTGGGAGAAATCATCCAGCATACTAGAGAGAGAAGCAGGTGTGGGGAAGGCAGCGGGTAAACACACAGCCTGGGCGATGCATGGGCCATGGGATTCGGTCAGGGCCCAGGCCTTAGTTTTAGCAAACATCAGCCAGCAACACTGGGATTCAAGCCCCCAATCTGTTATCTGGGACAGATATGTTTCTTAATTCAGAATTTTTGGAATTTAAACAGCGCCTCAGCAGGGCCTGGGGCAGTCCCCATAATCACACATGTGAATATTTCTGCAGAGAACTCTGAGCTTGGGCTAAGCCAGGGCTCTCAAGGCACCATGCACTTCCCCCTCACAGCAGGTCCCCCTCCTCTGTCACCAACGCATGACTTGCATTCATTTACATAATAGCCAGTCTACCCAGTAAATGGGAGGCTCTCTGATGGCAGAGACACTGACTGTTCTGTTCGCTCCTCTACGATACCCAGGGCCTCCCTGAACAAGTGCCCGGTTTGAATTTATAATAAATGAATGTATAACACTGAACACAAAATTGAGATAGAAGACTTTCTGATATATTCTAGTAGATTATCTTTTTTTTTCCAGAAAAATATTATAAAATGGTAAAGGTATTATGTAGTAGCATTTAAGAATGCTGATTTTGATGTCATCCTTCAGAGTTAAAAAAGATTGTGCTGAAGGAAAAAACAAATAACTCCAGCTATATTTCCTGGTGTATTTTTACTTTTGATGTTTGAAGGGGAATATTTTGTATTAATTGGAGTTAAATTTTTAAGCTTTTCTCATGAAATTGAAATGTAAGATGTAGTGGGAGAATCGTGGGATGATAACAGTAGCTCATGTCCGATCCTCTGCAGGACACAAATCTCCAGAGATTACATGTCTGTTTCCCAGTCCCAGTCCCAACCACACTTCAAGTACCTGCTCAGAGGAATTTGTGTGTTTCTGCAGGTGTTGAAAAATAATAATAATCATAATTTTGCCCAAACCCTGCTGAATATTTTAACTGACAATTTGCTTCTTTTGGAGGGGCAAGTCTATAAAACAATAAAGATGTAGCTATAAATAAAATAGTTTTGGGTTTTACTAGTCACGTAACTGTCAGGCTTGTTAGGGATCCTGTAAGATGGCCCTTCCCCTCAATTTCATGGCCCCGAGAGGGGCGTCTCGTGCTCACACTGCCTGTTCCTCCAGCTCCCCTCCGATGCGCTGGGACATGTTCTTCAGCACCCCGATGCTGCCAGAGACCAGCTCCAACTGCTCATCCTGCTGCTCCACGATCAGCTGGTGCCAGAGAAATGGGAAACAAGCAATTAAAAGCCGTCTTACCTGGTTCCAAGCCCAGCACTCCAGCAGCTGCTACCTTCTCTGCCAACTTGGGACAATTCTCATTCAGAAGCAAAGCCCAGAAATCAAAGGACCAGACCGGCGCCTCTAAGAACACACTGCTCCAAAGGCTGGATTGTCAAGCTTCTGATATCTCCTGCTGATCCGACTTGTGAACAGTCAGCGGGGCTTAAAGCACCAAGAGAGATTGATTCTGGTTGGCTGGAGTCCAACAAGGGACCAGACAATGGCCAAGAGCACCTGTGCAGTGATCACTGAGACACGGGGATGCTGGGCAGAGGAAGCCAGTGCCGGGGTCAGGGTCTCAATCCACAGCCGACTTAAACACAGAGCGTCTGGCAAAGCTCTGGACGTGGGAAAACCACACACAGAGTCCTTTCCTCCCTCCTCAAGGACACACAGAGGCGGCCTGTGACAGTAAGTAACCTCAAGGATAATTGCTGGATGATAAATGTTTCATTTAATGTGTGGTAGCTTCCTTACTTTTTATTTTTTTTAAATTTGCTTGGTTAATAGCAATTTAAGCAGACAGCTGGTTAAGCAAACATGCTAATGGCAAAAGAACATATAGCCTATATAATATATATATAACACAATATTTAAGAACCAAGAGCTTCAATGGGTAGATAATCTTCAAATCCTCAGGTATATTATTCTTAGTTTCCTTTTATTCCAACTACATGTCAAAAGCAACAACACAGAGATAATCAACCTCCCTTTCCTTCTACCCTTCACCTCCACTCAAGCAACCATTTTCATGTATAATGGAACCAGTAATAATTTTTGATGAAAAAAAACAGGACTCAATTCTTCTGAAAGTGTGCCTTTGTTGAAATGAACAAAAAACTGAATATATGAGTGGAGGTGGGGGAAGACGGGTTCTTTTGTTTGTTTTTAAACCAGTGGCCTTGTCTGTCAGTTTTGGAGGTCTGGTCTGCTTTTCCTCAGAGACCTAATCAAGTTTGGTTCTCGTGAAAGAGCCGTGCTGTAGAGGGGGCTTCAGAAACCCTTGATATATACAATCATTGCACAGGTAGACACAGGCAGCCGCAGGGCAAGCTCTGGTCCAACCTGCCTGTCATAACAACAGAGCCCCCTGGCTGGCCGAGGACCCAGGGAGGTGCCCGCCTCCACATCTCAGTCCTCAGCAGCGGGTTCCCAGTACCTGTTGCTGTGCCTGCTGCTCCTCGATGAAGTGGGAGTTGGCTAATTGGAGCTCACGGTCCAGGCGCCCGTATTTATCCGGGGTTCCTGTGCTCCACTTCTGGCCACCGCTGTCTCCCAGCAGCGCCTGCGAGAGGGAAGGGGAAACAAGCGGTTACTTTCTGAGCAAGTGCTCCATCACCGACATAAAGCGTTCTACTGCTCACCATCGACTTCCCCAGGTCCGCCTTCCCAGCGGTACAGGTTGGTGCATGCGTGTCCGATTTAAGGGATGCCAGGAAGGGCACTGTCTCCACACTCTCCCAGTGGGACTCACCAATGGGATTTGTCCCATTAAAATGCAAGTGTCAACTTTAAATCGACAAACGCCCACCTGTACACAGCTTTACAATCTGAGAGCACCCAGCCTCCAGGCCAGCTCTGCCTAGCACCCTCGTAAGTTCCAGAGACCCATGTTCCAGTCCAACAGATTCCAGAGACCTAGAGTCCTGTGACCCAAGAGGTTTTTAGTTTGTTTTTTTGTTTTTTTAAGGGGGGAGAGAAAGTCCTAGAATGATAAGAAGCTAAGTCATAGTCTCACACACAGAAGGTATAAGAACCATCAGTGTCTGTTCAATTTAACCCATGAATAAATCCCAATGCCCCTCAGTTGAACTAAAAGGCTACAAGCCTCACAGACGGGAACTGGGCGTTGTATCACCAGGCAGGTACGGCCACAATGAGTGCCTGACCCGAGTCAGTATCACCACCAGGGCCAGGGGCAGGTTCCCCAGTAGGAATGTGAGGAAGTTTGTAGCAAGGAAAGGAGAAGTTTGGGACTGTCTTCCGTACATGAAGAGGCGGGCAGGGATGTGAGCTCGGTCTAGGCCAGCCGTGGACAAACTACGGCCCGCGGGCTGGATCTGGCCCGTTTGAAATGAATAAAACTAAAAAAAAAAAAAGACTGTACCCTTTTATGTAATGATGTTTACTTTGAATTTATATTAGTTCACACAAACACTCCATCCATGCTTTTGTTCCGGCCCTCCGGTCCAGTTTAAGAACCCATTGTGGCCCTCGAGTCAAAAAGTTTGCCCACCCCTGGTCTAGGCTGACTAGGATCCCCGGAAGCCTTTCTGACAAGCTGGTAAAGTAACTGCTCGCCCAGCCCTGCATGTGGACCAGCTCCTGGGGTGACCACGATTCTTTTTCCTTACAGAGTTGCCAGATCTTCTTACCAGCTACTGTTTATCTCTGGGACGGTTAAAAGCCTCACTGATTACTTGGTTCTCTGTCTGAAAAGCCCTCCAACAGCCCCTCAATACCGACACTGACCTCCCTTGACTTTCAGGGGTGAATTCAGTCAAATGGCCACAGTCAAGGGCAAGGCTCGGGGAAGCCTGGGATGCAGAGCATAATTCCAGATGGTTATGAGGAGAGGATCAGGATGCCTGAGAGCTCCCAGCAGACCAGCGCCTCAGTCCAATCAAAAGGCTGGACAGTGACTGTCTCAGGTATAAAACAGACCAAGGATTTTTTCGGGTGGCTCTGCCCCAGCCTGGTCTTAGGGCTGTCAGTCAATATTTAAAACATCTGCTGGTCTGATGCAGACTCTAAGGCGCTCTGTGGAGGACACTGAAGCCCATAGTTAATTTCTTCCAGGTCAGAAAAAGGCTCTAGTGCATCATTAGGCTGTGGACAGAGAACTGGGGCTCCCCTAGGGCCTTGTGTGTTCCTGGGCCGAGTAAAGGCTATTTTTTCTAGCTTATCCATGGGCTACGGTTAGGTGGACATAGGACACACTGTTAAGAGTTGTTTATGCTTTATTGTGCAGTAGCTTAGATTTCATCAGTCTGGCCTCTAAGAGTCTGTTCTACTGGGAAAGAAGATGGAGAGAGGGACCAGGGCACTGGAAGACCAGCCTGTGTGTAGGTGCCAGAGCAGGAGGTCCTGGCTAGGCAGCAAGCAGCACAGCACCAGGTACTGGCAGGGCAGCAAGGGGGACTCTGCCCGCTTGAGTGCTTAGAGGACCCTGTACCTGCTATTCCTTCACAATCTGTGACTCCAAGACATTTCACTATCCCCCAAAAACAAAATCCCAAGCCATACTTGGAAAGGCAATGCATAAATGCACATATTATATGCTCAACTATACTATCTGAGATTAGGAGTAATGGAGAGTAGGTGTTACCTACTTCACTGTCACAAGGTAGAGAGACAGGAAAAATAAAAACAACAATAACTTGAAAAATGAAACCCAGAGAAAGGAAACAGAAAAATTAAGTGAGGTGATACTTGGAGAGCCCCCTCCCCTTTGCTGAGCTTTTGTATTTATTTTTTCAAAATTAAGTGGGTCAAGACACACCTCCAGGTATAAAGTAGGGAATTGCTGATTCCTAGTCAGTTAGATATGGTGAGCTGAATTCTTGAGTTAAGAGTCTAATAAATGGACTATTGGTAACTTTATGGAGTCTGAATGAACTCTAAATCAAGTCTATATTTTAGGTGATGTATATATTTTTTAAAAGGACTGCATTTTATCAGTTGGAAAGGAATTTCTATCATACACAAAAGTGTCTAATTTTAAAAAGATACCTAAAATTCAAGAGCTGGTTTCTTGTAACTTTTATTTTAGATGTGTTAATATTGCTGCTTTGGTTTCAGAAATTTATTAGGTTTCATGATTCATTTGTAATAACTAATAAAAACTGGATCTCATCTCAAAGAAAAGATATTTAAAATGATGAAAGACTTAAATTTAACACATTAAATTCACACACATTTAAGATTCTTCAAATGTCTTTCATTTTATTCTAAATTTCATAAAATTTCAGTCATTAACTATCTAGTGAATTCTATGAGGTATGCAATGCAATAGCAGCTGGAAATGAAAAAAAAAAAAAAGAAACAAACAAAAAGAAAACCCCACCAACAAAAAAAACATGACACAATCCCTCCTTACTCTCAAGAAGCCTGGGGTCCAGCAGAGAAAAAGACAAGTAACTAAGCAATTACAGCCCTTAACAGAACCTGGCACACAGAATGTGCCCAGCAGGTGCAGAATAAATGGCTGTGTGGTAAGGGCACTCTGAACCCCAGAGGAGAGAAGCAGAGGGTGGGAGGGAGGAGGGCAGGACAGGACAGCTGACCATGCTGCAGGGCAGGCTGATGACTGGCCTTTCACAAAACCTGCCAGCCTCCCTCCAGGCTCAGCAGGCACAGGGCTTCTGCTGGGTCACATGATACACAGATGTCAGCATCTAACTCTGCGTTTTCCTTGATTTGATACGCTATACTCAGAGGTTTACTCACCTGTCTGTTTTTTCTTTCAGCTAATGCCTGCACAGATGAAGTTGACATCTGATCTTTCATGTCCTAATGAGGTAAGGAGAAGACCAGAAAACAAATGAATATCCTTAGATGAAACAGAGTCACAGTTAACATTTTGTACACTAGCAAAATACACATAACTTATTAATTTTTTTAAAACAAAAAGATAACATTCTTTGGTGTTTTTTTTTGGGTTTTTTTTTGGTTTTTTTTTTTGGTCTCATGAATAAAGGAAATAAAGAGAACCTCCCTTTAAAAAGAGGTAACCTGGGCACTAAATTTAATTAGGAGAAAAGAGAAAAGGAACTTGTATTTCCTAGGAACCTACTATAAGCCAGAAACACTGTTAAATGCTTCTGGACATTATCTCTGAATTCTCACAACGACCCTATGAAGCTGGCATTGTCTCTATTTTACAGCTGAAGAGACTGACATTAAAAAGGCTTAAGGTACTTTCTCAAGGTCACATAGTCAGAAAATGGCAACCTTGGGGCTCAAACACAAAGGCCTGTGCTCAAGGGCTACCATCATCAAGTATAATGAACACCCATGCGCTTTAGGATAATTACCACTAAACACCTGCAAAAACTTCCAAATAGTGATATGACAAACAGGTCACTTATTTTATTTTTGAGTTGAATTCATGTGAAGTGTAGACTATTTCTAACCAGAGTGGCATTAGAAATAATTTTGTATGGAAAGAAAAATGAATAGACCCATTACTTACAATGAAGAAAAATCACTTTGCTAAATATGAGCCATTTTGCTTATCAACTGTAACCACAATCCAATATACTTTATAATGATTTGAACTGAGTACTAATTACTATAATACAATTTTTTCAAGGCTGCCAAAATACTTTATAATTTTCTGTTGGCCGGGAGACTATTTTATAGATGCAAATGTTGAGGCTTTAGGCTTTTGGAAACTTCTTCTAAGACCCATGACAAGTGAATGGGAGAGCAGACAGTGCCACAGCTTTCCTAAGTCCCACTGTGGAAAGTCTGAGTGATAACCACGTTGCTTCAACTTTCAAAGTACCCACTGCTTCCTTCTCTTCTACAGGACTTCAGCTAGACTTTATTTAAATTAAAACAGGGATGATGAACAACCCTAAGTATTCAGTCGGATCATATGTAGCTGAGGATGGTTTAGATCTCAGCTCTAGAAGCTACAACATGATGATGCGCGGACTTGATTTACAACGCTTCTTTTAAGGACCGCACTTTACACACCTTTTCTGATATCAGAAAACAAACTTTGGATTCTACTTCAAATTACAATTTGAAGTAAGAACTAACAACTTTCAATATATTAACCTCTGAATTTCAATTTGCAAGATTTACAATACAACCTTTCAGAAAGAACAACTTTAATAAATAAGGTCAAGAAATATATGTTTTACTGCCAGACACCATTTAAATACCAACATTTACAGCGGTGTCCTTCAGAAAATCTACCAAACATAAAGAAGCAAACTGTATTTATAAGATTAATCAGGGGGAATTATTTACCTTACCAAAACACACATCATCAAACAACAGGGCTTCCTTATCAGAATAGCTTTCTGAACTGGCCAGAAATTAGGATTGTCTAATCCAAATGCCCATTATATAGATGGGGCACACCCGAGGTCCAAAGAGGTTACCGTCCCATTAAAATGTTTGTGTATAAACAGTTTAGATATATGTATATAAAGAGGCAACTAATGAATAAAATGAGAAGCAAGAATATTTCAAGCTCAGGGATAATCTACCATTTGAAATAATTTCAAAAGGAAATCACATGACATAAAGTTTTTGGCAACCATGTACCAAGGTTCCTGCCTAAGATGACTCTTAAAAAGCCATATGTTAGCACTGATATGATCCCAATTTTTTTTACTCCAGGAAGCTGCTTTCTAGTACATATGTTCAAGACAGCTGGTTCTCTTACATCTAGTTATGCTAATCAAATGGCTTAGCCATACAGTTTCAAAATACAAACAAATCTTAATGATACAAGATTTGACTTAAATGCTATTTTCTCTTAGGTTTTTAAACAATGGGTTCTTTCCTAAATAATTGGAGACTAAATATTTGTTCACTTGTGTTGGGTTTTGCGCTCTGAGAGATGCCTGCTTGCTCTGGGTAACTCTCGAAAGCCTGTCAGGCAGTGTATATGGAAATGTCGGTAACGGTGGCAAGAGTTCCCGAAGCTGAAACTCAGATGGTGAGAGGCCGCCATCCAAACCTAGAAGAGTCCCTCTTCACAATGCAGTGATCACCAATCCATCAAGAAACCAAATGGTTTCTACAATAGTAATTCTTCCTTTAGTCCAGATACATAGTACAGTAAGAACTAAAGAGGAAAAAGATAACTGGTTTGGAGGAATGAGAGGTATGGACAAGTAGATACCACTGAAGTAACTTCCCAAAGCCAGCAGTCAACTCTCATTTCTGCTCTAAGAAATATGCCTGATGATACTAAAGACAGATTTCGCTCTTTCAACTAGAGAAAGTCTATGTGGGAAACTGGCATTCAATTCATATGAAGAAGTGGTTTCAGAGTCGACGTATTAGTTTACAATTAAAGGAAAGAGTTCTGAGAAGTTTGGCTATTTCTCACACAAATAACATGATAAGATCATCTTCCTTACCCTGACAACTTGCCGAGTACTCGTGATGAAGGATTTTCTTATACTCAATTCAGTTGCATCGAGATTGAATTTTCTAGGATTTGCTTCAACTATGCGTGGGTCAAAAAGTCAAGGGAAAGCCATGTCATTACCACAGCCTCACAAACACATTCCCTTAGACCACAGACTCTGTCACAGGCAAGCAGTCAAGTCTGCCCAAGGCTTCTGGAAAGACAGTCAACTTGGCACTCATGTTCTCAGACTTGCTCTGCCCACAACTGTGGGAGGATCCTGTGCCTCAGGGTGGAGACGCCTGCCAGGGAAAGACCCACAGGCCTGACTGGGTCCACAATAAAGCCCTGCTGGCTGACCACAGCTGGGCTGGGCTCTTCCAGATGTTGACTAGCACTTGTATCTATTCTTTCTTGACCCCAGATCACCTTTCCCATGACAGCTTTTTTAAAAAATAGTTTTTTATTAATTTCAGAGAGAGGAAGGGATAGGGAGAGAAAAATAGAAACATCAATGATGAGAGAATCATCGATTGGCTGCCTCCTACACATTCCCTACTGGGGATCAAGCCCGAAACCAGGGCATGTGCCCTGACTGGGAATCCAACCATGACCTCCTGGTTCGTGGGTTGACGCTCAACCTCTGAGCCACACCAGCCAGGCCTCCCATGACAGCTTCTGCAAGCCATTTCCATTTGCCATTAAACCTTCCCACTTATTTCAAGGTGCTAACCCTTCTTCATCTGGAGACAGAGGCCTCTTCAGCAGGGCTTCCCCCAATCTCCTCACGCCCGGCCTGGTCCTGCTGCCCACGTCAGACACTGGCATGACTCCCTGGACTTGTCTCTCATGGTCTGCAGGACACATCTGTGCTATTATCTTATTAATGTCTGCCCCCGAGTCCTTCTCTACCCCTCACTGTCATTCCATGAGGGCTGGTACGCTGTTTTGCTTATTAATCCAATCTCAGTAACTAACAAAATGCCCAGCACATGGTACAGTCAATAACTACTTGCTGGTTGGTGACTACTTATTAAAACTTTTGTCCTCTTTCTTTCATACTATCTCCCCCAATCTTTTTATCTTGCCCCTTTTCAAGGGAAGACTTATCTTGATCCCACCCTCTCATATATTTTGTCCCACTCACTTTAGAGAACACATTTGTCTTTTCATAATTTAAAAGGTGTCTGGGGTCATTATGATGACTAGAAATGATGCATTTCACACAATGGCTGCATGTGAACCTGTGCTGACTACGGAGTGTTCCTGACAAGGTCTGGTTTCCTTGATGCTTTATCACACTTAAACAAACAAAAAGGAACCCAGAACATACACCTGGTGTGTCTTCAATCTAAAGTTGTTATTAAATGGGATTTTTCCAGTGGAAAAGGCCACGTCATTTCGGCTTCTACAGGGCTCTGGTTTGTCGATCAGATCAGTGGACTTATTTAACATCAATAGCATCACTTAGCATAATAGTTCTTTTACTAAATGCTGTTTCGTGAAAAAAGATATTTCTCCAATGGACATTGTCACATCACTTCCTCAACAGGAAAAAGGCAGTCTACAAAAGGAATTTCTTTTGAGCTCCAATTACCAATGTGTAACATCGGTCTGTATGTACCTCTATGTAGTAATGACTACTAACACTTTCATAGAAGCTCACTGTGTGTCAGGCACCCTTCTAAGCTCTCTGCCTGTTAAACTTTCAACAACCCTATGAACTAGGTACTATTATTATCCTAACTTTCTACTGGAAAGGAAATTAAAGCACAGAGCAGGGTGTTCAAAGTCACACAGCAACTGACAGACTGACTCCAAGGTCCGAACGCATGACCACTGCGCTATGCTGCTGTGTTGCAGGATCGCCATGCACTAGAGAAGATCTTGGCATATAAATAAAAACAAGATCAATCAATTATAAAAGGAAATGCCCAATGTACGTGTTAAGACATCTGGGTAAAAACGTGTTCATCTGTCTGTTTGCCCACACGGCACAGACAGCATGGAAAGGATATTGATGGTTTCGTCCAGGTCCTCTAGGTCCCACTCTATGCTCCGGAGGTTGTTTCTCAGCTCGTTGGTGGTCCAGTCGATTTCCTCCCTCGTGGCCGTGGAAGGGTCCTGGAGGAGCTCTGTCCATCTCTGAAACAACCCCTGGGCAGTGTTGACAGCTTTCTGTACCTCTCTGTAATCAGGTAGAAAGTAGAAGTGTCACAGACGACATGTCCCATAAACAAGTTCCTGCATGACTTACGTGAACATTATGGTCACACACCATCCTCAGCAGCAACCACCATTCCCCAAAGTGTCTTAAAGTCTTTATAGAAGGCGCTTCATGGGCAAACATCAAAGTTCAAAACTCTGAAGTAACAGTCTAAGTATTATATTCTCAGCTGAGGTCCAGAATAAAATAGACATTATTTAAGCAGCTCTAATATCAAGTTTGTTGTTTGAGAAGGACAAAAAGTTAATTATGCTTCGAACACACTAAGCTTAACACAGTATTAGAAGCAATACTACAAATTAACTAAAGAGCCATTAACATTTATTTTCTTGGGGATGGAGGTGAGGAGGAGGTAAAAAGGGCTACTCTTACTCAGTTAATCTTTTAGAGGTAAAGGATTTTTATTTGGGACATTTAAAAACCCCAAATCTCATTAGAAGATTCCCAACAGTATTAGTTCCTGGACTTAGCAATGCTGTCAAGCAGATTCGTGTGTTTCTGGGTCAGAGAGAGACTAGGTCATAAGTGCTGTGACCGAGTATTCTTTTACCTTAGATAATGTCACAAGGTTTTAAAAACTTTTCCTCCACCACTGGGTCAAAATCCACTAGATAAATGTTATAATCTAACACTACCACATATAAAAGCCAAAAAAGGTGTCATTTTATAATCGTACTAGAGGCCTGATGCACGAAATTTGTGCAAGGGGCTCAGCCCTCGAAGCCACGGCTTCGTCTGGAAGGTTGGCCATCTGGTCTAATTAGCATATTACACTTTTATTATTATAGATGGTCTCTTGTGTACAAAGATAATGACTTGACTGCTCCCAAACTAAGAGATCGGTTCTGATTTTTCTATCATTTCTTAACCAATTCTTCTGTGTTCAATCAGGGTGTTTGTTGTCTGTAGCTTTAAATCCACATTTGTATGCATCCGATTCCCGCTGACATTTCAAGTGCCAGAAGAGAGAACACTAACAAAAATGAAGAAAAGTGTCTGACAATATTTTGTCTGTGGAATACTGATGAGCAAAAAGGATGAGTGTTCAGTAGAGAATCATATAGCTGCTGGGCCCAAGCTGAACACATCACTGAGCTCCACAGCCCGCAAAGCATCTACCAAGGTACGTTCATACCCAGTTTACGTGCTGGGCAAGTGCTCTCATAGTTCCTCTCCCATCGGCCTCTGCTTTCAGTCCTAATGAGAAATTCCATTTGAGGCAAGCAGGGGAAGGCCTAAGGAAGTGAGATGTAAATCCACTATCTTTGCTCTTTACCGAGGTTTCCAGCTGATTTGGTGGAGAAAGAGGTACACTCTTCCCATACCACGAGGCACTGGGTTTATTTGTAAGTGTGGGACATCATCTACGATCATGGGAAGACAGAGCGGGATCTAGACCAATATCTCATTTTAAAGGATGTAAAATTGACCAATTCTGTACAGTAAATACAAATTCCTTTTTGAGAACTAAGAACCTCAAACCCAAGAAGCCCCAGGCGAGGGCATACCACATTCTCCACCACCGGTACACAACTCCCATGCAGGGTCAGAATTACTTAAGCAGCAACCATGTGTGTGTGTGTTTGGTCTGAGGACTCCTTTGTTCTCTTCAAAATGACTGAAGACTCCAAAGAACTTAAGTTGCTATAGAAATTCAAACAGACATTTTAAAAAATATGTATCAACTAATTAAAAATCACAATGAACTTACTACATGTTAGCACATTTTCGTAAAAACTGACTTCTAAAAAAATAATGAGAAGAATGGCACTGTTTAACATTTTTATTTTTTCAAATTTCTTTAATATCTGGTTTCACACACAAAAAAATGGGATTCTCATGTCTGTTTTTACATTCAGTCTCTTGGCATACATTTTGGTTGAGTAGATGATAAAATCCAGCCACATGTACATATATAGTTGGGAAAGGGAGTATTTTAATAGTTTTTGCAGGTAATTGTGGACCAAAACACGGCAAATGGCAGTTTCTTAAACGTTGCAATGTGGAGCCTGGAACTGTATCAAAGACTTTTTGAACTATCATACATTACAATCTATGGCTCTATCTTGTATGTGGAATGGATCTTTTACCCATGTGTGATTTTATAACATCATGTAATGGTCATTTGGAAAGTATTACTTTCCTGGGTATCACAGATCTTTCAAATGCTGACTCATTTTATTACACAGTATTCAAATCATGTAATACCACCAATCTCATCAGAAAAAACTTAATCCTACCAGACCTGAGGCCCTGAACCTAACTGTCCCCAATACCTGGGCTCCTGAGCATTAAAATGAAAAAACCAACATGATATAGAAAAATGTTAGTTACATGCAAACAAGTGGTTAGAATAAGATGGAACTTGGAGACATTGTAGAAAATAGGTCTACCTTTCATCTACCTTTCATCTAGCGCCAATATTCCACCTTTGTGTGGAAATTACCGAAAAATCGGTACAGCGGTCTGGTAGGGTTAGGCATTGGGAATTTGTAAGATAATAATAGTTGATAAAAACTTTCCAAAATTCTTTTTAAAAGGGAGGTGGGCTCTAATTGTATCATCTGCAAAAATATTTTCAGGTGTTTCCCATGAAGTGACAGGTTTGCCCCATTCATTTTAAAGAAAATGTCTCAAGTATTTTTTAGGTAATTTTGAGATCTGAGAACATATGCAAGTCTCAACAACCAGTTTGTCAGTCATTCTTTCAAGTAAAAATGAGATTCTGTGTGGGGGGAAGTGCTTTTCCTGGAGACAGCCAGCTTATTTCACAAGATAGCAAGAGTGCTTCGTGCACGCACTTATGTTGTCCATAGAATACGGAAATGGGCACCAAGGCAGGGAAAAAACTTTTACACATCAAACTAATGACATATCTTTTTTATATACATTTTAAAAACTCAAAATCTAACAGAAAACAAACTTAATTTAAAAAGGGGCAAAAAAAGTTGAACAGTCCCTTCACCACAGAAGACAGAGATGACAAGATGCTCAATGCCATTAGTCATCAGGAAAAGCAAATTAAATCCACCAGGAGATGCCACTACATACCTAGAATGGCTTTAAGAAGAAAACAACACTGATCGTGCCGAGTGCTGACAAGGTGGCAGAGAACCTGGAACTCTCATGTGTTCGTGGCGGGAATGCAAAATGGTACAGGCCCTTTGGAAAACAGTTTGGTTGTTTCTTAAAATGAAGTGTTCACTTACCACATGACCCACAATCCCACCCCGGGTGGGTCAACAGTAATTTTGCAATTACTCTTGTGGGTTAAAAGAAAAGTTGTCTTGACTTAGTTACCTACAGTTTTGACCTCAACCTGCTGCTGCTTCTGCGGCTCCCCTGGGATGGGGCTACCGCCACCACTGCCTGCAGGTCCGAGTCGTGAGTAACTTAACTCGTTCTCATTTTCCGTCACTAGACACAACAGCCTTCATATTGATTTTCTTGCAACTCTCACTTCTTTTGGTTTTGTGCCACTGTGCTCGTCTAGTTTCTACCAGTTTTCTCTCTGCTCTTCCTCCACCTGTCCCAGTGTTTCTCCCTCAGCAGTCTTTTTACAGCTTCTAGGTTCTCGTCAACATTCACAGTTTCAAAAGACCCCTTTACGACTCCCCAACTGTGTTTCCAACCCCAACCACTCACCCAGGATCCACTCCTATATTTTAGCTGCATAAAACCAAACAAACCACGTCCTCCCTACACACACAAAAAGGCAAGTATTCAAACAAAAAGGTAAAACTGGGGTTAAAAATCTGCTTCCTTCTCTAACTTCCTGTTTGAGTAAATAGTGCCACTGTTTTCCAAGATTCAAAACTTGTCTAGACAAGTGTCCTCTCTGACTCTTCCTCTCACTTCTCACCTTGCACAACCTCTACTTAAGCCCAATCACTGGAGTTGAGATCTGGAAGGAACTTTTAAGATAACTAGTCTGCACTCATTGAGTAAATAAGAGAACTGGGGCTCAGCCATCTTGGCTGCCTGCCCCAGCTCTTCTGACTCTGAGTACGAGGCACCTTTCACGACGAAGACCTAGTCAATTCCATCTTTGTTAAGCCTCCAGACAAGTGGATTTACTTTCTGGACTCAGAACACCTGGGTTTGAGTCCTGAAAAGCTGTTTGACCACAGGCAAGTGAATAGTAACCGGGAGTGAAAACCGCCTCCTGGTTAAGAATTGATGATAGGAAACATATTAAATTTAAACTCCTCAGCTGGGTATTCCATGCCTCCCCTTCCCCTAAGCTGGCCGACTTTAATATCCAACTTGATTTTTCATTAACGCAAATTTGGTTTCAGTAGGGAGGCCATCTTCGCATCCTCCCTTTTCTCATTCCTGGCTCTGGACTTTTGTGCGCGTTTCCCTAGCCGGGGAGAGTCCCTACACCTCTGCAAATGAAAAACAGACGTTTCCTTTAAGCCCAGATTGAGACCCTACTTGCGTCACTAAAGTGTCCTTGACCAACATTCCCACTCAGGGTCTTTCCTTTATTCAATCTCCACAGCATCTCAACTCCATTCCAAAATTGTACACAATGCACATTGTCTTCCCCTACACTCTTCCCATTCTGCATAGTGTTCTCCAAACTAGACTACAATCTCAGGA
The DNA here is from genome assembly GCF_000147115.1 of Myotis lucifugus. NCBI lineage: Eukaryota > Metazoa > Chordata > Mammalia > Chiroptera > Vespertilionidae > Myotis > Myotis lucifugus. Next base: position 5,498,857 of record NW_005871102.1, read on the forward strand.
GCCAAATATAGTATTAGGCATTCAATACATTTATAACCATTGTTTGTAACGTTGTTTTTACAATGAAACATCTGATTCTTTTTTTTAAAGTAGGAAATCAGATATGACTTACATCCAATTG
>NW_005871102.1:5499183-5533137 GCF_000147115.1 Myotis lucifugus
TATAATAATAAAAGCGTAATATGCTAATTAGACCGGACAGCCGGACGACCTACCGGACGAAGCCGGGGCTGCGAGGGCCGAGCCCCCTGCACAAATTTCATGCATCAGGCCTCTAGTATATAGATAAGATATGGTGAGAGGATAATACAACATAACCCCTACTATCTTGCTTTTCTGCTTACTTATGCCATTATTTCAACACTGATCTATAGCTGAGAACCTGGAAATAAAAGTATGGTGGGAGAGGACATGGACATGAACTAAGGTAGAGGAACCAAACCAAAACCAAAGTGGTAGAGAAGATTCCAGAGATATCCTTGTGATGGCACCAATAGGACATGATGACCAAGTGGACACAGGACTGAAGGAGAGTGTGGAGTCAGGAGTGAAGAGGGATGAGAAGAGCTTATAGGCAGGAGGAAGGAGAAGAGAAAGAGAAGATACCCGCCCAGCACCTTGGATGTGCGTGGGGGACGTGCAGTGATTAGTAGAAAAGAGAAAAGCTCTCAGGAGAGAGTTGTACCAGAGTGACCCGGATGTGGGAGGTGCACAGACACACAGGAAGTACCTGAGAAAACACGGAGGATCAACCAGTGAGGCTACCCTGATGGATAGGGAGAGGACACAGCCAAAGGTGATAGGCAGAGCCAGGAGGTTCAGGCATGGAGCATGAATTACACCAATGACCATGTGTGTAAACCACGGTGAATTGTCGGCACCCCACCCTCGCCCTAAGAGGCATCCCACCCCATCCCTCAAACGGCTTCCAGCTGTGGGCTTTTCTCCTCTGTACTCCGCAACAGTGTAAAAAATGAGCCTCAAACACCCAGTCATCATGGCATATATAAGACAGATTTTTTTCTTTTTTAGCGAAACTAAAGGTATATTACAGAAAAGCTCCCTACTACAGGGAGGGGACCCAAGCGGGTTGTCTTGTAAGGCAGCTTTCTAACTGGTCTCCTTTTTCATCTTTCCTCACACTGATTTATCCAACACTATTACCAAATCAACCTTCCTGAAACCCTGATTTCATGTAATTTCTCTGCTTTAAAAATCTCTGGTGGCCTCAAGATAAGACTCTCCTTGACCCTATCCTACCTTGTACTTCCTGTGAAGTGTTAACAGTATAAGCGTTAGGCAGTTCACATTTGAATCCTGGGCCTACCACTTATTAGCTGTGTAACCCTGGGCAAGTGACTTAACTCCTCTGTGCCCCCTCAGCCTCATCTCTAAAACGTGGCCCATACCCACATCAGAGAACTGTTCTTATGAAGTGAAAATCCTTATAAAGTGCTTACTTAGCACACAATGCCTGGCATAGGAGTGGCATCCTTTAAATGCTAGCCATTATTATTATTACTCCCCAAATAAACTTCCTACTCCACCTGGGATGTTTGCCTTGATGATTTCTAAACAAACAATGCTCATCTCAGGGCCTTTGCTGCTGGCGTTCCCACCCATGAACCACCACCACCACCAAAGGGTATTCATTCAACATTTATGCTAACATATCCAAGGTGCTGGGCTGGAAATACAGGAAAAGTAAACAGTCCCAACCCTCAGAGCTCATAATCTAATAATGCAAGACAGAGGAAGAGGTACCATAAGGTATTACAGGTGCCAAGGGAAGCAAGCACTTCCTGGAGACAGTGGAGATGCTGACACCAGATGCTGGAAGCCATGTGGGTGAATCAGCCAGAGGAGGAGCATGTGGAGTAGGAGCATCTAGTACTGGGGTCATGGTCACAGTACTGGGCCAGGCATGGGGGCAGGGAGAGTGAGAGGAGGGGAGATAAGGCTGTGTCATGAAGGTCATGAAGTGCTTGGGCTTTATTCTGCAGGCAACAGGCAGCTACTAAGTGATACTAAGTCAGAAGCCCTGCTTGGTTCTGTGCTGCCCAATACGGAAGCCACATGACTACTGAATGCTTAAAATGCCCTAGTGTGACTGAGGAACTAAATTTTTAACTTAAATTAATTTAAATTGAGAAACTAATATGTAATTCGGATGCTGGAAAAATTTTAAGTATGCTTGGAATAATTTGGGTATGTGACTCTACTTTCTCAACGCTAAGTTTAATAACCCTAAGCGCAGATAAGTATTTCTCATGAAAAAAAAATTTAGCATTTAAATTAAGATGTGCTGTAAGTGTAAAATACACACTAGACTTTGAAAACTTAGTTCAAAAAAAGTTAACAATCTCAATAATCTTTACTGATCAATCACATATTGAAATATTTTGAACCTATTCGATTGATGATGACATCAAAACTAATTTCACCTGCTTATTTTTGCTTTTTAATGTGGCTACTAGGAAACGTGAAATGGCATCTGTGGCTCCCATTGTATTTTGGATAGAACTGATCCGATACAGCCAGGGGTGTATGGAAGAGGAAAGAGAATGGCAGCAGGAAGAATGAGAGATTCCTCGGTAAGAGTCCAGATGAGACAGGCCTGACTTACCTAAATTCTGCCCACCTTCAAAACCTAATGCAAGACTTAGTACTGCCTCCGAAAGCTTTTCCAGTCATAACCATCCGTAATGAGTTACCTTTCTCCAAACTCCTGGGGCATTTATCATCTGTAGTATTCACTTCAGCACTTGCCACCTGTCATTTCTACTTAAGTTTTACGGTCAGTTGTTTCTCAGATTAGACTATCAGCTCCTGGGGTAAGGGCCACAATCTAGGCATCTTTAATTTTTCGACATTGTGTGATGCATTTTCAGTACTTTTAATGAGCAGAAGTACATGGCTTCTCAAATACTCTGTCACATATACAGTCCGGAGGCACCCATGTGGCTAACTTTACCTATGCACAGCAGAAGATATTGAAAATCTCATTTCCTTCAGGCACATTACAGACAATAAAATGATGTCAAAATCAACCAAAACTCCAGGCCAATAAAGCAGTGATATCTAATCAGTGAGCAAACATCAGGAAACTGTATTGGATACTCTCAGGAAATAATAAATGTCAAGATGGCAGAGCAATTTAACATTTTCACAAATTCCATTAAAAATCAAACAAAAAATTTCTGATTTTCTCTGATCCCCAGGGCCAGAGATTACCATTGCAACCTAAGCATTTAAGAACTTTCATTCAGGGGGAAAACACACAGCTTTAACATTTAAAAATTAATCCCTAAATCAATCCTTTTAATAAATAACACATTTTCCAGATAGTGACATATTACTAAAAAACAAATCTACAACTTAACATTTTCCCATCTAAATTAGAGTAAGGTGAAGAAAACCCTTTTTAGGGAATTGTCAATAACTGTATATTTTACTGTATCTTGGTTAATGAAGTATTTCACTTAAAGTACCATTTACATTTTTCTAAGAACCCTTAAAAAAATTTAACACTCAGGCACCAGGTCAACTTGCTCCACTACAGAAACAGGAAGCCAGTAGCAACTAGTTGAAAGCAAAGGGACACTGGATGGTTATTAGTACTAACCTTCTGGGAACTTGACAGTTCTCAGATTTGTTTGTTTTGACATTTAAAACATAAAGCTGACAGGTTGTAACAACCTCAGAATCCATCTTTCTTGCATTTATTTAATGGCTACAAAGCTGATACAGAAATAAAATGCAATTAAAGTTTCTATCTCCATACAATCCAGCAGCAATCAAAGATGGAGTCAGGACAGCTCAAAGGGAAAAACAAGTGAGCAAACCTGTCCAACAGTCGGGGTGAAAGCAGGGAGCTGGAAAGAAAGCACTCGTTTCCTTTACCACTGTGGGAAAATCCCGGTGCTAACAGAAAGCCTAGGAAAGTTTAGTTTGGCCGATTTCATTTTGTTTTCCTTCCAACATCACCGAGCATGAACGACTGCTTTCCTCCCGGCCCATTCCTCAGTGAAAACTCCCCCACTGAATTAAGCTGCCTTCCTGAGCCCTGCCCCCGGCCTCCCCGAGCCACACCGCCCCCGCCCCCGCCTCCAGCCTGCAAACGTGCTGGGACGCCTCCGGGCTGGTCGTGGTCCCACCAGCCTGCGGGCCGGCGCTCCGATCTCAATGGACAATGGGAGCTCACCCCCGTCCGAGCCAACTACAAAGCTCAGGAGGGCCATTTCCCTTTTCCTGCCCAGATGCTGTTTTCCCTCCTTCGAAGCAGAGACCCGTGCTCCACTAGAGCCCCAGTTTGGGCTGGGGCCCGTGTCTCCCCCGCCCCCCCCGCCCCACCTGCAGAGCTGCTGAACAACTCGACCCCCACAGAAGTTACACACACGGCAGCGCACAGGCCGAAGGGGACCCCCTCCCCAGGGGCTGGGACTCCTCCGTCCAGGTAGAGCCAGGAGGGGGTGTCTCTGGACGCTTGGTCACGGCCCTGAAGGCTAAGCCGTCCCCACTGTCCCCTCCCCAGCCTCAACTTGTCTCCCCTCCCCCTCCAGCACGGAGAGCGGGGAGGAGCGGGCAGACAGCATCGCCACCTCCTCCTCCAGTGGAGCCCTCGGCCACACTCACCCTTTCACCACAAAGAAGGGGTCCTCCATGGACATGGCGTCCCGGCCCCCGGTCGCCTCCCGCCTGCTCAGCACACAGGGCGCCCGCGCCCTCCGATCCTCCCTCCCCCCGTCCCGCAGCCGCCGGCGCCTGGGGCCGGGGTGACCCAGAGCAGCGGGCGCGCGCAGGCCAGGGTGCCCGGGATGGCCGCTGGTCCAGCACTCGATGGGACCGCAGACCGAATCCCAGACCTGGTGCCGGCCCCCGCGGCTGCCTCCTCCCCCGGCTCCCCCGGGCGGGTCCGGCCTGCCTGACTCCGCCCCCAGGACGCACGGCCCGGACCAATCACCAACGCCGCCTGCTGCACCACTTCCGCACCCGCGCTCACGTGATCAGCGGATGCCCCGCCCCTTGATGGGCGGGGCCTGGGCTCGCGTCACTGGGCCTGGAGGCCGGGCTCTGGCGGCGACGGAGGAGGGCGGGTCTTCTCTCGACCCACCTCTCAGGATTCAGGGGGAGGGGCCGCTTCGTCTCTCTTAAGACAGGTAGGTTTTCAAGTGACGCGACGGTACCTGATGTGCACAGTCCTTTTACCTTTCCTCTATGCACTTTTCATACTTGATTGGGATAACGTGATTTATAAATCTATCTCGTCCTCGACTTACAGTAAAGCGTGCCCATATAGATGATCTGACTACGGCAACGTTGCACAACTCCTTTAGGTCTTACTCTGTGTCCGGACACGCACTAACAGCTATTGATGCATTATCTCGATATTAGTTAGGGGAGGAGTGTATTATTATTTATTATTCCCATTTTGTAGATGAGAGAAGTCACACAGCCTGGACAGAACAGACTCACCGATTCTGTGCACTTTCCACCGGACCGGGGTGTATTCTCTCTTGCTGGGCATTCTGCAAGTCACCGGGAAGGTAATTTTTTCATGCAATGGTATGATGCGTCCCAGGAGGGAGCACCTTTGAGGGACAAAGCAGGGGCCAGGTATGGCAGCTTCCTCTCAGCTATGGTTCAAGAAAGCATTTTGGTCAGAACAGTTAGCCAACTCGTATGTTAGCTATGCGTTGCGGGTTGTGAACTTTAATCACCGATGATCTTTGAGCAGCTACTGTGTGTCAGGCACTGCGCTATCTCAGTTGCTCTCACAATGAGGTAATTACTGTTATTATCCCCATTTTACCATTAAGAAATCTGAGACTGTTGGAGATTAAGTGACTTGACCAAGATCAGCAGTCTTTTTGGAAATGAAAGAGTCCCTGGAGCCAGACAAACCCTGTTTGAACCTGGGTTCTCTTATTCAGTTTCTCATCTATCAAAGGTGAGCTCATGAGCTGTTGTGAAGTGTTAATAAAATGCATGTAAACCCCAAGGTTCCAATGGAGTGAGGTAGTGAAGCCAGGGAACCAGTCAGGAAGCTGCTGTGGACATCTGGCCTGAAGGGATGAGGACCAGACTGAGATGACTCTGACACATGTTTCCAAGGAAAAACAAAGCAAAACTCCTGGAAATGAATGATGAGAGATTGGATGGGGTCAGGGAGGAGAGAGTTGGAAGTCACAGACTAAAGGCATCTCTGAGACTGGAGAGCAATGGTCAGATGTGGAGAAAAGAAGCTATTGGGAGAGAACTGTTTATTTGGTTGTGGACATATTGTGATGGGGAGGTGAAAAGGGATCATCTTTCATTCATTCAACAAACACATGTAGTAAGTTGAGGGGCAGATGAGAACAGTGATTTAGAGCCAGATTGCCTGGGTTCCCATACCAATTCTGCTACTTCCTATTGTGTATTGGGCCAATTGATTAATCTCTCACTGTCCTCAACTGTGTAATGGACACCATAAGAACATTTTCCTCATAGAACGTCATGAGGATTAAGCTAATTGATGTGTGCAAAGTGCTTAGAACAGTGCCTGACACGTGTTGTGGTCTTACTATGTGCTAGGCCCTGAGAACACAGAGAACAGGCTTGGTCTTTGTCTTCAAGGAACTCTCAGACCAGCAGGAGAGACAGGTAGTTACATACAATGAGAGAAGGGCACAGGTTGCCATAGAAACACAGAGGCCATACCAGTTGATTGTGTGTGAGTGTGTGGGAAGGGGGTGGGGGGTGGTGTTCCTAAACAGTGACTAGAGGCAGCCGGGAGACAGCATGGCAGCCTGTGGGGGAGCCACGGCAGAGGGCCTTGCAGAGTGGAAGGGATGGATGGTGGCAGGAGGAGCTAGGGCTAGAGATGGACAGGGTGAGGTTATCAGGGCCCTAGATTGTGATGTTAAGAACTGTGGCTACTCTCCTGTAGATCATGGCAGTCAAGGGAATTGATAGGGTCAGACTGGCATTTGAGACAGATACTGTGGTGGCTGGGAGGTCATGGTCCAGAGGAGGGATGAGTGTGTCCTGAGATAGGCTCATGGCAAATAGGATGGAGAGTAGGAATACATTTGAGAAATAGTTTAGAGGCAACATCAGTGGACTTGGTGACTGACTGGTTCAGGGTGTTCTGGGGTTGGTGAAAGCCGAAGGAGGAATTCTTGCAGGGTTCTGGAATTGAAAGTGGGTAGTGGTTAGTTCCAATCACCAGCAAAGAGAACACAGGAGGAGGATTAGATGTAAGGTGGATAGAAATTAGCATGCTGGTTTTCTCCACTAACCAGGAAACTCCTGGAGGGAGGGGGAGACTATGTTAATGTTATTATCACCTTAAAGCCTAGAATAGCCTCTTATTATCTATTCCATGAATTTATTAACTAAATCACAAGTAAGAGGTCAGAGACATAGAGGATAGAAGACAAGAGGCTTGCCCTAACCGGTTTGGCTCAGTGGATAGAGCGTCAGCCTGCGGACTCAAGGGTCCCAGGTTCGATTCCGGTCAAGGGCATGTACCTTGGTTGTGGGCACATCCCCAGTAGGGGGTGTGCAGGAGGCAGCTGATTGATGTTTCTCTCTCATCGGTGTTTCTTATTATCTATTCCATGAATTTATTAACTAAATCACAAGTAAGAGGTCAGAGACATAGAGGATAGAAGACAGAGGCTTGGAGAATTCCCATAATTAGGGGTTTGGAAAAGGTACCAACAATGAAGAGAATGGGGGGTTGGGATATAATATGTATGTGTAGAGTATGGGGTGTCTCTTTCTTTCATATGTCACCCTTCTTCACCTTCTCTCAAACCAGACAAGATCTTGGCTTCCACTGCCGTGGGGAAAGGAAAACTATGATTAAAATGCAAGCATCTTTTCATGTGCTTACAAACCATTTCTATGTCTTCTGTGGAGAAATGTCTACTCAAGTTTTTTGCACATTTTTAATTGGGTTGCTTGTTTGTTATTGAATTCCCCCTAAATCCTTTCAGAAACAACACCGAGTAAGGGAGACCGTGTTGCATAGGTGTTAGGTGTTACACTCTTCATCATTATCCCAATCTTTTGAAAACCCTAATGTACAGATGCAGGCCCTGGCACACTGCAGGGAACATTTACTCCTGTTGGCTTTCACTGGTCCCGCCGCAGCTGTCTGCATGCCTCAGCCCCATCTGCAGGAAATGGCCACACCCATAGCCACACACGGGGTACGTTGCCTTCCTTCTCCTAGGTTGTGACAAACACCTGCACCCTTACTCTCTACACACTAGTTTAAAGTAAACACGGAGGAATTCTACTCAACTTACATATCCAACACTAGCAAGCCGTTAAGAATTTAATACCCATTTGATGGTCATGGGAAATGTGATTTAAAAGTGTATAATGACATGTATGAAAGTTAGCAAAATTGTATATATATGATTTCAACTCTGTTCATTTTTATAAAGAAAAAATCTTTTAATACATAGAAGAAATGTATACATAGTAAAAAGGAAATGCATTTAAAGTCTGGCACTATGAAATCTTTACTTCGATCATCAGGAACACAAAAAAACATTTAGAAATGTTTCCAGTGGTTCTCAACCTTCCTAATGCCACGACCCTTTAATACAGTTCCTCGTGTTGTGGTGACCTCCAATTTCATTGTTACAAACTGAACATAATTAAAGCATAGTGATTAATCACAAAAACAATATGTAATTATATGTGTGTTTTCCGAAGGTCTTAGGCGACCCCTGTGAAAGGGTCGACCGCCAAGGGGGTCGCGACCCACAGGTTGAGAACCGCCGGAAGCGTTCAGTAGCTTTGGTCGTGCCCTTTGCATGCTGGGATCCGCAGTTCTCCATTCAGCTACATCATCCACGCAAGGTGACGCAAGGTGACGCAAGGTGACGCAAGGTGACGCAGGTGACAGGACATGCACCGCGGTAAGTTCGGTTGGTCCGCGCCTCCCGCAGCTTTCGCATCACCGTGACAGCCTTGCCTACCTGCAGCGGCCCGCAGGCCTGCGCCATAGGCATTCGGATCAACTAAGAACAGAAACGGAAGCCCTATGATTTCTCACAGGTTTGACTGGGGCTGCGGGCGGACCGGACTCCTCCGTCCCACTCCTCCCGTGGGCCCAGGCCTATACGGTTGAGGCACCACTGCGCTGTCCCACCAGCGAGGGAAGGAGAGAAGTTCACCCTGGTCGCTGCGGCTAGTAGTCTGGCCAGCTGACACCCGGGAGGCTTCAGACCCAGAGTCCCTGGGCAAACAGTGTGCGAGATGGGACGGACGTCGAAGGACAAGCGGGATGTGTACTACCGCCTGGCCAAGGAGAATGGCTGGCGCGCCCGCAGTGCCTTCAAGCTGCTACAGCTCAATGAGGAATTCCGACTCTTTGAAGGTGTGACACGGGCAGTCGATCTGTGTGCAGCCCCGGGCAGCTGGAGCCAGGTGCTGAGCCAGAAGATCGGGAGTCCACAGGGGTCTGGCCACGTGGTGGCTGTGGACCTTCAAGCTATGGCTCCGCTCCCAGGTGTGTTACAGATCCAGGGGGACATCACCCAGCTGTCCACTGCCGAGGACATCATCCGGCACTTTGAGGGCTGCCCGGCGGACCTGGTGGTGTGCGACGGGGCTCCCGATGTAACCGGCCTCCATGAGGTTGATGAGTATCTGCAGGCCCAGCTTCTCCTCGCCGCTCTGAACATCGCTGCACACGTCCTGAAGCCCGGGGGCTGCTTTGTAGCCAAGATCTTCCGAGGCCGGGACGTGACGCTGATCTACAGCCAGCTGCATGTCTTCTTCTCCAGCGTGCTCTGTGCCAAGCCCAGGAGCAGCCGGAAGGCCAGCAGCGAGGCCTTCGCTGTCTGTCAGGGTTATGACCCCCCTGAGGGCTTCCTGCCGGACCTGACCAAACCCTTGCTGGACCCCTCTTACAATCGAGGCCTCAACCAATTAGATGGTCCCACCCGCAGCATTGTGCCATTTGTGACCTGTGGGGACCTGAGCTCCTATGATTCGGACCTGAGTTACCCACTGGACCTGGAGGACGGCTCAGAGCCCAAGCACACGCCCCCCCACACCGTCCCCCATCTCGCCTCTGTGCCAGCAGGCCTGCACATCGAAGAAGAAGGGGCAGCTGGCCAGGGAGATCCATCCCCAGGACTGCGCCATCAACACAGTGGACACATTGCCCCAGCCCCTGGCTGCCCCACAGCCACACCCTGATGGCCTCTGAGGTGGACGTCAGTAAAATGAAATGTTCACCTTAACACATCTGTGACAACTTGGCAGCTGTTTGCTATCAGGAGAACCAGAACTTGCATCAATGAACTTGCTTTTCAAACAAGTTCTCGTCAGTGGATCCTGAACACAAGCTTTGAGCGAGAACTTGCAATGACCGCCATAAACACAGCCAGGAAAGAAACATGGAATGTTCATTTGAACTGTGGAAGGGTTTTTGAATACCTAGGGGTATCCATGAATTTGATGGAGGAAAATAGTACATTTTTATTTTCACTAATATAACTGAAATTTAGCCTTATCCCCAAATATGAATTCTAGCAGTAAATCAGTTCATTTTTAAGGCAGGGTTGTTACGGGCATCATGAAATACTGTTCATGTTTGTCACTAATTGGAATTATGGGATATCTGTTAATTTGATCTACTAATAAAAAAGGCCATTATTACTAAAAAAATATATATTTTTTAAAGAGAAGTGAGAAAGCCAAGTAACACATGCAAAAGAACATCAAAATTTAGCAGTTTTAAATATTTTTGAGAGTAAGGCAAGTTAGGAATGTATGAATGAATGGATTTTGGCAAGTATTAAAAGTTAAAATTCATTATTCGAATTCAGTGAACTTCTTGATGAAACAATGAATTTGAACCGTTGTAGAGAGCAGATATACCCTTTACCATCTCTATGAACTTGTCAGTACATGGGGAAGGGAAACCACAATCTCTCTTGGTAAACTAGTGAATAACAGCAGAGTACTAATGATTGCTAACATTTTCTTACTATGGAGCAGACATTGTGCTAGATGATATAAATGCATAATTTTCAGAAGCAGCTCCAGAATTTCTACATAGGGCAGTTTTAGAATGTAGCTTAAAAATTTGGACCGCAGGGCTAGGAGGCTTGAACTGAGGATACATGGCAGGCCTACTCTCTAAAATTATCGGTTTATTTGGGATGACTCAAGAGGGCTGATGGTGATTATCCTATATAACAAAGAGCTAATATGCTAATTAGACCAGAACTACCGTCTGGATGACCTTCTGGACAAAGCCGGGGCCGTGAGGGCCGAATTTCGTGCATCGGGCCTCTAGTGTGTGTATAACTCTAACTAAAGTCCCAATGTCTCCTAATGATGCTATAACAGATTACCATGGATTTAGTGGCCTAAACAACACAAATTTATTCTCTTGCAGTTCTGGAGGTCAGAAGTCTGAAACTGGGTCTCCTGGGCTAAAATCAAAGTGTTGGCAGGCTTCCATTCTTCCTGGAAGCTCCATGGGAGAATATGTTCCCTCTCCCACCAGTTCTAGAGGCCGTCTGCTTTCCTTGGCCATGTCTCCCTTCCAGCATTGGCAGTACTTCAACCTTGCTTCTACTGACACGTTTCGGACTCTGACCCTTTTGCCTCCCTCTTACATGGACCTTGTAATTACATTGGGCCCATCAGCTAATTAGGATAATCTGCTCATCTCAAGATTACTAATTCAACCTTATAGGCTAAGTCCCTTTTGCCACATAAAGTAACAGTCACAGGTTCTGGAGATTAGGATGTGCATATCTTTAAGATGTGTGTGGGGAGGAGGGGGAGTCGGGGGAGGGAGCGGTATTTACCTACCACAGAAGGAAATCAATTTGTATAGTTCTAATACCTACCAGGTACATCATAAACATAACTTCATTTAATATTTCAACAACTCCATGAAATATATGCCAGGATTTGCTTTTACAATTGAAGAAACTGAGCCTCAGCTCAATTTGGGATTCTACTCAAGGTCAAGTAGCTATGATGCAAACCTGGGTCCCTCGTAGCCTTGACTCCACTCATTTCTCCCAGTCACCTCTATTCCCTGCCTAGGCCTGTCCCCCAGTTCCCTGGAAAAGCTTAAGCTGCTGCTTCTCAACTTGTTACGCTCTCCTGATCACAATGTAGTCAGAGCTTAATCCTGAAGATTGCTAATCAAACAAGCCAAGTGGCTGCCCCTCAGAATCTACTTTTAGGCCTCTTACTTGCTCTCCTTTATTAAAGCATTAAAAAAATTTTTTATTTTATTTTTTTAGTTTATTGTACTGGGTGCAAGCATCAGGGAAAATAGACCTAAGCTAAAAATGATAAGACTAGCTAAGTGATATGTGCTCTATCAGCTGTATGGACTATTGCATTGTAGGAAGCCGGGGCAGGGAGTTGCAAGTACTGGGACCTTGTGTGAATCTTGCACATCCTTCCACAGTGAAATCTATGCTCCAGTGAAGAAATAAAGGCTTCTTTTCTTTTGTGCTCCCTGGGGGGACAAGGAATGACTAATCTTTGTGTTCCCTGTGCCTTACACATAGCTGTGCTCTGTAAATATTTTAAACGTTGGGAATAGGGCACCTGAAACTAATATGATATTGTATGCCAACTGTAATTGAAAAATAATGATAATAATAATAATTTTAAAAGATTGGAAACAGGTTTGAGACAGGCATACCAAAAGGATCAACCGGCGCCTGAAGCCACCAAAGGGTTAAAAGTGAATCTGGAAGCGCTCGTATTTTTTTTCTCTCTATTCTGCCTAGCAACTGATGACACTGCATATATCCGCCGTTTTTATTGGGAGAGGGCCCTGAGCTTCGAGCAGTTTCTAAACCCCGAAGAGTAGGTGGAGTTTAGGTTCCTGAAAGATCCGCTGGGACCTGCCGGTGTTTTGGTTAAAAGAATCTGAGAGAAAGCATTTTAGAAGGGCTGATGGTGCTCCTGTTACCCCTCCTCATTGTATTTACGGTGAAGCGCAGCGTTGCCCGTGAGTATCCCAAGTTCTCTCTGCTCCGAACTCCGGAGCTGAGGCCGCCGAGGGGGAACAGCTTGTCTTCCTAAAACTCGCGGCGGAATGTGGACGAAGCCGAGCGGAAAAGCGTGTTTAATACCCGGGACGTGTCGGAGGCTGGACCAGTGGACAGTTCCCAGCTCACGCGTGCAGGATTTCAGTCACCCCTTCCGACGGGGCGGAAGCCATTCTGGAAGGACCTTCCGGGGAGCTGCCTCACTTTCCTCTGAGCATTGCTCCCTGTTTTCTGCTCAGACCCTTTCTCTTACGTCTGTTTCTCCTCTTCACTGGCTTCCCGAGTCTCCTGGGATGTGGTCAGAGTTTCAGGGGCTTTGAACAGTGGAGCAGAGTCGTCGTGCTGGTTTGTTTTTCTTCCTCCCCACAAGCTCCACCTGTGACAAAAGGTCCCAGAAAGAGAAAACCCTGGTTCTGGACTTGCTTCCTGGGTGTGAGCGGTATCAACTGAGCCCCGGAGGAGTTTTCCATGGTTTAGGGCCCGTGTCACTGGGGAAGCAGGTGCCTACCGTTACCCCCAAAACCCGACAGGGTCCATGGCTGGAAGCCCCAGGCTCTGTGCCCTCAGCAACTCCTCTTCCTGCTCGGGCCGCACTCCCTGGGCGGCAGCAGGTGGTGTCTCCACCTGCATCAGCGCCGCAGTAGGCGGTGACTCCTGAGATGACCGGAAGGAGCCCTTCCAAATCATCTGTGTATTAACCACACAAATGTTGGTTGATGGCCCACCACGTGCCAGCAACTTTTGGAGTTGCGACCGTGAACAAGACAGACATCGGTCCTACTTCTACAGAAATTTAACCCAGAAAAATCCCACCATTTAAATCAGAAATGGGAAAGATTGGGGGATGAGGGACAGAGAAAAATTATGGACAGAAGAAGGGAGAAAAGGGTGATATTTCCGGAAGGTAAAAGGCATATATGTTGCTACATTTGATCCGTAAAGAGTTGTCCAATAATGTGACCACAATACCCGCCAAACATAATCTTTCATGCTGTGGTCGCACTAACCCCTGTGTCAGGCCAAGAAACCCAGCCCACGTCATGAGCAGTCAGGTCTTCTGGCCCACAGGTCAGGGGTTCTCGCGATGTCACAGCGCCTCTGGATGCGGACACCTGGCACTTTGATGATGGTGGATGTGAAACAAAGGCAGTCCTCTGTAAAGGGTAGGCAGGCTCACTTTGTTCTGGTTATTCTCCTTTTCACTCCTAGACGTCATCCTTCTCTGTCCTATTTTGTGCCCTGGAGGATGACGCCTACAGGCGGCATCACCCAGTCTCTCTCTTGCAGGTTGATTTCTACCCAATGGGAGACACTGATGGGAGAGAGGTCAGAGAGCAAGGAGGAAAGACAGGTCAGGGTATTTCGTCTTCCCCTTTCCCATTTTTGTAATGTCTCCAGTGGTAGCGGTGTCCCTCTGCAATATAATTTCCCCTGACTAGCCCCTCTTCATATGGGTCCAGCTCCCACTGGGCTTGGGGAACACAATTTGCTACTCTTATCTCTGCAACTCTAGGGGTGGTAAAGGCTTCCCATCATTGCTAGCGTCTGGACCTCTTATCCCTCTTTTTTTTTTTCTTAACCTTGCTCATACCTCCCATACAAGGAGTCCCTTCTCAAGGTCTCTTCATGTTACTCATCTGGAGTGAAGGCTATTTCCTGCCACGACCCTGACTGAGAGTTCTTGAGCACTGAGGGATGCTGATAGGGAAGAGAGCCAGGGTTATTAAAAAAGACTTGGTCTAATTGGTATATGAGCCTAATGCTGGCCCTGCGTAGGAGCTTCTAGAGGTGGAAATGCAGGGAGTGCTTGGGAGCACAGCTCTAGGAAGTGTCAAGATAACTCCAATTTCGCTTCCAGTGTGTTGCTTTCATTGGCTCCATAGCCTGCAGTAGACTGCTCCTTCCTGTGTGCTCCCATAGCTCCTGTTCACAGTTTTTTAATTTCCTATTTGCAAAAATCTTTCCTTCAAGGCTCTCCTTAAAGCCAGGGAGAGATCTCTTCATTTTTCTTTTCTTTATTTCCCCAGCACTACCTAGTGACCAGTAGACACTTAATAAATGCCTCCTGAGTGAGTTTATGTTCAAAGGTAATGTCCCTAAGAAATTGAAATGATCTGACTGTGAGCCAGAGAGAACTTGAGCAGTAATTACGACTGTAAAATTGCAACTGTGGTTTACTGTAGTTGCAGAACGTGTATGAAAACAAAAACCAAAAAATGTTGTTTCATGCTTTACAACTCATCCTGTTCTTCATTTCAACCTGTGTGAAACTGTCCCTGGTGGGTGCAGTTAGCTAGGGCCCTGCATAGGATCTCTCTTGCATAGCCATATGTGGTTTGTATGCTTAATCTTGAAATAACCAAGGTCAGACTCTTGATATTACTCATAATTTTATGGATGCATATCAATCTGCTGTATCAATTTGCCTCACAAATGATGGAATCCTTCACAGATAAAGACTAATGGTGTCTAAGCCCCCTAAATTGACAACTGAGCTAGTATAAAAACACAGACTTACAGATTATCTGTTTAGAAATGACCTTGAGTTCAAAGAGTTAATGTGGGGAAATATGGGCATTTGCTATAGACTTTATTAGACTTCAGTCTGTTTCCATGGAGCTGTTACCAAGGTACATGCAGTAGAAATTTCTCCGAGACAACGTTTTACTCCCCTAAGGCTCTCTTCTTCTTGGTTGACATGGAATCTGTCTAAATTGGAGAAATTCAAGTAATTTGTAGATATTTTTTCTGACTAGTTGGAATATCTATTTTCACTAAAATCCATTGACCTTAGCCATCCTCTTACCGCACTTGCTTTATGAAACCCAGATTGAGATAGATGACAAGGGACATTGTTTCTGATGTCCAAGTTTATTATCACAACCCTTTCAAGAGTATAAGTATCAAATCAGGTTTTGTTATGACTTCAATAAAACTCACAAAATTGGAATTTCCCTGGGAAATATGAGACATATGGTCATCATTGTATATAGAGAGAAGAAAAAAACCCCACCAGAGCTCATTCATTCATTTCTTCTCTAACGCTCTACATGGTCCTACAGTGGTGTCCTTGCTATTCCTTAAACACAGCCTCCTCAAGGACTTGGGCTTGCTGTTCTTTCTGGAAGGTTCTTCTCCCATGACTCACTTCCTCACTTCATTCACATCTCTGCTCAACTGCCACCTGCTCAGAGAGGACTTTCCTGATCCTTCTGTCTAAAAGATCAGCCTCCTTCACACTTTTTATCTGCTTTATTTTTCTTCACAATTTTCATCACTATCTTCTAGAAATTAGCTTATAGGGCTGGGGCTTTGACGAGTTCGTTGCTGCATCCCTAGCTCTAGGACTATGCCTACTGCAAATTCAGAAAAGAATAAAACTTATACAAAAGGAGACATTGGTAACCTCCAAAAGGGTGGCCTCCATAGAGTAGCTAAAATGTCAAACTGTCCCATTCAGCACTTTCATGCCCTAAGTAAGTTCCTGCAGTTAGATGAGTTCTGGCTGCTTATAGAACCGTCCACATTCACTGAATGCTTGGTTTGAGAAGTGTCCAAGGGTTCTCTTAACTAAAAATATCACCATCCACTTCTCCCCCTCATTCCCAAGATGCCTGAAATTCCAAACAGTAGTTCCCAGAAATCATAGTCATTCTGACTGTATTAAGGCATCAGGCTACTTGGGAGGGTCAGCAAATAATAGGGACTTTGTTGACCTGGTTATCCAATCAGGGCCCACAGCTTCTTGTAGGAAGGTTCTAAAGCCTGAGCCTCTAGGGACTAGGGGAATCAGTGACAGTGAATCATTCTAGACACAAGGGGGCAGGAGAGAGCAATGGTGGTGGAAAGGGGAGCCTATAATAGTCTGGGCTGGAGAAGTGCCCCTGCCTTAGGACCAGTTGGGTGTCTAGACAGAGGGGAGTGAATCCTGGCTCCTCCACGTATGGATTCTAAGGATGATCTTGGGCCATTTCTTCATCTCTCTGAACCTATTGAAATGGGAATTTTAGAACCTATCTCATAAGGTTGCTATGAAGAGTACATGAAACGCATTACCAAAGGCTTAGCCTGGTACCTAGCACACGGTACATGCTCAATAAATAAGTGCAATTCTCATGGTTATGACTCAGATGCTGCGGCCCTCCATAGCTCTTTGAAGGCCCAATTTGGTGGAAGGACCATCACCTCCTCCTTGGAGCATTTCTGGATTGCTTCACGAGAGAGCAGCTCTCTCTCCTCTGAGCACTGGATCATGTCACTTAACTACTTGCTGCTATGTGTCATTGCACTGTATTTATTTATGTTACAAGTTCTCCTATAGTAATGTACGTTCCTGGAGGGAAGAACTAGTATCTGATTTGTTTTTCTCTCTTCCTAACATTGCTCACAATTCCATGTACGTGGTACATACCCAATAAATAAAAATTGCCCCCATGGATGCATATCTGAAAACACTATCAATTATTTTATAACCAGTGATTTTTACAGCCTTTTGTAAAAGTGGCCTAGTCAGTTAACCTATAAGTTGAAGGAACATAATTTAGGACACTAAGTAACCACTGTGTCTGGTGTAAGAGTTGTTTGGTTGTGTTGTTCAGGCTTTCCAGCAATGTCTACCAGAGGCTCTTGGGACAGGCAGCGGAGGCCCTTTGAGAAGCAGTTTTACTGGCCTGAACAGACCAAATTCAAAATTGTAGATTTCAGTTCAATAAGTGAGTTGATACTGATAGTCTATTCATGGAAAGGAAGAGAGAAACCCAATTTCATAATTATTGGAGCAAGAAGAAAGAATCGGAAGATTTTTTTAGATGGGATCATATGAAATTGCCATTTTAGGAGCTAAAAAATGATCAAATATAGGTCTTTTCAAGTGACTCAACCTTCATAATTCTACTTCATCTGATCATCCGGGTAATATATCCATAGGATATAAATGATCACAGGGTCTAAGGTACCATGAGAGAGGGGATGATGGGCTTTCCCCTCTCTCTTCTGTTGAGTCACTGATTTAACATCTGTCCACCAATGTCCCATCACAGCTGAGGTCGCATTTTGGAAGCCCAACTAAGGAGCAAGTGTGACTCGTACCTATGGACACACCAGATGGATAACTAGGCCCACAGTGAAGAAAGGGGAGAGGGCTGAGATGTCCTGGAGTGGGGCCAGGCTGCAGCTGCAGGAGGGGTGGACAGGCAGATGATGGACAGATGGAGGCCAGCCTCTAGGGGCGGAGCAGCCTTTGAAGTCAGGGCTGGCTGGCAGAGAGCTGCTCCGCAAGCAGGAATTAGACTGAGATTGAGGTTGGAGAAAAGGGCAGAACACTGGACTTGGACAGCATTGTCGACAGACCATATTTCTCTTTACTTACCTCTTATAAACTCTAGTAATGCAGCTTTTTATGAAGTGATATTTTTAAGAAGAAAGCGACATTACAAGAATTGTAAATATTGTGTGTGGTAATGTCAGTGATGTTCATTTAGAAAAAATTCTCCTGTTGAGCAGAAATGCCCCACGATGTTAATACCTTTATTTTCTTTTAACTTGGTGGCATGTTCTACGCATGTAGACCCAGCTGTCATACATGGAACCCCATATTCCAAGGACACTTCTATACCAATCCAACTTAGCTCAGTAACACCATCTTTTTTCCCAATTCCTTATTCCTTCTCCTCTCTCATTCTATGCCTAGAATTTGATTTCTGTGAGGTTTTTTTTTTTCTATGAGTAACTGTGGAAGCAATTCCTACCCATTTCTCCAGCCACAGGCCTTCTTGCTGCTCTTGGAACATGTCAGGCAGGTCCTTTCCGCAGGACCTTTGCACAGTCCCCCCTGCCTGGACTACTGTCCCCAGATATCTGCCTGACCCCCTCATTCCCTACAGAAGTCACCTTCTTGGGGAGGCCTTCCCTAGCCATTGCTGTTTAAAATTGTATTGCTTAGTCCTCTTTGCAGCTTTATTTTTCTCCATTGCACTTTTTTAAAGGCATGTTATACATTTCATTTATTTTGTATTGTCTGTCTCCTCCCTTCCCCCCGTAAGGGCGGACACTTGCATCCATCTTGTCTGTTGTGTGTGCAGGGCCTAGTGCAGAGCCGGGCACAGAGGAGGCGCTCAGATGTCTGCTGAGTACACAGACGGATACAGGGAGGTGTGAGAACTAATGTTCACAATCTGTTCTTCCTTTTGCCTCCATCTTTAAACAGTTGCATATCTGCAAAGCCATAGAACCTTTCCAGATGTGGAGAAATAGCACGGTTTCAAAGTCAGTGACAGATTCAAGCATACTTTGGCAGACTCCAAATAAATTAGATTTCAGCTCTGCTCCCCTTTATGAAAAAGGCTCCAGGTCTTGGGCTAAAGTTCTGAAGCCCTTTGCAGCCCCAGTTCCTGGGGCAATGGTTCTGTAAGAGGAGGCAGCAGCCAGTCCAGGGAGGAGTGGGCACCGCTGAACATGGAGCAGTGCGTGGGGATTAAAGAGACGGCAGCTTATGGGCCTGGATGGTCTGTGACTCTAAATATCTTCCTTCTTTGCCTCCCTCCCAGGGACTCACTCTCTGAGATATTTCCGCCTGGGCGTTTCAGAACCTGGCCATGGGATCCCTGAATTTCTCTCAGTGGGGTACGTGGACTCTCATCCCATCACCACATACGACAGTTTCTCTCGGCTGAAGGAGCCGCGGGCGCCGTGGATGGCAGAGCACCTGGCGCCGGATCACTGGGAGAGGTACACGCAGCTGCTGCGGGGCTGGCAACAGACGTTCAAGGTGGAACTGGAGCGCCTGCAGAGACACTACAATCACTCAGGTGTGAGCGCAGCAGATTGCTTCCCCTCCCTGGGGCCCACCCCGGCCAAGACCGGTCCCTGGGCCGACAGCGCGTGAAAGCTTTTGCCGAGTTGCCCTTTGTGTGGCTTTTGGCAAAGCCTGGACAATTTGGTGGATGGGGTTCCATGCCTGCCATCTGCCCGTGCATCTTCCAAATTGTCTGTCGTCCCTAGGAGCCCTTTGTCCTTTGCCCCCTGTGTCCTTATCCCAATATCATTCAGGCTTGTGACCTGTATCTTCTCCTTTCCCATTTAAATGTGGCCATTCTGTGTCTCATTTCCTGGTGGCCAGGCTTAGTGAGTTGCTCACGTGTGCATCGTGACTTATGACATTAACTTTTCCAGGGATATTTCTGGCTCCTGCATATCTCTCGCTCCACTGCACTATAAAGTTTACCCATTAATCATTGCTATTATAGGAGTTATCCTATAGTTCCCCAAGGCAGGAATGATCGCATTCCTTTGGCACACAGTAAGTATGCCACGAATATCTGTTGCTACATGGGATCATGTCACAGGAACCTCCTGGAGACAGTGATGCCGTGGTGGGCCTGTGGAGTGCTCTGTCCTGGGGTGGAGGATGCCCCAGCCACACCGCCACTCCCGTCACCAGGGCATTCACCTCCACACCCTGTGTAAACCCTTTCCTGGCCTGTATGTGTGTTCCAGGGTTTCACACTTACCAGAGGATGATTGGCTGTGAGTTGCTGGAGGATGGAAGCACCACAGGATTTTTGCAATATGCATATGACGGACAGGATTTCCTTATCTTTGATAAAGACACGCTCTCCTGGACAGCTGTAGATAATGTGGCTCACATCACCAAGAGGGCGTGGGAGGCCAATTGGCATGAGTTACAATATCAGAAGAATTGGCTGGAAGAAGAATGTATCGCCTGGTTAAAGAGATTCCTGGAGTATGGGAAAGACACTCTACAAAGAACAGGTAAAAAGAAGGGAGAACACCTTGTTCCCACGCCCCCGGAACCCTGGTTTTATGACTAATCTAGGTTATATTCACCTTACTCTGAAACACACCTTGTTAGTCAGACCATCATGAGCTATGACTCCCTGTGAAAACTTTCCCCAGTTGCTTTTATCAGCATCTTGACGAGATTCAGCAATCCCACTTGAGAGAGTGGAGTACCCTGGGGTCACCTCCTTTTGTGGGGATCCAGTGAACGAATCCTTCCATCTCCTGACAATGATAAGCTGGGAAATACTTTGGGCAGCGGAGCAGTTCATACAAGTTGTGTGGTAACTAAGGGCTCCCATAACACCAGTGTGAGTGAAATCTGGACTTACAAAGAAGAGAGACAGAGGGTCTTTGCTTTACTAAAGGATTTATGATAAGATTTCTTTCGGTGAAAAGCTCCTTACACATTAACGATAGGATTTAATCAGTTAACTTTTAGTTAATACAGAACTTTCCCCTTATAATCTTATTCAAAGTGAATTTGCCTGTATCATGCTATAGGAAAGTCCTAGACACAATGTGCCTTTCCCACAGGGGTGGTCTTTAATGGTGGGCTTTCCAGAGCTGTGGCCGGCCCTCGGGAGGCATCAGGGCCCCAGTTATGAGTGTGGACTATCTCTCTAAGAGCCTGCCTATGGAGGCAGGTAACTAGAGTTTGAGCTTCAACTCTCCTAATCACTAGCTAAGTAACAATCTCAATTTTAATGGTTGCAGTTAACAGATACCTACTCTAACTGGCCTAAGCATCAAGGGGGAGGTTATTTGACAGGCAGAAATCAGGGCAGTGTGGGGACCCAAGGAATTAAAACCAAGATTTGAATGGTTTTCTCCAAGGGGAGGTGGTGGAGCCAACACAAAGCTCATGTCCTTGTAGTTTCACCATTCTGGAAGAATGGGCTTCTCTCTTCTAGTTCTAGCTACAAAATTTTTTTTTTAAATTACAGGAGGACTCTGGTTGGCCTCAGTTGGATCATGTGCCACCTCTTGCACTAATCACTGTGCCCATCAGGAGAAGTTTCTAAGACTGACCATGGGTTACAGAGTCCTGACAAGAACCAAATGGCACACTCAGGATGGTTTAACTGGGAAGTCAGTAATGAGATTATTTACATAAGTACAATCAGGGTTGAGGACACGGGCAAGGGATAGTGAAATACTTAGGGACTTGCAGCAGAGGGAAGCCATTACTCCCCCTGGATCTGAAGGCAAAAGGGAAGGGACTATTGTTACCAGAACCCCACCAGGGCTGGTACCCTGGAAGAACCTTCTAGCAAGAGCTGTGGCTATGGAGGACCATGGTCAATAGCAGACTGCAATGGCTGGGCAACTGGTGGACAAATTCCTAGCCACTCTCTCTTCTAGTTTTCTGATCTTTTGCTAAGGGTTCTCCTCCCAGAGGCCAGACCCAACAGGTAGCTGGGGGCAAGGGAGCCCTGGAGTGCAGTCTGGTGAGCACAGCCTCCTGGGGCACAGAGCAGGGCACAGACGGTCTGATACTAGATCTGGGAGCTAGCAAAGAGAGAGCAGCCAGGACACACAGCTTGGGTTATGTTTCGGTGTCAGGGTTAAGAATGGTACCTCTTGCCCGGCCGGCATGGCTCAGTGGTTAAACGTTGACCTATGAACCAGGAGGTCACAGTTCGAGTTCCTGCCAGGGCATATGCAAGAATGGTACCTCTTAAAAGAAGCAACATGTTGGGGTCGGGTGGACTAATTTTCCAATATAGGGAGTGTGCTTGTCAGGAGACGGGGTTCTTATTATGAGAAAAAATGGGGCTAATAGAGGCTAGGCCAGCAAAGCAATAACCATGAGTAAATTAAGTAAATGATATGCCTACCTCACAGAAATTGCTGTGAAATAATGTATATGAAAGCTCTTTGTATACTATAGGTCTCTGTTTACCCATTAAATGGTTTTGTTGCCAGATTGAAAAACGTCTGACTGCTCAGGATCTGGTTGAAGTCTAGGGCCACCTTGGGGTTGCATGAAACCCTTAATCATGAGGCATTTTAGGCCGAGGCCAGCCAGGTCTGAAGAGAAGCTGTGAGAGTCTCTACTTCCTCAGTGTGATTAGTGGCATAACCTTTTTGAACAGAGAACCCAGTTACCAGGCCTGCTGTTCTCAGGGAAACCAGCACTAGGAGAAGGAAGACAGAGTTTAACTGGGATTTGAGGGCGAGTACTCTTTGGAAAAATAGGGGAAGCTTGCATACCTGGGGTGTGCGTGAGCAGTCTAACTTCAGTATAGCTGCTCTCCCTCCAAGCCTACTCTCTCTCTACCACGAGTGTCCTAAAGGTGTCTCAACCCATTGGTCAAAACCCACTCCTAGGAAAGGATCTGGGATCATTTCTTACAGGCAACAAGCAGAGTTCCTCTCAGAGGCATTTATATTTTCTTGTTAACGTTGGAAAGCCTTTTCTTCTTCTAAACTATATGCCACAGAAAACAGAACTGGAAGGTATTGTTGAGACGAGGGCTCCTCCTGTATCTCAGTGGCAGGTAGCACAGTGGGGCGAGGAAGTGAGTAGAGACAAACAGGAAGCAGCCCCTCCAGGGATGGCGTTGGGCTCCGTGTGGCTCATGTCTAGGTGTGACCCAGTGTCAACAGGAAACACCAAGGACAGCACCGTATGGAAAATGAGCAGAATGGTTCAGAGGAAGCAAGACCACAAATGGACGCTTTCTTTGCTGCTGGAGCTCCTCTAGGACATGAATGTCCATAGCCCCTTGGAGGGCATAACCGTGACGTGACCTGTTACATATGTTTGTATCTGATCACAGTCACTGTCGTAGTCCATTCGGGCGGCCATAGAAAATACCACAGGCCGGGTAACCTACAAACAACAGAAATGTATTCCCACAGTTATGGAGGCTGGAAGTCCGGGGTCAGGGTGCCTGCGTGGTCAGATGAGGACACCGTTTCAGGTTGCAGCCTGCTGACTTCTTGCTGTGTTTTCACATGGTGGCCGGGGACAAGGGATTTCTCTGGAACCTCGTTTATAAGGCACTAATCTCATTTTTGAAGGTTTTACCCTCATGACTTAAGCACCTCCCAAAGGCCTCACCTCCTAATACCATCATCTTTGGGGGCTGGGATTTCAACATATGAATTTTGGGGGGGGGGGGGACACAAACATTCAAACCACAGCAATCACCAAAGTACCAACTTGAGCCAAAGCTGAGCGGAGATGGCTGTGATATCTTTGCATAAGCACAGAATTGAGAAAAAGGAGTGCTGAGTTCTAGTCTCCAAACTTTTGCTAAATTGCTTGTCACAGTTACATACAAATTCTGTAGCTCAGTTACATGGCTCAACAACACATGCATTATTGAGCACACTGCCCTAGCAGGAAGTGCACAATAAATTTGTTGTTGATGAAACTGGGTTCCAGGTCATTCTTGGTTTTAGATGTTTCCTGCAATGAAGAAAATTAATTGGGAAACCCAGTCACCAAGTTCTGATAGTGTATGCTCAGTACATAAGATATTTCTATTTCACTTTATCTTCTTTTTCCTAGAGCCCCCACTGGTCAAAGTAAGTCGCAAAGAAACTTTTCCAGGGATTACAACTCTTGTCTGCAGAGCTTATGGCTTTTACCCCCCTGAAATTTCCATGATTTGGATGAAAAATGGGGAAGAAATGATCCAAGAAATGGATTATGGAGGTGTTCTTCCCAGTGGGGACGGGACCTATCAGACATGGGTATCTGTGGAGCTGGATTCTGAGAGCAGCGACCTTTACTCCTGTCATGTGGAGCACTGTGACGTCCAAATGGTTCTTCAGGTCCCTCAGGGTAAGGACAGGGTGTGCTGTCTGGGAAGTGAGACGAGGAAGGGGGGCGAGCAGCGAGGGGGATCACTGGATGCTTTAGAATGCGTCCTTTAAATCAGAGGCTCTCTCACCTTTTGGTCTCAGGGATTCCTTGTGTTCTTAAAAATTAAGGATCCCAACGAGCTTTTATTTATGTGGGTTTTCTCTATTGCTACTTACTATATTAAAAATTTTAACATTTAAACTCAAGAAAATACGAGTACACCTTTCATGAGCTATCAGAGCGATGGTGTCCTCACATGTGATGTAGCCTCTGGAAAGCCCCACTGTGCACATGTGAGAGATAAGGAAAGGGAAGTCATGACGTAGACCTCGTGGACTCTCTGAAGGGTCTTGCTTGAAGACCCCTGGAGCATTCAGACCCCACTTTGAGAGCTACTGTCCCCCTGTTTTAGATGACTGCCCTGCATGGATCCGTGAAGTGAGAAGCAGGAGTAAGAAAAATGGGGTTGGGCTTCCCGATGATCACAGGGACAAAAGTGCCCAAAAGTTAATACAGAGCGGGAGAAGGACTTGTGGATTTCCCCCCATATGCTTGCTTTTAGGGTCAGAAACTACCCTTCTGGTGATCAAAGCTGTCTCTGGGTCCATTGTCCTCGCCATGGTCCTGGCTGGAGTTGGCTTCCTGGCCTGGAGAAGGAAGCCCCAAGGTGAGAGGCATGTGGAAGGGTCCAAGGGGCTGCAGATTATCACTCCCACAGCCCCACAAACTTTATTTTCTGCACTTACCACTCTACCCTCCATTTAGATGTGAGTTGGTCCACACTTTGTGATCACAGAAGGAACACCTCTCCCACCATATTGGGAACACGCACGTGGATAATGTTTGCAAGGAGAGTGGTCTGTTTCATAGGTGATGCCTGACATCAACAGAGTAGGACAACTTCTGTCCAGGTGAACTGTCCTCCCAGAAGTTGGGTCAGAGAAGATAGAGTGATCTTGATTTGTCTTTTTCTAAACTATATCCTTATTATTAATTACTATTGACTTTTTATTTTGTCCTTTGTTTCAAGACATCAGTAAGTTTTCCCATTTTGACAAACATTTTCTGACCCAATCATATGAAATTCCTTTTCCTTCTAAATTCATCTTTCAACACATAAAATGTTGAAAAGTAGATACCTTTGGAAAATGGGAATTGGGGTGAGGCAAAGGGGAAGGAGAAATGGGAGGGATATAGGTTCTTGATACCTTGGGGAAACCGTTCATTCCATATATATGTATTAAATACCTACTATGTTCCAGGCACTGTACTGGATGCTGGGATATAGGAATGCAAAAGACAGACATGATTTCTGCTGTATTTTAAGGTCATCTCCCCCCACACTACTCCCACCCCCGATTTCAGTAGATGCTCAGGTTGATCACAGCATAATATTGATGAGACCCGGATTTTGGGTTTGAACCCAATGTGGGCCAGGACTTTGGTATTGCTTCATAACCACAGATTTCAACCCCAATTCAAGTGCTATGGTATAAAGCATATTATTAGATCAAAGTAAAAAACAACCCCTTTTATTAGAAAATCAGCTCAGAGTTAGTGGATCATTCTGTTCTCTTTACAAAGTACAGCACTAATCTCAATCTAAGAAATAAGAATGGCTGAAGCAAAAAGAAAAAACAAACAAACAAACAAAAAACAAAACAACACAAAAAAGAAAATTTAAAAAAAGTTTTACAATGACACACCTGTCTCAAGAACGAGACACTGTGAGTTCCTGCTTTTTATCTTGTGGAGTGTGTGAATTTGAGTTAAAATTTGTCAAGTACTGAGAGAATCTTGACAAAGCAGGCTAAAAATGTCAATGGCAGCTTCTCAGATTTTGCTGAACATTGCATAATCTTTTTTTGAGCTATAAGGAAAAATGTACGTATCTGACTAAAAAGTCTTTCTTTCAGAGAAAAATGAAGTCATCTACCTTCCTGCACCAGATCAATAATTGGGGACAGCTCTTTTCCAGTTGTCTCTCCCCAGGGAACCACGGTCACCTCTGCCCCCTATGGACTCAAGTCCAGTGCTCAAAGCTCTTGACCACACCCACCACAGACATGGATATTACAGGACTGAACATTTATGGCAGAAAGACAGGAGCCACAAAGTTTCTTCGTTCTTTGGCTCCCAAAAAACTGTCAGCTTTCAAGCTCTTTTGATGGACTCCTTTATCACATTTGGCTCAAACTTTTGCTTTGTCTCATGATACAGCACTACCCTACATCCCATCTGTCAACGATGATTTACAAGTAAATTAGAGAATCTCAGAGCTGGAGAGATCCTTCCATATGAAGGCCAGCAATGTCTTCTCCAGTGCCTTTGACTTGAGCATCCAGGCTTCACTTGAATACCACCAGTGAAGAGCACCTCACTACATCATGAAGTGGCCTTTTTCTTCCATCATGAGAATGTATTAGGCAAGAGCTTTGAACCATGGGTGCCATGACTGTGACCCTACAGACAGCCTTGGACCACCCCTGAGAGCAGCCAGCGAGTTTCTACAGTGCCCTGTGAATAGCTGGATCGCTTCACATATTTCCTGGCCCGAGAGAAAGCCAAAGTGTCCCATTCTTCTGGCATCTCTGCCTGGTAGCTTGGAATCTTGGAAATATGCATGGTCCGATTATGGAAGTGATCTCATTCTGTCTGTCTTCTGTGGGAGAGTAAGGACAATAATTATCAGACATATTATCACCTTCAGTGGAACTACAAAGATAGACCCAAGTGCAACCTTTTAATATAAAAATGATAGTTTGTTTATCAGAATAGGGTTCAATCCAATTTCTGTCTTTTTTCTACTGGCTTATTGTAAATGGACCTGACTCACCTTTATAAATATGCTTATTCTCCATGCTTATTCCCCACCCACTGAGAGTAAATAAAAGACCCACTGTGAGAATTAACACCCCTTGATCCGCCTTATTGTACCCCTAAAATCTTCACTGTTGTTTACCTCTTGTTCACCTGTCATCTTTGATTCTCAGTAAGGTCAAAATCTACCAGAGGGAAGATGCTGATGTTTTTCAGTGAGTTAAGTATGAGTTCAAGTCCCAGGACCTTGGACTCTCCTGGACATAAGATTTCTGGAAACACTCAGACCACGGGGAACCCATATTGTGGCTCCAGGGGACTTCACCAAGGCTTTCACTGTGGCCTCCTTCCCCAACAAGTTTTCTTTTTGCTTCCCCACAGTAGGCTTGGCTGAGTAAAAAGGACACCAAATATGGCCACTTACAGAAATAAGTGAAGATAAGCACCATATATGCCATTAAATGTGTCTTTATACCTGGGGGGGGGGGGGGCGGTAAGGGAATGGAGGAGGGAGGGAAAGGGGGGGGATGGGAGATATCTAATACTATCAACAATAAAAATATATTAAAAACAAACAAAAACCAATGTGTCTTTGTTATGAATCTTGTTTGATCACAGCACAGCTCTGCCCATTTATTCTATGTCTGGCTTGTAAGCCAACTGAGGACATGAGCAGGGCCATAGCTAATACATATAGGGGGCATTTGTTCAAATTAGAGAATTGTTCCTTTGGGTGGACACTGACCCAGGCTGGGTGACATGGCTTAATCAGCAAAACATAGAATGGATTTCTGCCCTGTTTGCCCCTTGGTGTGCAGGGCACAACATTACATGGCAGCTCTGGTCATACCATTAGAAAATAGATGGAAATTGGCGGTAGACTAAGATGAATGAATTGATTTGGAAGAGAGGGGTAGTAGTTGAAAAAAAAGGTCAGTTTATTCAAAACAGTGGAACTGGAAGCCCTGTTTGTATATCCAAAGAGCTAAAATTATCTGGAAGGTTTTACATAATCCTATCATGGAGTTTATTTATGGCCATCTATTTTTAAATTTTTGTCATATTACACAGTCTCTTTGCACGATGCCTTGAATGTAGTAGGAACCCAGTAAATACTTCTTGAATGAACCAGTATAGTATTTTAATTAGCTAGGCCTCATGTACTGGTGCAAAGAACAGTGTCATCTTACAACTGAAATCATAGAGGGGAAATATCCCACTCAGGATCATAAGACATTCCAGAGCTCAGGATCAATGCCCCAAAGACTAGTCTGAACTCTTCCAAGGTTTCTACAGCATTAACGTTATTTAATACTTTATCTTGTCGTTGCCTTGCCTGTGACATTAGGGATCCCAAACATTCTAACCACACTTCCCCCCCCCCCACACACACACACATATTAGGGATAAGGATAGAATTCAAAGGTTCTTACTCAAAGCACCATTTTCTTAAAGGCTATGAGAAGAGGTGCTGAGGTATGAGTTCTAAGTCATCTTGGGGGCCCCAAATCTGATACCTAACAGGTATCTTTTCATCCGTAAGGTCTGTAGAGCTGTTATATAATCTGGATCTTTTTTCTATTGTCATTTGGGTCTTTAATTCATTACAGAAATACAAATTTCACCAGTTCTTATTAATGACCTAAGGAGCATGTGAAACTGCTCCTTCTAAGGACTGATCATGTATACTTTTTCCTCTCCCCCTCCTTCCCTGAATTCCATGTTCGCGGAGCCCATTAGGCAGGAGCTTCTGCATTTGTCCCTTGGCAGGGTTTTGTGTGAGAGAATGTTAGGGACCAGAAGGTTCTGAGCCGAGCCGGTTGGAGCTGGACAGTGGAGCTGAGGGACTGAGTGGAAGGCCAGGTTGGCCTGGATCCCTGGCAAGCAGAGGCTGGGTCTGAGGCCAGTGCCGTGGCAGCAGCCAGACCTCTGAAGAAGCAAAACAGGGCCAGAGAGTGAGAACAATCAAGAAGAAAAACAGCTTTAGAGAAAACAGCTTCTCAAACGGAAAATAAATTGAGGGAACAGGAGGCCACAGACCAAAATGGGAAGCCACCAGAATGGAAAAGGAAGTGAAACCAAGAAGGAAATGAGAGATTCAACTTCTAGCTAAAGCAGTCTTTGCTTTTTTTTCCTTTTTGAGGTGTACCAGGGTGGATCTAAGGTGTTACCCGAACTGAATAAAAGCTCTATTTTTTTTCCTGAGCAACATGACAGTAGCATAAATAGAGAATTTTGGGAACAACGTGAAAAGACACTAACTCTAAACGGTGACAATTCTGGAGAAACTTGGAGGGCTGGGAATAATAAAAAGGAAAACATTTGGAGTCTCATCAGTTGCTGAATAGAACCCTTTGACATGCTTTAAAAGATCTTAAAACCTGTACCCTGTTACTCACAAAACAGCTACAAATACATGGTCTGTGTATTACACACAGGAAGTTGCAAACCAGATGGAATCCCTGAGGCTGAGTCTTTGGGCTGCCCTCTACCTTACTTTTAAAGAATGAATTAGTCATTGATCCCTGAGGATCGAGGAGCGGTGAAGACAGAAGGCAAGCTGCTCTAACCCAATTTAGGCCTTTGCAATTGAAATTAAGATCAAATTTCAAAGATGTGTGAATTTGCCCAGCTTTGCTGACTCAAAGTCCATCTACATGATGACGTGTTTATACGCCCAATGATGAAATTGTCAAGGATTGTTTCCTGCCACAAGGAATTGGGAGTTTTTCTGTATGTCACTGTATACACTTTATTTCCATTAATGCTGCAGAGTTTATTTACTAATAATCTGCCATGGATATTGATATTCAAATTAGATTCTTATGGCCTTCACTAGTTAATCAGCCATTCATAGAACATACATTCTATGTTCCAGTGCCTGGCACATAGGAACCGCTCAATACACAGTATATTGGCAAAATGAATTTCAGCAGTACCCACTGTGAGCCAGACTACATAGGCAATAGAGCCCAAAAGAGATGTTTTGAAAATTACCAAGTGCAGAAATGGCCCAGACATACACTTATAAGCAATTCAAGCTCACATCATAGAAAAGGATTTCAAGAAAGATAATCTAGAACATATTTCTATAAAATAGACCTGGGTTTTGTGTTAATAGAAGAATTACCACTCTGACAGTGACCTTTTGTGATAATGCTGAAAAACACAGGTTGGATAAAACTTCAGAGTGAAATGGGAGGGCCTGCATATGAATATTCCATTAATGGACGGAGGAGGGAGAGAAGGGGGGACTGGGAGAGCTGAGGGCTGCCTCTGTCCCCGCAGCAGCTGGGCTGGGCTTCCAGGACCAACAAGCAGTTGTGATGGTGACATCTAGGAACTCAAGGGTATTCAGGGAGACAGAGCAAGTTCTAATCCTGTTTCCTTTTGCTTTCCCCAGTTGGCCAATCCTCAGAATGAACTCCCTCTCTAAACTGGTAAATGCTTTTTGGCTCTGCTATTCAACTGGCACTTGGCCATTCTGCGTTGGTACTTATCTATTTCTGCTCAGCTTATCTCTCTGGCTAGACTATAAACCCCTTAAGGACACAGTTTGAATTCCATCTCCTTCACTTAGTATCAGGGTGATCTTAAATTATTTAACTTCTCAGCCTCCGTTTTATAAAACCAGGTTTGCAACTATCTGTCTCCCAGCATTAGTTAATGTAGAAATTAACTGAGGTGTGTGTGTGCGTGCGTGTAGGCACATTGCACCGGGTGTGGCACAGGTCATGTCTCTTGTCCTCTAGGTTTTCTCCAGGATGTACTCCCTATGTCCCACGTAATCATAGCTACCATTTATTGAGTGCTTACTATGAACTGGGCATTTACATAGGTTATCTCTATTCCTGATAACACTTGGTCAGCAGGTGTTACCTTCACGTTGCTGAAGTTCAGATAAGTTGTGTTTCTTGCCAAGGTCACATTTACTTACTAAGTAGCAGAGGCATGATTCAAACCCAAGTCCCTCTCCATATATGGCTTGTGCTCTTTCCAGTGCACCACTCTATCAGCACACAGTAGGCACTCGGTGGATGCTTGATGAAAATTGTAAGGTATCACTTACTCAAACCCTGCTCTGTAGTGAACCTTGAGAACAAAAGAAATAAGAATTTTACAATGAATCAGAAAATCAATAAAGCCCCTTATAAATTCCTGAAAGCCTGAGTCTTTTTGCTCAGCCTTTGATGATGTGACTTAAATGCTGAATAAGGCCTCAGGGCCAAATGAAGCCCGTAGGGAGTTGTCACACATTTCATGGAAATGTCAATGAAGGCCATGGCTAAGATTCATTACTTGTCAATGCTTGGCAGATGGGAATAGCTGGTGCCCAAAGGGAAAATTAAAAGCTCCACACCTTGCAAACAAACTCACCCAGGGTGGATCTAGTGGTTATAGCTGGAGGGTTGTTTAGGGGTGATATAGTTAAATTTTCTCATTTTACAGATGAAAAAAAAAATTGAGGGTTGGAAAGAGTGAAATGATTTGCCAAAAGGAACCCTGAAACCAATTATAAGCTTCATGTCTTTACAAAAATATGTTCAACATCACTAGTCATTAGGGAAATGCCAATTAAGACCACAGAGAGCTATCACCACACCTATACGAACAGCTAAAATTAAAAGTAGTGACAACACTGAACTCTGATAAGGATGTGGAGAAACTGGATCACTTATTCACTGTGGGTGGGAAAAGAGAGTGGTACCAACATTCTGGAAAATAGCTTGGATATTTCTTTAAAAACTAGATATGTACTTACTAGCAGTTACACTTCTGGCAATTTAAGGGTGTACACATTAAAGTGTGTATACATTGAAACCTGTATATAATTCTTCATAGCTTTATTTGTACCAGTAATAGCCCGAAACTGGAAACAACCAAAATATACTTCCGTAGAAAAATGGTTATACAATGCTACCTCTATGCTATGGAATACTACTCAGCAACAAAAAGGAATAAACTATTTATATATGCAACAATTTTAATGAATTTCAGGGGCATTATGCTGAGTGGGGGGGAGGGGAGCCAATCTCAAAAGGTCACATACTATATAATTCCATTTCTGCAACATTTTCAAAAATGACAGAATTATAGAGATGAAAAACAGATAAGTGGTTGCCAGGGTTAGGGATGGTGGGGGCAGGGGGTGGGCGTGACTATAAAGGTAGCATGAGAGAGACCTTTTAGTGATGGGAGTCCTAGGCCTTGATTGCAGTGGTGGTCACACGAATCTACACCTGTGACAATGACATAGAACTATGCACACATCTTGTATCAGTATCCGTTTCTTGCTTTCAATATTGTACCGTAATTATAAAATGTAACCATGGAGGAAACTTGGCAAAGGGTACATGGCACCTCTCTGGACTATCTTTATGCTTTCCTGTGACTCTAATTATTTCCGAATACATTTTTTTAATTTGAAGGACAATGCAGCAACGCATTTCTGTTAGGATAACTTGTAATTATCTGGCTCACATGAAACTAGTTTCATGTAAAAAATTGGCCAAATAATAAAAGTGAATGACAGTTGAGCTCATTAAAGTAATCTGTGCCTGTTATTACAGCTACCCCAAAAACTCTTCTTTGGAAAAATCCCATTTAGTTTGCAGTCAATAGATTGTAAATTAGATACGTAAGGGGACCCATTAACAGTAGAATGATCTGAAAAGGCTGTATTATTAGAATTTGGTCATCCCCTGTTATAACATTAAAAGTAATTTGTTTGGGAAGTATTGGGGACATTTCCACTGTTTTCAAACCCCATAGAATGAAAGGCAAAAGGTATTTGGTGCCTGAATCTTGCTGCTGTCTTTCATAATTTGAAGATGCCCCTGCCTACTAGGCCCTAGGGTGAGCATCATCTACCTGTGTGACTGAAAATTCTATTGCTTGATGGTGGCAGTTCATGGTGATGTGAAGTTTAAGCCTCTTTCTGCACAGGCAGGGGGGCTACCACTTGAGACTGATTACACTTGAACCATTTTGATTGTTGGCTCTCATAATGGTTCCTTTGCAGCAGCTGTTTTCTAGCTGTTCACAGCTGCACCTTGAGTCTATAAGGAAATCACCCATTTTCTGGGGCTCCTAGTGACTTAGGGGTATAACTAATGCTTCCCATTGTGCCTGTACTTGTCAACCTAATGAATGAACTTCTGATAACTGCCTATTTCCTCAGAGGGAGTTCCCCATGGAATTTATCCACGTATGTAGTTAGGCACGATGGCCATAATCTCAACTCTGCTTGGCATTTATTTATATATATAACCCTGGTCGGTTTTGTCCATAACAGCTATCCAAAGGCTCTTCATTCCCTCAGGCTCCCTGCTTGGTCCCACCCCCTTTGCCTCCAACTTCACAAAGAAAGCGGAGGTTCTCAGAAGTTCCTTATCTCCCCGCCACAAAGGGACCTGCAACCCACCTCCCTTCACCTTCTTTGCTTCAGCCTCAGCAGAGGTGTTCTACTTTTTGCTCTGGGCTGGTCCCTCTTCTTAGGCTCTAGATCCCACCCTTTACTGACTCCCCCAAGACCTTTCCCCACCAGTTATTCCTCTCCCTGCTGTAGCTTCAACTTCATAGACTCGTGTGATATAGAAAAGGGCAGAGATTTCCCAGACAGCCAGACAAGGGTTT
>NW_005871102.1:5533237-5622700 GCF_000147115.1 Myotis lucifugus
ATTCTGTTTTCTGTCCTATGGGTTTGACTACTTTAGGTACCTCATATGTTTGTCTTTGTGACTGGCTTATTTCACTTAGCATAATGCCCTGGAGGTTTATCCATGTTGTGGCATGTCTTTTTTTTTTTTTTTTTTTTAAATACAGTCCAGTAGTATTAAGTACATTCGCATTGTTGTCCAGGGATAGAGAGCTAGAAACATCGATGAGAGAGAAACATCGATCAGCTGCCTCCTGCACACTGGCAACCTCCATTCTGTTTTCTGTCCTATGGGTTTGACTACTTTAGGTACCTCATATGTTTGTCTTTGTGACTGGCTTATTTCACTTAGCATAATGCCCTGGAGGTTTATCCATGTTGTGGCATGTCTTGAGCAAGTTTTAAAAACCATCTCCAAGCCCCTTTCCTCACCCGTCAGCCCCACACCTTCCCAAGAGTGTTGGGAGGATTAAGTAAGATGGGAACTTCAATATTGGTTGGTCCCCTTTCCTCTTATTCCCTATGGCCCTCCCCTGGATGAAGTTTCCTTGCCTTTCAGCAAATCGTTCTCAACTTTCAGAACCCCTCCCAAGTTCCTGGGTTTCTCTCTCTACTTTCTTCATGGCACCGAGTTAAGAGCAGGCTGTCTGCTAGCTGTCTCCACTCCTCACTTCTGCTCCAAAGCTCTGCAAAAGGACTGCTGTATGTCACCAGCACTCCAGTTACACTGTTGCTGGGGAAGTCACCGGGACACTCCCAACTGTCCAATCTACGTCTCAGTCTAATTTCACTTGTCCTTTCTGCAATGCATGACATGAACTAACATCACTGAATAGACTTCCTTTGTTGGCATCTTCCTTGGCTTCTGATGCCACCGTATACCATCCTGAACTAGTCAAAAGGTAGTTAGGGATAAAGTGACAGAGGAGATGTTCTTGTATTCTTTTTGTTCACTCATTCAACAATTGCTTGAACACAGTATGTGCCAGTTACTGCCCTAGATACTAGAGATACTACAGGGAACAACACAGGAAAGGGGGTGTCCTAGGTGCTTTGAAGGAAGATTAAGGTTGGACAGTGGCTGGAGCTCTCCTACCCACCCCCATCTTTCTGTTCATTATCCTCATCTGCAACTAATAGAAGAATAAGTGGCTCAAACCTCTTTCTCCAGCACCATGAGCCTTGGCCCCCGGCTCTCCCTTTGCCCCCTGCCCTGCATCACAGAGGAGTTACCTTTGCCCTCTGATCCCACCCTTGTCTTTGCACATAGTCCTCTTGTAGGACTGATCACAATGAATTTCTATACTCCCACCAGCCTGTCTCCCCGACAAGGAGGTGAGCTGTGTGGAGGCACCGCTGGAGGGGGCCATACCCATCCTGGTGTTTCCGGGGCCCTAGCTGTGCCTGGGCCATAGTAGACAATCAGTGAATCTTCATCTGATGAATGAAGTGGAAGAATTTATTTTTTAAGTTGATTAACTCAAATATTATGATGGTTATTTCTGACTTCTTACATTTTGTCCATTTAGAACCCAAACTGCAGGGATTTTAATAAATCCCAGAAACATTTAGGACACATCTCATTTCCTTTTTCCTTTAAATATTCTTCCACAGCCACTAATTTAGCAAATAAAGTTAGGCTACTCAAAATCCTTCTCATTCCTCTTTTTCTAGTGTGTTGGATCTTGAGGGACCTTACATGAACCTCATCATGTCACAGATTAGGATCCTGAGGACTGAAGTGCCTTGACTTGCACAGGGTCACTGGCTGGCTAGGGGACAGAAGATCTGATTCCTTACCCAGTGTTCTTTCCACGATCCCCTGCTCTCGCTCTCTCTCTCTCTCTCTCTCTCTCTCTCTCAAAAATTCAAAGCAGCCGATATTTATGGGGTACTAATTAGATATAAGACAGTAGGCTGGATTCTACTGGAGAAACAGAAGTTGAAAAAAGGTCCCTACCATGAACCATTTTATAATCTAGTAAGCAGAAAGACATGCATGCAGAAGGCTGTAGAAAATGTATGCAAAAATAAGGTGCATGAAAAATGAATGTGGCAATGAACTCCAACTGGAAGGACTGGCTTTGGAGTAACTGAGCCCCTCTTCTTATTTGGGAGAGTGGTTCTGGGAGTGTAGAGCTGGGGACCCAAGGCCTTCTCTGGTCCCAGAGACTATTTCCAGCACAGCTGGTGGGGTTGCAACACCGCTCACCTCTCACTGTGTACTTCAGTAGAGGCAAGGGACCTTGACCGTGCCCCGACCAACCACAGGTTTTCTGAGCAGAGAAGGAAGACCCAGGCTCAGTATTTCAGGCACGTATCTACAACCTTATCTTTTCTTAATCTAAAATGTTCCTGAACAAGGGCTTTTGAGCCAAGAGTCTTAGTTTGCAATTCTTGTCAATGCAACCTGATTTTGTTAAACAACCTCCAGAAATGCCCAGGATATTAAGTGATACAGGACTGCAGAGAATAGTCCGTAGAATTAGTGTGCTAATGAGGCAGTAACACCGCTTTGCTCAGGATTAACACATTCAGGAGCCAACCAATTAACTGCCCTTTCTAATACCTCCCAGGCACATTCTGTGTTCAGAATTTGGTAAAGCTCCTGGCCTATGTAAATCTCAGCTCTCCAAGGTTTCTGTTGTTTTTTGTGGTGCTTGGCCAGTCGGGGAGGAATTGAATACATGAATGGCCTTAAAGCTAACTGAGTGACAAATCCAGATTGAGCTATCTTGTCCTTATACTCAATTTTGGTAATATACCTGCATAATCAAGTAGTTGCTTAGCATCATTCCAGC
Organism: Myotis lucifugus; assembly: GCF_000147115.1. Lineage (NCBI taxonomy): Eukaryota > Metazoa > Chordata > Mammalia > Chiroptera > Vespertilionidae > Myotis > Myotis lucifugus. The sequence goes on from NW_005871102.1 coordinate 5,536,017, forward strand.
CCTTTATGGATTCACACAGCCTTTCCCCGACTCCGGCTGGGGCAGAGAAGAAGTGTGCTCTCTGAGCTGCAAGCATTCAATTTTGCCTACTGTTCTGGCGCTAACCTTGCTCCGTAACTAATGTCCCTCAATCATGCAGAGTCCTTGAAAGTAAGCATCTCTGGATCTGCAAGTCTAACATTTGAGTCAGCTGCAAATGCCTTGGAAGGAGGGTCCTTTGGAAATATCACACCACATGCATACACTCCCCTTCTTCTCTCTTTACGTTACAAGGCTGTCCATGGTCTTCTTTCACCCTGAGGTTGTTTCAGGGAGTCAAGGGTAGGAAAGATAATGTATCCTGTATTTGTATCACTCCTCCATCCTCTTTCCTGAAAACCCTTTCTTCAAGGAAAATAGCTCCCCTCTAAATTATTAATTTAACAACTGCGTGCTGAGTGTAGCTCTGTACAGTGCTAGGTGCTGAAGAGGATACACGGGGAGCAAGTCTTGTTGGAACATCAGAGTCAATCATATCACTTCTCTGTTTCGCTTGCCTGTCAGAAGAAAGTTTGCTGGTTATATATTTCCTTTTCTAGAATATCAGGAGAAACAGAGATAATGTATGAGTATTCCAAATGTCTTCCTCTACTATTTAGTCTCCCATCCATCTATCTATCTGTCTATCTATCTATCTATCTATCTATCCATCCATCCACCCCAATACTCTGAGTCCTTCTAATATCTGAGTGGGTGTTTTGGACCAAGTGCTATGCAAGGCACTGAGGATACACACAGGAGACCTGCAGCTGCTCTTGGGAAGTCCCAGCCCCAGAGGGATGTGGCTGTATGATCAGACCATGAGCTAGAATGCCACTGTTGCAGGGGAAGCATATACACAATGCAAATGGAACCAAGCCCACAGCTTCTAGAAGCTGGATTGTGAATTAAATTGTGGAACAGATCTCTGCTTTTTTTGTGTTTTTTTTTTTAAATATATTTTATTGATTTTTTACAGAGAGGAAGGGAGAGGGATAGAGAGTTAGCAACATCGATGAGAGAGAAACATCGATCAGCTGCCTCCTGCACACCCCCCACTGGGGATGTGCCCGCAATCCAGGTACATGCCCTTGACCGGAATCGAACCTGGGACCTTTCAGTCCACAGGCCGATGCTCTATCCACTGAGCCAAACCGGTTTCGGCAGATCTCTGTTTTTGATAGCTGTTTTAATACCCACTGGGTATATTTTCAGGGCAATTTAAAAACAGCAAAATCTAGACTCCAATTTGATTTGTGTAATCTGTTAACCCTCTGGGGGCATGTTCGGTCCTTCTGTTCCTCCGCCTTCCTCCTCTATCTTCAGGCTCCCGACCTTCTGGACGGCGTGCTGCTGGTCTGTTCCCTTTGTTTAATGCATTGTGTGCTTTCCCTTCCCATCCACACCCCCAATCATGACAGGAGACATCTCAGAGAGCCTGGGCTGGCAGAGCAAATTGACATGTGGGAGTGTGAGAGGCAGTTTTTCAGAAAAGAGGAAGAGGTAAACATGGCAGGCTGCTGCGTATGCAGAGCAGGGGAAAGGGAAGCAAGAAAGAAAGAGGACAGGCAGAGAAAGAAGAAGAAAAGGCAACCCCAGCCCTAATCAGATCTCTCTAGACCTGGCGTTGAGCAATTTCTGTGGCTGGGAGTCAGGTGTAAGGAAGGGCTGGCTGGAATAGTCCTCCCAAGTAGGGGGCGAGGTGAGCAGAATTGCAGGAATGTCAGAGCACCTAGCTCGTTCCATGAGCTGCACCTTAAAGGGTGATTTCCTTCCAAATTATGAACAGAGGGGTGAGAACCCCGCCCCCAGCATCCATCATGTGTTGCTTTTGAAAATTATTATTTTGGAGTACGAAGCAGTTTCCTGTCTTTAAAGCCTATCATCTATTTCCCTTCCAGGTGGAGCCTGGGCTGCCTGCTAATTTAATCCCCTGGGTTTCCCCTCTGCCTTCAAGATTGCAGAGACGCAGGCTTCAGAAAGAGGGCACCTTTGTGTCTTCCTCCCCTGAAGGCCCCCATCTACCCTGGCAGCCAAGGAGATGCTATTTTGGGAAACAGCGGCTGAGTGGGAAGGATTGTTAATTGTTTGTCAAACCCTTCCAGTCTAGTTAGATCTCATGGCAGAGAGAGAGAGAGAGAGAGAGAGAGAGAGAGAGAGAGAGAGAGAGAGAGAGAGACTGACTTCTTCATTCTATTTTACTCTCCCATCCGTGAGAGGGGGAGGAGGATAAAGGGCTCCTTTTCCTCCTCAAGCACAGGCACCAAACTGTTTTGTTTTGTTTTTTTAAATAAACCCAATTCTTCTAAACAATTGGAAACACATTAAAAAACACAATATTGACGCCCCCCCAACCAAGCAAAGTGCAATAGTTTCAAAATCACTTATAAGCCTCAGAACAAATAAACAAACCATAAGTCCCCTTCATAACAGAAAAGAGACATCAAAAGCCCTCCCATTCATTCAGACCAGAGCTTTTATTCAGCCCCTTGAGGCCAAACTAACGAAGCAGATCCCCCTCCCCGCCAACACCCACTGACACACACCACTGACACACTAGAAAACAATTTACCCAGACACGCTGATCGGAACAGCCATGGTGACATGCGCTCACGCCATCACGCGTGGGCAAGTTCAAATTCAAACAGAAAGAGCCAGACTGAAAACGGGCTCCTTGCGGTGTTGACCTCACCAACCACGTGCCTCTGAAACTTCCCAAGCATTACTCAGTCTTGGGGGAGGGGGTGTGGGGGAGAGGGGAAAGGGGGGAGGAGAGACAGGGAATCAAAATCTTATTCTTCTTAAAAGAACATTTTATAACTACCTGTAGGTTGTTTTCTTTCTTGACTAATTCTCCTATGGAAAGATGTCTAGTCCACCTTAACTATTAAAGGACATTTTTTCTCCCCAAACTGGTTTTTTGGTATTTCAGGGAATTACTAAAGGAATTGTTGCTTATTAGGGGAGGAGTTGGACTCAGATAACTTTATGCAATGATGATGCAGGGAAGGATGTGAGAATGCTGCCCATGTTACTGTCATTTTCCTCAAAAGAGCTCGGACTGCCTTATAAACATACATCTGCTAATCCACACCCCAGCTCCTGGTCAGACAGCAGGTCTTAAATTTCCTTTTACGCTGGAGGATGTGTCTGTATGAGTAGTTGGAGTTCGCTTAGTCAAAATGAGCATGAAAAGAGGTAGTGACTTTTGGTTTTCAAACTGAATGAGTCTTTATGGTAACATTTAGATAAGCTGTGTTGATCTAAAATGAACTTGACTTTTGAACGAATTAGAATTCGTTTTATTAGGATGGGAATGGGAAGAAGAGGAAAGACTTTTGTATTGGCTGAAAGATATACTAGTATAAGTTGCCCCTAAATGAGGTGATGATGCCCAGTAGGGTTTTCAGTACATCACTAACCCATAATAAATGTTTAATCAGAACAGAGTAGGTAAGCAATTACTTTCTCAGTGATAGAATCACACATTTGTAAATAGCATGGCAGAAAAAGCAAACTATCAAAAATCAACTTGTTATATGTGAAAAAATAGCTTTTATAGGAAAATAGTGGAGCTTATGGTCATAAATAATTAAATTATGAACTAGGCTAAGTTGAAATGTATTTGCAGTGATAATTTGGCTAATATGCCACTAGAATAATTTATGTTAAGTATTCCTTTTTTTTCTTTCCCTTGAGTTGGCTGTTTGCATATTTTAGCTTCAACTTTTGGTAACCCATTAATTAATTTTTCAAATAGTTATTGATCCCTTGATATGCATATACCAATATTCATGGTTCTGGTGTAGATGAGGCAGGATGCAAAAAAGTGTAATGCAGTATCTCCCGGGACTTTATAATGTTCCTGGGAACTGAGAAATATATCTACATACAAGTTAAATAAATAACTTGTGAGTAAACAAAATACAAAACCAAAATAAGGGCATCACAAGATAAGTGATATTGTGGTTTTAAGCAACAAATGACTGTGTGTGTCCAAGTGAGCACTGTAAACACCAATGGGCATGGAAGGCTTCCTGGAGGAGGTGGTAGTACAGAACTTGGGCACAAGGGAGAGGGCATTTTGTGAGGAAGTTGAGGAGACATATACTTTTTAAAAAAATTGTTATCAGAGGATTGATTTTAGAGGGGAAGGGAGAGAGAGAGAAACATCGATATGAGAGAGAACATTGACCAGTTGCCTTTGGTACACACCCAGACCAGGCTATTGAACCACAACTAGGTATGTGCCCTGGCCAGGAATCAAACCTGCAACCTTTCAGTGGTATATTGGACGACACTCCAACTGAGCCACACTGGCCAGGGTGACATATGCTTCTGATTAGACCTGACTAGCTGGGGAAGAGGTGGGGGCATTTATGTTGCTCAGGATGGTAGAGAGGTTGGAAAGGTTTGCCTAGATTTATAGAATCATGGAATTCTAGATCTGAAATGATCCTGAAATAATCAGCTAGTCCACTGGCTCTCACACATGGCTGCACATTGCAATCACCTACCCAGCTTTAAAAAATTCCAGTGCCTGGTTCTGATGAAATCATCTGGGCTGAGACCTGGGCATCTCCATATTTATAGGCTCCCCAGGTGATTCTAATGTGCAGCCACAGTTTGAGGAACAATAATTTAGTCCAACTCCCCACTTTTACCAGGTAAGGACCATCTGCAACTCTGCCCACACATAGCGGGCTCTGTTCACCATTCCAGACTGTTTGTCTTTGACAGAGTACTGTGCACCGCTCTGGAGACCTGGCCCAAGGAGTGGATTTTTGCCATAAATGTCATGGAGACCACTGAAAGCTTTTGTGCAGGAAAGTGGCACGTTGAAAACAAATGGGCCTGTAACTTCAAGATGAAAAGAATGAATGCACCCTAACAACACACGAGAATGATGCTACACAAGTGAGTACTCTCTCTGAAATTTAAGTTTGCATGTGCGTATGTTGAATTAAAAAATAATATTGTGATAATCGCTGGGTCATCATATCCAGATATCTAGACTTGTGTTTCTCAACTTCTGTGGCGACTTCTCAGTTCTAAAAAGAATTCTCTGCTGGCCAGTTAGCTCGGTTTTCTACATTTTCCTTTGATTTTTCTCCTCAGCTCCGCAACTGTTTTTTGTTTCATTTTCTTTTTACTTTATCTTTCCTTTTCCTCTTCTCCAATCAAGGACCTTTGTTAATTGCTCACAATATGCTCATGCATATTTATATGTCTACACCTCCCTATTCCTCTATTATCCCTAGGACAATGTTGTCTGATAGAAATATAATTTGAGCCACATATCTAAAAAGAAACAGGTTAAATTAAATTTAACATATTTTATTTAACCCAATAAATCCAAAATTTTATCATTTCAACATGTAGTCATTCTAAAAATATTAATGAGATATTTTGCATTCTCTTTTTGGTACTGAGACTGAAATATGCTGTGTTTTACAACTTAGCTTCCACTCTAAATTTTCAAACTTCAGAAATATGACACAACTAGAGGCCCAGTGCATGAAATTCGTGCAAGGGTAGGGTCCTTAGGCCTGGCCATTGGTCAGGGCTGATCTGTGGGGTGACCAGCAGGGCGATCAGGGGGCCCCCGGTTGGCACCCGCCTTGGCTGGCCTGGGGCCTGCAGGCTGAGGGCAGCTCCTGCTTTGAACATTTTCCCCCTGGTGGTCAGTATATGTCATAGTGACCAGTTGTTCGCCGTTTGGTCGATTTGCATGTTAGACTTGTATTATACAGGATAAAGTTGGTTTTTGGGACAAGGGTTTTATTGATCATGTTTCAATTTTTAGGTTAGAATTCAATGGAATTTAAAATTCGGTTCCTCGGTTGCATGGGCCACATTGGCCCGGTGGCTACTGTATTGAGCAGTATGGGTTTTATATGGTGGTGTTTCCTCATTCTGTGCCTTGAGAGGGTACTAGGTTCATTTTAATAAGTTTTAAGTGCTCTACTTATTGATTTGCTTTCCTTAGGAGTATTACAGAAAGCAAGGTATGACAAGGATGATCATAAAAACAACCAAAGGAAATTAAGGACAAGAAAAGGGTGGGGCTGTAATAGGAAATAGGGGTGAGGAAAGACAACAGGCTTTGGTGCTCACCCCTAGTCAAATGCTATTTGGAGATAAAGACATTCTACAGTAGTCAAGCAGCCAAGAGAAAAAAGGCTGTAAAATATGCCAGAATCGTGAGAGAGAGAAAGTTGGATTAAAGAGTGGATTTGTCTGTTCTCAGAAGAGCAAGAGGAGTATCGCTTACATAAAGTGCTAATATTGTACTTTTATAGAGCTTTTTACCTAAAGAATTCAGACCCGGCCAACATGGCTCAGTGGTTGAGCATCAACCAATGAACCGGAGATCATGGATGGATTCCCCATCAGGGCACATGCCCGAATTGTGGGTTCGATCCCCAGTAGGGGGTGTGCAGGAGGCAGCCGATCAATGATTCTCTCTCATCATTGATGTTTCTATCTCTCTCTCCCTCTCCCTTCCTCTCTGAAATCAATAAAAATATATTTTAAAAAAAGAATTCAGGATGTCATACAAATGATGATTCACTCACATAAGCAACTTTGGCCAAGAAAATGTCAAAAGTCCTAACATTGAAAGGCAGGCACAGTGCAGGTTATTTATTTATTTATTTATTTATTTATTTATTTTTAGTATCAAACTTTTAGGATTTTAAAATTTGATTTATTGGGGTGTCACTGATTAATAAAACCATATTGGTTATCAAGTGTACAACTCAATAAAACATCATGTGCACACTGCATTGTGCGCTCATCACCCAAAGTCAAGTCTCTTTCTGTCCTGTTAACTTATTTTTATTTCACCCACCCACTTCTCACTCATTGTCACTTCTTACAGAGAGATTGTGTGCATAACCCATAGTGAGTTTGCACTGTTCTTATACAGACTAAACTCAGTTTAAGGCATATAAGCTCTGTAATCACCTGATAATAACACTTAGCCTTCATTAGTCAAGCAAACAAGAAATAAAGTCAACAGCAGTGGCAGACAGACCCTGTATGAGAGGAATTCCCAGGCCAGAGCCAGATAGTGCCCGAGTGGGAACAGCTGTGGCCAGTACTCAGCACGCTAATCTGCTCGTGCCAAACTGAGAAGATGGGAGGTGGACGGACAGCACAGACCCACTGCATATGCTTGGCCACTTCTTCCAGAGCAGGGCTTCTGTCTTTCTGATAGCCCTCATGTTTCTCATAGTGCTACCAGTTGTGTGGTTTTGTGTGTTTTTTTAACTGAGAAAATCCCAAAGATTGATGACAGCAAATTCAATTACTTGCTTCCTAAAACTTAGAAGAATTTGTTATATATCTTCCCACCTTTTTTGGGAAATGGAGGTGAAGCTTGCTGATCATAAGAGCCCAGGCCCTGCAGAAATAAGTTCTCAAGTTACCATTTTGCTATCTCAGGATTAGAGGAAATTCTGATAATAATAGTAGTGATCATGCTCAATCTCAAGGCAGCAGACATTTATTGAGCACCTATTATGTGGTGTAGTAGAAAAACGCATTCAAAATTCAACAAGCACTGACAGGGTACCTACCATGTGCTCAGTACTGAGCTAGGCACTGCTATAACAATAACAACAACTAGACTTAGAAAGTGCTTGTGTGCTGCTAGACTGTACTGAGCACTGTAGGTATTTTTTCTTATTCCCATTTTACACAGTAGGTGACAGAGGCACAGAAAGTTTAAATAATTAAACTAGGACATGGGTTTCTCATTTCACCTAGATGTGAAATAACTTTTCAAAAGTCACACGGCAAGTAAGAGGTGAAACAAGGTTTGAACCTCAGAGCCCCACCCACCCTCACACTTTAGAGTTAAATAGATTTGGAGTTGAATCCCACCTCTCCGCCTACAATTGTATGACTTTGGGAAATTACTTAACCTTTCATAGTCCTAGTTTCCTCTTCTGTAAATGGAGAAAATGACATGTGCTTTTAGAACTTTATAAGGATGATAAATAAGGCCTGCAAAGTGACTAGCACAGTGCCTGGCAGACAATATCATTATTAGGGGCTCGTTCATCCAAGTGCATAATCAATCACTCAGTATGCGCTGCCATGGCCAGTTGTTGAAATACGGAAATGCTTCCATGCCAGCTGGCAGAATCTCTGCCCTAGGCACCTTGTGTACCTCCCTTTCTGGACATTCAGTCCTTCCTGCAGAAGGCCCCCCCCCCCACGACCCCCTGCCAACCGCAGGCACTCTAAGGGCCTCTGGAACTCTTCTGATGGTTAGTGTCTGTGTCACCCAGTTGTTAAATATTTTCACTATCTCCTGGTATAGATGGGCTTTTGCCTTCATTGAGAGCACAGCTAGGGAGGGGCCCTGGGCATGAGAGAGGAAAGTGATGAGGGCAATGATGAAGAATGCTTCATACGATGCAGGATGGCGGAATGCCCTGCTCAGGTGGGTCAGGAAGGCTTCGTGAAGTCTGGCTCTATAAATGACCTGTTTGGGTGGGTAGTGGCTTTCTAGATAATCACTAAGGTTCACTCTGTCTCTGTTTTTTCATTTTTGCTCTCTCTACCTAGTTCAGGCCTCATGACGCTTTGCCTGAACTCCCACAAGAGCTTTAAGTGGCCCTTTCTATAATTAAGTGCACTGACTGTTCTAGGATCCATTCTGTGGTTCTCTTACTCAACAGCCTTTAGTAGCTCCCAGTGGCCCATCTCTTCATTGAGCCATCTATGACCCACTACCACGGAGGCCCAGCCTCTATTTCTAGCCTTTTCCACTTACTATGGTGCCTGGCATACCTGTCAGGTGGGAAGTTCCCTATGCGGGACTCTGTTACTCCTGCTGCTTGGAACTTGTGGATCCTACTTCAGGATTTTTCAATACCCTCCTCAAATACAACTTCTTTCTCCCATCTAAGTCCCTCCCCACCCCCTATGTCTCTTCTCCCGCCCCAACGTGGTGTTGGGGGTGATGTGCTCTGATAACTATCGTACATTGGTCGCTTATTATGTGCCAGGCTGTTCCAAGAGCTTTGCATGTTACCTTGTTTTAGCCTCACAAAAACTCTTAAGGGGTAGGCACTATTATTATCTTCTTTTAAGATGAAAAAAGACCAAGGCACAGGAAGGTGAAATAACTTTCCGAAGGTTACACAGCAAGTAAAAAGTGGAGCTGGGATTCCAACTCAGGAAGCTTGTCTTCAGAACCTGTGCTCTTAATCAGTGTTTTATAGTGACTGATAACTCTCCAAGAAAGAGAGAATAGAAGAAAGTATTTCTCATGTTATTGCTCAAAATATGCAGGTTGCTTTGGAAATTATTTGTGTTATTATTTTATGCCCTTCTTTATGTGAGCTGAAAATTCCTAGAGGGGAGGAGCTCTGGGCCTCATGGATGGGTGTCTCCGTTGCCATCAACCAGTTGTGGGCGTAGGTAATGTTATTGAGCCATCGCATCCTGTGGAGGCCTCTGATTGTGAATTGGCCATAATCAAGCCCACCTCTCACTTGTGTTTCTCCTAACTAAATACAGTGAGTCCTCAAGTAACGTTATTTTGTTCAACGTCATTTCCTTATGACAATGAGATGTCATAGGAACTTTACTCTTGTTTATGTCTATTAGCCTATGGTAAAAATTGGTTTCGTTACACATCATTTCACTTAAAGTCACAAAACCTGTCAATGACATTACGTGAGGACTTACTATACACCACTTGGCCAAATCCTAGTCAGGCTAACTGTTCCACATAGACTTCCAGAAAACTGTGCTTAGTTTCATGATTCAGATTGTGGCTGAGCTGTCATTCATGTTCTGCATACTAGAGCAGATGTGTATTCTCCCTTTTAGAGTTGGAGAGACTCAAGTGTCTGGAGGTTACGCACCCAGAGTTGTCAGGCAGGTCTGTGCTGGGGTTTAAATGGGACTGACGGGAACTGACTCTCCAGGAACCCAGTCCAGGACCCTGGACAACCCTGTGGTGGTTCTGCCCTAATGTCATGTACTGAGGGTCAGTAGATGGTTGCCTGACCAGAAAATTCTGGAACACCCTTCCCCAATGTTTTCACCGTGGCACAAAATAAAATTATGACATCACGATGAGAACACAGGACTTCTCTATTTATATTCTTAGAACTGTCTAGATTTTTTCCAAGGGTGGCTGGTCAGCCCTCCTGCTGGAGAGAAATCATTGTGGAGAATCTGTACCACCTTCCATGACAACCTATGTGACAACTGTGCTTGTTCTTAAATCTAGAGAACAAAGTGATAGGTGCTGGCCTTTGTGCCTAGACACAATTTCTTGCTAAGCAACCAAAATGTAGGAACTTTTAGAACCTCCTTTTTCTTTTTATTGGGTTTACAATTAACAGATGAGAGAGAGAGAGAGAGAGTGAGAGAGAGAGAGAGAGAGAGAGAGAGAGAGAGTTTTTCTAGGGGGCAAGGGACTCATACAAAATTAGTATCTGCTAAATACTGTGCAGTAATACTATGTTGTTATCCGGGGGTATCCCTTGCCACGTTTTGCTGTCATCTCCACGTCTGCCAGGGGTGACCAGAGCCTTTCAGGTGTGCGCCGCCTTGGAAATGGAGGTGGGGCGTGGGGTGATGAGGCAAGGATCCGGACTTGATTGCAGAGCAAAGTCCACCTGCACGATGCAAGTTCCAATGGTTTGTTTTGCTTTGGTTCTGGCAAGCCAGCGCCCAAACCAGAACCTTTTCCTACAAACAATACAGGGGCTAAGCCCCCGCCCCTATCACCTACTTTCTGAGCCCAGGCCCCCCACCCGCCTGTCGCTCGCCGCCTGCACACCGCGTCCCCTTTAAGAGCCTGCTCCGCGGGACTAACGTTCGAATGGCTCTGGCGCCCCTCCCCGGGCCCCGATTGGCCGCGCGCAGCTCGTGAGGGCGTGGCGGCCCTTCGCGATTGGCGGGCGGGAAGCTTATATAAAGCGCTGGGCGGTAGGGTTGCCCTCAGTTAGCGACCGGACCGGAGGCTGGGCGTTTGTCTGCACTGGAGGGGACGTAGGGGTCAGTGAGCGCGTCATCGAAATTGGTCTCTCCGCGTCGTCTTCAGTTACCGAGGGTCCACCCCTGGGGCCGACTTCCTGAGGCCTCCGACTCCTCTCCCCGCGTGTGACCGGGAGCCCGGGCTCAGCCGTCACCCCCGCGCCCGTCCCCCGGAGAAGGGTCGGCAGGCGGGATGGAGTTCAAGCTGGAGGCGCACCGCATCGTCAGCATCTCGCTGGGCAAGATCTACAACTCGCGGGTCCAGCGGGGCGGCATCAAGCTGCACAAGAACCTGCTGGTCTCCCTGGTGCTGCGCAGCGCCCGCCAGGTCTACCTGAGCGACCCGTGCCCCGGTCTCTACCTGGCCGGCCCCTCGGGGACCCCCCTGCAGCTGCCCGCGGAGCCGGCGGCCGGGCCCTCGGCGGGCTGGGGAGGGGGAGAGCCGCCCCCGCCTCCCGCCCCCGCCGCCGGGCTGGAGACCGAGCCGCCGCCAGCACACCCCGCGGCCCCAGGCGCGCTGCGGGCGGGTGACGCGGAGCCCGCGACTACCGTGACCTGCGCCAGGGACACTCTTCAGGGCGGAGAGGCGGCGGCGGGGGGAGCCGGGGACCAAGCCGGAGGCTCGGACGCCTTCCCGGAGGGGCTCCGGGAGGCTCGCCGCGACTGTCGCTGCCCCCCGGGCGTGGAGGACCAGCCGGGCGCGGCTCCCCACGGTGACTGCTGCGCGGAGGACGAGCCCCCTGCGCCGACCCCGCTCGGCCCCAGGAAGCGCCCCGGGGCGGGGGCGGGCGGCTGTGGCCCCGCGGGCCGCCCGGCGCCCGGCTCGACCCCGGTGAAGAAGCCCCGCCGGGACTCGGAGGAGCGGCCGGGCCGGGCGGAGGAAGGGGAGGAGGAGATGGAGACCGGGAACGTGGCGAACCTCATTAGCATCTTCGGCTCCAGCTTCTCGGGACTCCTACGGAAAAGCCCGCGGGGCGCCGGGGAGGAAGCCGAGGGCGAGGAGCGGGGTCCGGAAGCCGCCGAGCCCGGGCAGATCTGCTGCGATACGGCGGTGCTGAGAGACATGAGCCCGTGGAGCACAGCCATCGAGGCCTTCTGAGCCCCCGGCCCCGCGCGGCTGGAGCTTGAGCATCGGGCGTCCCGACGGGAGGGCTGGGCTCCTGCCGGCCCCGGGGCGCCCCGGAGACCGCCGGCGCCGAGCGCCCGGGGAGACGGGGTGCTGCGGGGCGGGCCCTGCGGGGTCGGCCTCTCTGGGGACCTCTCTTGAGACTGGGGAGCGTGAGGCTTATCGGAAGAGGACGGCCGTTCATGTGTGTGTCTGTGTGTCTGTGTCTGTCCGTGTGTTTCGTGAATTAAGACTATTCTGTCCTCCTGGAATGCTCGCCCTGCCCCCGGGCTGAGGAGAGGGGGGCCATCGGGGACTTTCCTCCACCGGCCCCGCGAGGAGGAAGCGGCTCACCGGGCCCGGGAGTTCCCCTGCGCGCCCGCGGCAGGAAGGGACTTCACACCCGCTCGGGCCCAGAGCGGCGTTTCCTCGCAGATTTCATCAGACGAGAGCGATTCAGTCTGGAGTAGAGACTCGTGTGACTTCTCCCTCCCCGCCTTTCTCTCGCCGAAGAAACGTTTCAACCCCCTGATTATCCTGGGAAAGGGGACCCCACAGGGAAAAAAGCTTGATGGACTTCACAGAAGAGTTCAGGCTTGGAAATACGGAGTTCTAGAGAAAAGATCTATTTTTAAAAGCTCTAGCTCAAAACGACTACACAGTGCTTTTAAAAAGTGTTTAATGAAACAAAGTTTACAGACAGAACCCCTAAGTGAAAAGACCTTACGGTTTTGTAGATATGGTGACTCCAGTCTTTGTTGTATAAAGGTTGGGGGAGCTGGTTTTTTGTACAGTATTTTCTCCTTCGTTGTATGGATTTTTGTATAAAAATGTAACTTCACGTGTCTGACACGTATTAAATATTTTGAAGCAACATCACTGCCTCCTTGTCTGTAATCACCTGTCTGGGTTGGGAGGGAGGCGAGGCGGGGAACTATGGTCCCGGCTGGGAAATGGAAGGTGTGGCCCTTAATATCAGGCCGGCACAGGCTGGGGATATTGTTTGCTGACTTCACTAAGTATCAAGAGACCCGTTTAAGTTTCTCCCCCATCAGAGGCCTGCTAGTAGATACTAGTATCAGTGGCCTGCCAGTTTCTTTAAACTCGCCACTGCAACTGCCTTTTTCAAAAGTCAGTTTAGGACAGTTTTACTTTTTACAGCTCAGTCTGATGGTGTCTTAATATTAAATAACCTAAGTACCAATTTTTGAAGGTTTTCCCACCCACAAAAATGTTTTTCACTAACACCTTTCTGTCTCCTGTTAAGCTATATAACATCTCTCAGGTTTGTTATTGAAAATAACTCACATATGAAGGAAGCCGATGATACTGATTTGCCCAGCTGCTCAGGCCCACCTCTGCATTAAGTGACTGTCAGGGTAGCATTTTCAATGCTTTTTCCCATTGGTGGTTGTATCTGTAGAAAGTGAAAGGAAATTGCTTGTGTCAAATCAGATAGGGGAGGAGGCCTAGGAGGACTAAGCAAATTTAACTTATTTAGCAAAACTTCCTGATTTGTTTTTGTCATCCAAATGGTGACATCAGTGTTTGGGTGGTTGTAAACACATAGGTATTTACAACACAGGTCATCAGTTCATTACAGTTACTGCATTTGAGAGAGCTTTTTGCCCAAGGCAAAATATTGAATATTTGAAAGTTATTCAATAATCTATTTCAGAAGCAAACCAATTGAAGAACAGTGTCTTAAAATATGGTTGTTAGTACTTTGACATACGGCATTGGCCTATGAAGCTTATGAATACAGAGAGTGTTTGAGAGATGGGAGAAATTGAGGAAAGATTAGACAAAGTTTTAAGTAAAGTTAGGGCCTTTGAGCAAAAGGAGCATATGAATAGCGCTTTGGCCTTCCTGAACTCCTGATTATATGAACTGTCACAGCTGAGTAGGCCAGTGCTTTGATATCTTTGTGAACCTATTGGTGAGACATTAAGCATAAGGAACTTTCTACTTTATGCCCCATCACCATAATATATTCATAGAATTAAACATTCTCTAATCAGGGTCTTGTTAAAATTGACTTGTCTTTCAGAGATAGCTACTTAAGTTCTGTTAGAGCCACAAGAGATATATTGAGTGCTGACTGCTTACACTGAAAGAGGTGTCCAGGGCCTTAATTTTGCAAACATTTCCTGTTGCTAGAAAGTAATTCTGATGCTTGAACAGCTATCTCACTGCATTTTCATATTTGAGAGGGGGTAGCATTTGTTTTGTACAAGAGAGTTGATAGGTTTTAGATGAGACGAAAGTTCCTGTTGGTCCTTGTTTTCACATTAAGATGAACCAGAGGACCAAGTGTCTGCTTAATTTAGAGAATGTAAATTGACATATTTGATAGTTAGGGAGATACAGCTTTGTAGGAATTCAGAAAAGGTCATCTTTTTTGTTGCAGAAGCAGTGTGTGTAATGGTTAGAACATGGGCTCTGGAGCCAGACTTCCTGGGCTTGTATCTTGGCTCTGCCATTTATTAGCTTGAGGGCCCTTGGACAAGTCACTTCATCTCTCTCTGCCTCAGTTTTTTCAAATGTATAATTGAAATAATCATATCTACCTCATAGAGTTGTGCAAATTAATGAGTGAATGCCCCTAAAGTTCTTAGAAAAGTACCTTATACATAACAAGCATTCAATTGTTAAGTTAATATTGTAAAGGTAGAAGTGAATTCTGTGTATAAATCAGATATGATCAAAGAATTGTGTAATTTATAAGAAAGGAGGGGAAAGGAGAATCTATTTTTTAATTATCCTGTCTGTGAATGCTGGGTTCTTTTATTCTTCTATTTTTCTCTGGACACTTGCCAGTCCCAAAGCTTAGTTCCATCAGCATACTGGTAGTTTTGCTGGTTGGCAAGTCTCACACCAACCTAGCAACTTTCCTGATTGTAATCAAACAACTCGATTTTCAGGGAGGAGTAAGCAGGAGTGAAAACACTCAAGGAGCAAAGATCCTGTTGACATGCTTTCTGTGGATGAGCAAAGGGGAAAAAATAGCCCACAGAGTTATTTTTAGCCTGAATTGCTTGGGCATAGAATGTTTCTTAAGCTGTGTTAATTGATGGGTCCTGGAAAAGAGCTTCCCAGTGCCAGGATAGGGTTATCAACTAAATCAGATTCGGTGTGGCTAGAAATGAAGCAATACTGATAGTACCTAACTGCTTCTTCACCACTCTGGGAGGGACCTGTTCTCTTGATCAAAATAACCTTAGCTCTGGGCTGGGGGTGGGGGTGGGAAGAAATGAACAAAGAATTTATATGCACATATGTATAACCTATGGACAGACTATAGTTTGGTGAAGGCCTGAGGAAAAGGCGGTATCGGAGTGGAGAGGATCAATGGGGAGGGGAAATGGGGGTCATCTGTAATTCTTTCAAAAATAAAGATAAATTTTAAAAAACAACCACCTTATTTTCGGGGGGTGGGGGGGAGTGCTTTGTGACAAGCACTCCAAGAAGATCACTTTAATAATGAGTAAAGGTGTTAAGTTTTAGTACAGTACTTCTCAAGCATGTCTCTTTCCAACTGTTTCCCACTCAGATTGAACTTGGGGAAAGGCACTAATTGATGGACAGCTTGAACTGCTCCTCTGCAGTGATCGGGTTTGCTCTAAGGGACGTAAAGCAGTGATAATAAACCTTCCGTTCCTACCATTCATCACTGATTGGGTTTTGGGGTGGGAAGTGACAGAGAATGGGCCATTTAACAACGTTGGTAGAATGCTTCTCAGAATAAAGATGTAGTAAATATTGGGAACAGAATTAATAACGACAAAACTGCTCCACTTTGTCACTGGATTAGTCTGAGTTTCTTACTGCAACTTGCTAGGCATGACAACGCAGCTTAGAGCCTGTGAAATGGGGTCGAAAGGCTAATACCCACTGTGACATGGAGTTTGATGGACATTTATTTCCTTATACTTTTTAAAAGTAGAGTTAGTTCAGTTCACTGAATAACCAAAGAACTTCTGATCTCTTGCCCTAAATATTTTATTCTTGTCCTGTTTGTGAAATTTTTATTCTCCTAGACTTGCTTTCATCCCAGCAGTTACTGAAAGAAAACGAGAATGAAAAGAAACGCTGATCCAACCCTCCCGTGACCATGAAAGAAGCCATTACTATTAGGTGCAGAACTCCAGTGGAGAGTGAGGGCTGCTTCCCAGGATTCCTGGCACTCTTTCCAGTAATGAGCAGTTTGTCTCTGAGCCTTTGAACCATTGTTCGAATTTAAAATTCTACCCAGTGGAAAGCTTTGGGAGCAAAAATATAGTAGAAGCAGAGTTATGTTAGGATTCATTGTGATCTTAACTCATGCCCTCGGAGTTTTTCAGACAATTATTGAAGGCACAATAGAGAAGGGAATATGTGAGAGCAGGACGTGTAAAAGGATACACACAGCTAGTAGAATGCTTCCTTCCTCATCCAAACACAGTTTTTTCCCATTGCCTGCCATCCGCCCCCACCCCCAACCCCAGCGGGGAAAGAGGGTTGTAAAAATAAAATCCCTCTCTAGCAATTGCTCTCTCCCAGAGGAATATAGCCCAAAGCATCTTTGCTGGACTATATCCTGGGGTTTAGCTCAGACTTTTGGAATCTTACATGCAGGGCGGGAGAAGCCTCCGGGGACTGCATTCCTGAAAGGGCCTCTCTCTCTCCCCTGCTCTTCTGACCAGCTGCATACTCCACCACTGGACCCTGCCCACTTATGGGAAAAGATGCTGCCCACCAATGGGCGGGTGACAAAGAATATTGGCTGTCAGCTTTTGAAAGCTGCCGGAAGGAAGGCTGGCCCCGAAACATGATTCTTTTAGGGGATTGGTATAAAGTAGGCCTGTGATATTTGTTGGTAAATCTACTTATTCTTCAAAATATATTTTTATTGATTTCAGAGTGGAAAGGAGAGGGAGAGAGAGACATCAATGATGAGAGAGAATCATGGATCTGCTGCCTCCTGCATGCCCCCCACTGGGGATTGAGCCCGCAACCTGGGCATATACCCAGACCAAGAATCAAACCATGACCTCCTGGTTCATAGGTCGACGGTCAACCACTGAGCCACACCATTGGGCTAAATATACTTATTAATAGCTTTCTGGTCACAAGGAGCCCCTGTGTCTGTGTGATAAGCCACACCCCTAACTTATAGGATGAAGGTGAGACTCACCTTCCCCTTTTCTACCCATTTAGCACCAAGTCAGCCCTGGCCCCAGCGCTCCACTTTTCCCCTATGAACTAGGCCTCTGACCGGCTGTCCCAGCCCAGTCATTCCAGTAGATGCCAAGGCACGGCTCCGTTCAGTTTTTCTAGAACTCAGGGAGGTGCCAAAAGCCATGTGTTCCCATCTGTTCATTCTTTGACCTGCTCCACCTCTCGAGTCTTGGAGAAGGGCAGCTGCTAGGAACGTGTGTCTCTGTGGTAAAGGAAAACCTATCTCCTCTGCTCAAAGCACTGAAGTTGTCCCTGTGGTGCAGGATTTCCCACGGCTGCTCCCCACACTTTCCTGCACCCAGGATACCACCCACTGGAGTTTTTCTCCACCTTGATCCACACCTGCTTGGCTTTTTCTTTCTAGCCAGTTGAGCATCCTCCTGCCCTCTGTGGCACAGATACTTCCTTCCGTGCGGTGCTGCATTGCTTGTCCTCTGCCTGTCTGGGTCTAAGTCTCTCCTCCCGCCCTCCCCTCCTGAAGACACTGGCGTTCATTGTTTGCCTGGGGAAGAGTCTGGGTGCTCAGGGAAGAGCTGTGACCAGGAATGCCACACCATCCGCTAAGAAGGAGCAGAGTTGGACTTAATGACCTTGACACTTGCAGAGTTTCCTGAGACTCTATACAGCTGTGGTAGCTGGTTATCTAACCCTGGAGCCTCACCAGACCCCCAATTCCATCACAATAGCTGGGGGTGGGGGTGGGAGTAGCCATCCTAGAAACAGCAGCAGCTCTGAAAACCAGCTTGGCTGGCGGCCAGATGGAGGGAAGGAGAGGCAAAGGCAGGGCAGCCCAGATACCGGCTACACAGCACTTCCCACCCCTTTTCCTTTCCTGGGGCTGCATGTGCCGCTTTCTAGAACAGAGAATGAATCACAGAGCTGCTCTGTGAAGCAGATCCAGAAGCACCCCTGTGCCTTGTCTTCCCCTTCTAGGCTTTGATTGACTAATAGAAACTTTTAACTGTGAGTTCCGGAAGTGGGAGTGAGGCCTGGCTCTAACTCACTGGACACATGCAACAGGGCTGACCAGCAGGAAGTGAGCTAGAGTCTCAGAGAGTCTGAAGAGAGATTGTGGAGCGGAGGGCAGTCACCAGGAGGAATTGCCACTGAGTCAAGTTCTGCTCAAGAAGGTCGCTGTGGGCCATGAATCCCGGGAGGATACCTCCACGCCCCCACCCCTTCCTCCCACTCACCGTTTTTCTTTCCCCTTGGTTTGTTCCAAGCTGCACCACCATCTCCCATTTCTTCTAACAACTTCCCAGTTTTATTTTTGGTTTGGAAAAAGGGTGAGAGCGCCTTGGCATCTGCATTTATCAGCTCTCTCTCTCTCTCTCTCTCTCTCTCTCTCTCTCTCTCTCTCTCTCTCTGACTGTGTGACCTACTTTGGAGACTGGAGTTGCTTTTCTTTTTATGGCCTTGGGAGAAATCCCTGAAAGCAAAGGTTCCGTTTCAGAGGCTGAACTGCAGGTACCTGGGACGTTTCGCTCAGGTGGTTATTACTCGGATTTCTGCGGTTTTCTCCCCCACCCTACTCCCTGTTCAAAATGTATTTGAAGAGTCTCTCCTGGTCTGCACTGGGGAGAGCAGTTGTAAAGATGCTGTGGGGGCGATTCTGGCCTGTGAGCTAGCCCAGCTGTCGGCTTCCCGACCTTTAGACACCTCAGCACTAGGCATTGGGCTTCCTGACATGGAATAAGCAGCTCCTTGAGGCCCCTGAACTCCCCCCTTTGAGAGGGGGGGAGGGGGAGAGAGAGAGGGAGGGTCTACAGTATCAGTCAGGAAAGAGTAAACAGCCCAGAAGAGTGAGTGAGGAAGTGAACTTGAATGGTCAAGTGAGCCCCCCTCCCCCCAAGAAGAGGCAGTGATAGAACCCACCATGGACTGGTTTCCGGGACCCCTCTGAGCAAGGGACCTGTGGACCAGAATCTGAAAATGTGACTCACTACTTGGAGAGTCACTCCACTTTTTTTGGTTTCTATTTATAGTCCAAAGGGGGAAAAAAAGTATCCACTTGCCTCACAATTGTGACTTGGAGATAAATCAGTGTTTGTAAAGCAAAGATAGAAGCTATAAACAACTCAGCCCTGGGTCCCATCTATTAAGTATTTACAGGAACACCCAGAAGGAACTCATCAAGGGGGAATACAAAGATGCAAACCGCAGGATCTGGCCCTCAAGTCAGATTACATTCCAGAGGAGATGCAAAAGCAACAGAGAACCCGAATCTGACAGTAGGTTCTCAAAGTAAGGTGCAGGGGCCAGCAGCGTGGGTTTCGTGAGGAATCTGCCAGAGTGCAGAAGCTCAGGGCCCACCCCTGATAGCGGACTCTGGCATTTTTACAAGATCCCCAGGTGGTGTGCATGCACTCTAAAGTTTAAAAAGCGGCTATGTCCACTGACCTCAGGGTCAAGTGTGAACTTCTCAGCTTGAGGTCACTCAAGGCTTAGCTCCCTCTGGCCATTCCTTCCCTCGCATGCTGCCTCCTGCCACAAGATACTACCTGCAGGCCTCTGGGCCTTTCAAATGCTGCTCTTCAGGGGGAAGCATTTAGAGATGGTCCTTAAAGCGAGAGCATAAATTCTCCAGGTGAGATAGGAGGGCAGAGACTAAGGATCTGGTGAGGGGGAAGCCTGAGGTAGGGAATGAAGTGGGGAGAGGGTGCTGTCAGCCGGAACACAGTTTGTGGAGAGGCGGGAGTAGAACCAGAGGAGATGGGCAGCAGAAAAGGAAAATGACAACAATGAAAATGCCATTGAACTAAAGCTTGTCATTGGTGAATTTGGGGAGCGGTTCTGGTAGAAGAAGGTAGAGAAACCCCGATTATGAAGGGAGTGGACGACAGGATGTGGAAGCTCTGGCTGTATCCCCCTCCCCAAGAAATTTCACATAAAAAGCAAAAGAAGAGAACCAGGGTGATGGCTAGAGAGGACGTTGGGTCAATTTAAAGGGCCTGCGAATGTCTAAGACAGAAGCGTGGCTGCAGAAACAGCGGTATTGAGGTGAACGGGGCCTGAATATATAAACTGCTAAGTATGGGTCTCTTATCAGAAGGAATCAACACGTTCTTTTCCTTCTCCTGTCAAATGAAAGGAGACTGGAGAGACCAATGAATCACTCCAGGGATCTTGTTAGTATCAGCAGCCGCTTTCTCTTCCTCACTCCAGCCCTGACTCTTGCAGCTTAAACTCTGGCATACCAGTTGGCAAGGTAAACAAACTAGGAGAGGTTCCTGGAGGATAAAGGACCACTCCCCAAACCCAGTGCCGCCAGCTACTCATCTAAACATATATATTTCTGATGCTTCATCCTTTTTACACTAATTAGGAGTTTAAAACATATTGGGATGCAGGCGTGTGCTATGAGGAAATCAGGATTTGGGGTTCTTCTCATCAGAACACACACACACACACACACTCACTCACTCTCACACACTCCTTCTCTCTCATAGCCTGTTCTCATTCAGAAAGCCAGTTATGAATGAGCATGGTTTCCTGGGTAAGAAATGATCTCTTCCTCTCCTCCCAAGCAAATCTGACCTCATCTGTCCTTTTCAGTGCTAAGGAGGATTAGTCTTCGGCTGAGGACAGGCGAAGACATGTCCAACAGAGGCTCCGGATACTGAGAGTAGAGGAGGAAACAGCAGTTTTAGGTCTCCGAAGGCAACTGCTGAGTGGCTAAGGAGATGAGAGCAGGAGTGGGAGAGGGAAGAGGGGTGGGTAGGTGGGGAAACAAGAGAGACAGATGTCTGTGATGGTTTCAAGAGAAGCACTAGACTAAAATAAACTCAGAGTCAGAAAACAGGAAGAATGTGAGAAAAGGAAAAGGTAGCGAGTGGACGAGAACTGCAGTGCATTTGATGAAACAGAGCCCCGACCAGATGGCGAAAGAGCCTCATCCCCCAGCAAAGTCCTCTGGAAACGGGGGCTGAAGCGGGGAGTGTGTGTGCAAAAGAATTAATAGCTCTCCTTGGTGTGGGAGCATTTAGTGCTAAAGCTGTAAGAGATTTACAAAGCAACATCATTACTGGACCTTCACCACAATTTTCTGCAAGGATAACAGGAGTCTTTGCATGCCTAGACCACCCAGAGACAAAACTCAACCCAGAGCTCAAAATTCCTGCAGTCTGTTTGCGCCCTGTCCTAATTAGCTGACGCTATTTCTAAAAACAGACCATCTCCTCTCACAGATCCCCTTGCAGCCCTTTCCCCACTGCTATGCGCACCCAGTGCCTTCTCCTGACTTCTGTCTGCTTCTTCCACTCAAGCTCCTTCTCAGGTGCCAGGGCTGCAGACCTTGGCCTCATCCATCTCTCCTCCCCGCCCTGCCCCCGCCTCCCCTCTTGCCAACACATCCAGACACTTGCTAAAGCTTATAGCATTACCTTCATTCACAGTGAAGCTCATTTCCACTCCTGCTTCCCAGTCCCCACTGTCACCTCCTTCATTCTTTACTTCAGGCCCTTATTACTTTAGTCTGTTCTCCCCTTTCCCTAAACGCCCCCTTTCTCCTAGCCCCACTTTAGAACTAATAGATTATGCATCTTACAAATATTGTTTTGGTGATGTTGTCAGTCTCTGACTCAAAGCCTCTATTGCCTCCATGAATCCCTCTGCCTGGCATTCAGCCTTTCATTCAACGATTAGTTATCATCCACTCTGTGCCAAGCTCTGAGTACACAATGAGTGAGGAACTGGGTGCCTGGGGGGCAAGAGGGATGGAAAACTCATTACAGTTCAGGCTTAGTACTATGGTGATCAAGGAATATTGATGAGGGGTACTTAACCCAGGCAGAATGTCAGGAAAGGGTTCCTGGAAGAGGAGGTCATTTCTGTGCTGAGTCTCAAAAGGCAAAGTGAAGAGGAAAAGCATTCCAGGCAGCGAGAGCTGCATGTGCAAAGGCCCTGAGGCCAGAGAGCTGATAGTGTCTGGACATCATAAATGCTTCATTATGGTTGGAACATGGGTGTGAGAGTGGACATGGCCCCAAGGAGTAGGAGAGGTCAGACTACAAAGGCCAGGCATGCCATGCTAGGGGGGTTGCTCATTTTGAAATATGAAGGCTTTTAAGGGGGGGTGGGACCCAATCAGATTTACATTTAGATCCATCACTGGCTATCTTGTGACAGGACTGGGAATGAAGAAGAGGAAAGACTGGAGGCAGAGTGAGGCAGGGGCCAGTCAGAAGGCTGTTCAATCATCCAGGTGAGCCCAGCAGGTGTGGCTCAGTTGGTTGAGTGTCATCTAATACACCAAACAGTCACTGGTTCGGTTCCCAGTCAGGGCACATGCCCAGATGTAGGGAGCACGTGGGAGGCATTGATGTTTCCATCTCCCTTTCCTCCCTCTCCCTCTAAAAAATCAATAAAAACATGTTTTAAAAAAATCCAGGTGAGAAATGACTAGGGCCAGTAGCAACAGTGACACTTCTCAGACACTTATTGAACATTGCCTTGTATTGTTATTTATGTCCATGTGTTTTAATTTCCTGAAATTCCTTACTTCTTTTTTCCCCACCCAATTGTAAATTCTTTGAAGATAAGTGCTGGACCTTAATCTTATCTATGTAAAGGCCTTCCTGTGCCAGGATCTACACTGATGTCAGTTGAGAGATAGAAAGTGAAAAAAATGGGGACTAGCCTACAAGTCTTAGGAGGGAGCCCACAGCCAAGAGAGAGAAAGGAATGTAAGGTTTCTTTCCCTCCAACCCCACAATTCCTGCCGCCCAGCTGGGTTCCCACTCCTCTTTCTTCCTAAATTATCTTCCCCAAAAGGATTTGACGGTCGTAGGGGTGTTGAGTAGGAAGGGAAGCAGCACCCTCTGATTCTTTCCCCTTCTCATGATATAGACAAAGAGCAGCGATGTTGACAATGGCCAAGCCAAGAAGAATGCGCCAGAACAGAGCCGTCTGCCTCTCAGCCCTGGGACCTGCTGCTAAGGAGGATGGTGTTGCACTTGGGAAATAGGCAGAGGGTGGGGACCAGTCGCCGTGAGGAGCTGGGTGGGAGGGGGGCTGCCGGGAAGGCAGCCGCCTCTGAGGCAGTGAGCAGAATCTAATCATTTAAGCCACTTCTCTGGTTACCCTGCTGTCTTGTAGGTAATTGCCTGTTTACTCACTTCCAGTTCTCAGAGGCTGTTGGACTCCTGCTGTTCTGGGAGTTGTGGGCTTACTAACCCCCCTTCTCCCCTCACCTTCTCCACTGTATTGAACCCCACTGGGAAGAAACAAAGACCAGAGTTCAAGTTCTAATGAGGTCTCCAGTGAGGGAGAAGTGATAGTCTTCATTCCTCCCAGACAGAGAGATGTTGAAATCCCAGAACAGCTCTTAAATTGGCTACCCTTTGGGGGCAGGGTGGGGGTGGGGGTGGGCAACTTGGGCCTCTGGAGTGGATTTCTGGGAGAGGGGCTTGGAGTGCAAGTAGTGCTACTGGGCTCATTTCTTCCCCAACCCACAGTCCCTCTCCCCCCAGGAGGGCATTTGAGTGCAGCATGTAATGAACCCCTGAAAGTTAGAATGGATTAAAGATGTGATAAACACAAGTATGCAACTTGTACTCAAAGAAAACAGTAGAAGATAAGCCGATCCTCATGTGTGTGACTATAACTGGCAAGAACCTGGACTAATACCCCCCAACGGGAACGGATGGACCTTAACTAAGTCCGGTCTCTGCATTCTGCATTTCCATGGTGAGGGGTGGTCAAGTATTCGTTTATGTGAGACTTCCTGTGACTAGGGGCCTGAGATTCTGTGAAAACATTGACACCTTGCTCCTAAAGCTATCGCTATGCAATCATCTCCTAATTAAAGCACATTATCGCTTATTTACAAATAGTTAGGGCTGCAATAACTAACCAATAGGAGGCCCCGGGTCAAACAAACAAAGATAATTTACTGTAGACTATCAACATGAACCTAATTGATGAGTTTACTCTTGCTTCTCCTTAGGGAGATTAGGCCCTTAAGGTCTCAGCCTTGGTCTCTGTTCAAGTTCAGTTCTCCCCTTTGGCCAGGGCCCTGAGGAAGCACCCGGAGTCCTTGACTGGGAGGAAAAATTGCAGTATCTCCAATGGCATCTGGGGCATCTCTGCCTCTTCTTTTCCTCCACTGTCCCCTGCTCTCAGCAGTCCTTGTGACGCCCCTCAAAGCCATGTTTTCCCAGGATTCCCGTGCCTGGGCCACTTTCCCCACATGCCTGCTGGACCAGTCACTCCTTGCAGACATTTCTTGCTGTAACTATTTGTTCACATGTTTCTTTTCCTGACCAGACTGTGCCCTCCCGTCCTCTAAATCACATTCATCTTTCTATCCCCATCATCTAGATCGGAACCTAGCACGTGGTACGTACTTAGCATTAGTTGGCGAGATGTTGTCTGGGGAGACTTGCGTCTTTGTTTGGCCATTTGCAATCAGTATGACTTTCAGCAAGTCACTTAATCATTCTGAGTTTTAAATTCTTCATTTTAAATTCTGCCGATTCCAACTCACATTTACGAATTAAAAATGAAACAACGGTGGAAGTGCTGAACAAAACGCCAGGTGGTGGAGGTGGTAGGAGGGCCACTCGGCTCCAAGCAAAGACACACCTGTCTCAGTATCTTCGGGCTGCCATAACAAGACTGGGTGGCTTAAACAACAGAAATTTATTTTCTCACAGTTTTGGAGGGTGGAAGTCTGAGATCAGGGTGCCAGCATGGTTGGGTTCTAGTGAGAGCTCTCTTCCTGGCTTGCAGACAGCTGCCTTCTCATCAGATCTTCACAAGGTGGTGGTGGGGGTGGCCACAGTCCTTATGACCTCACTTAACTTTACTTATTTCCTAAAGACCCTATCTCCAGATACAATCACATTGGGAGTTAGGGCTTCAACATATGAATGAGGAGGGCATAATTCAGTCCCTAGTAAATATTAATGAGATTCAACAGTACATAGAACCCTTCAGTCCTGCCCCAAGACCCCCAACTTGCAAATCCTGAGTCCAAGCACCCTCTTGTCTTGCTCTCTAGACAACAGATTGTCTTTCTGGTCCTATGTCAACATCTATTCTTTTATAACTCCCTGCCTGTCTGTTATTGGGACTGCTCTTCTGGGCTTGGATTTGGGTGCCTTCACTTGGGGTGTGTAGTAGTTGAAGCTATCTTTTAGGCTGAGAAGTAAAAAGGAAGTCTGTTACTGCTTGTTTTTTTTTTTTTTTTTTTAATGTCAACCTGAGTCAAGGATACAGAAGTGGCCCTGGAAAAACAGCTCAATTTCTCTTTGATGGGATTTCTTCCCTGATTCAGAGGAGACTGGCAGAGGTGGTCTGTATCTTACGAGGATATCTGGAGAAGTAACCAGCAGTGACAGGGAAGCATTTTGCAGCTACAGTATATGAATCATGACTTATGTATCTATTTATAGATGTCCCAATCACGAAAGCAATGTGTGGCATATCCTATGGCTTATGGAGAATTTTTCATACATTAACTCATCTCATCTTTACAACCACCATCTCACAGATGAGGAGACTTAGGCGTAAATGGCCCAGCAAGTCTCATGCCTAGGTCCTCTGACTGTACACCCCCCAATTCTTTCCTCCATACCAAGGTAATCCCACTGTACCACGTCCAAGAAGACATAGGGCTCTAAAAATGAGGAAAGTCGAACTCGTTATATTCCTCCACTATGACTATACATAGCTGCCACCCTTGTTTTATTCACCACATATGAATCTTTTTTTTTTTTGCTCTGGTAGTTTATGGAATCTCAAGTAAAAAATATAGGAAATGAGGTGACATTTTTAGAGGAAAGGACTTTATCAATGCAATGTAGTATTTTATTATGTTCCTTTAATTTGGGACCAAATTGCAAGTGACCCTGAATTATTTCTGACTGTATTTCCTTAGGATGCTTGCCCACCCAGGACAAATGAATGTGGAAGGCACTACCTGGTTTTAGCCATATCCATTCGCTAACCATTAATTTAGTTCAGAACCTTCTATGTGCCATGGGCTTTGTCCTGAAGGAACTTACATTCCAAGTAAGTTAGGGGTAGACTATCCCTTAAGAGGGACAGCAGAGATGGGACCCTCTTTGGTCTGCCCCTTTTCTCCCCACCCTTCCCCATTTGGTCGGTCAGAAAGCCTCATTTCTGATCCGATCAACTTGGATGCTGGAGGCACTCTTTGGGGGATCTGCAGTCTTCCCTCTTCAGCACACCAACAAACAAAACGCAAGCACGGGGTGGGGTGGGCGGGTCATGCACCATCAAAATCTTTTGGAAGTGGTAATCCCAGCACGGAGCAATAGGAACCTTTTTCATGGGGCGCAGTACACTTGGGGGAGGGGGACACCCCAGGGCGATCCTCCTCCAGCCCAGTGCTCCCTGGGCCCACACTTCCCGGTTTCTCAGGCCCTGGGGTAAGAGAGGGCTCTATTTTGCAGGCCCCTCTTTCATCTGGCCTCCACCAAGGTCTCCTCCCAGCCCTGGCGGAAGGGCGGGTGATCCCGAGAAGATTTCCAGGGGCAGGGAGGTCAGGCGGTGCCAGGGTGAGGAGACTGGGAGCCCAGCACCGGCGCTCCAGGCAGCCTCCGCCGCTGGGGAGCTTCCTCCCTGCGCCCGCCTTTCCGGCGGGATCCGGGGAGGGGCGGGCGGCTTCCTGTGCTGCTCCGGGCGCCCCGCCTGAGAGCCGGTCGGGCGGGGGCGGGGCCGGTTCAGAGTTGCCTCCCGCAGCCGCGGCCACGGTTGCTGGGGTAACAAGGGGGGAGCCCAGGTGGGGGGTAGGCCGCTGCAGCCCGGTGGACGGGCCAGCTCCGCGGGCGGGCGGGGCGGGAGTCGCTGCCTCGTCACCATGGGAACGGCGCAGCTATTTCCAAGCCGCGGGTGTGCCAGTGGCGCGGTGCCAGGGCGCGAGGGTATTGCAGGACAGCGGCAATCTGCTGCGGCCAGGGACCTAACAATGCGCCCCTTCTGCGGCGCAGGCCTCTGGCGAGAGGCCGGCTAATCGGAGGGGCGGAGGATGCCCCCAGCTCATCGCGCTTTCTGCTTTCTCTCGGGTCCTCCGCGGGGAGCCTGGTGGCTCTGTGCGCGCTGGCTGCACGTGCTGCCCCGCCGCCCTTGACAAACAAAGCGGGACTCTCCCGGGCGCCCCCCTTCACTCCCCGACCCTTTGATTTCTTCCCACTCTCCTTTTCATCTCTCACTCGGTCCACCCGCACAGCTGCCGCCTGGGGTGCTTTCTCTTTTGTGCTGCCACCTCCAGTTTGGCCCTCACTCCAAAGCTTTGCCTTAAAACACGACTCCATTGGACCTTGTCCCTCCCCCATGCTGTCCTCTCCTTAATACATTTATTATAAGGGCGACTGCTTCCCTCTCCGTATACTTCGCAGCTCTGAGTGGCTTTTTCTATTGTCTGCTCCCCTGCCTACTAACCCTACTTTCTGCCCTCAGCCTTTCCAGACCTCCAGAAACCCTCCTGACATTCTGCCTCTTTCCTGGTTCCCTTCCCACTTTTTCTCTCTCAGAGAGCTGTGGACAGCGGGAGAGAATGGCAATTGGCTACCTAGACTGAGCCCCCTTCCTATCTCCCTGACACTACCCCTTTCCTGTGACCCTGAAATCACATTATTCGGGTATCATGGGTGGGCCTGTAGGTGGGAGTGAGGGGGTTCTGCTGCTGCCATTAGCGTTCTCTTTGCTTGGGAACGTACTAAAGGACACTGGGAAGTAACCAGAAAACCTTGGTGCAACTCGAGGAGTAAAACATCTCTCTTATTCCACCTCCGCTTGGCCACTCTTTGCTTTAGCGCATCCACCATCTGTCTCTTCCCGCCTCTAGAGTCCCTTCACCTCTGCCCCTGCCCCCCCCAGCATCACATTGTTCATCCCTTTGGCACCAGCCCTAGAAGAGGAAAGGGCAGGTCCTCCTCCCCAGGAAGGAAGGTGGGGCAGAGCAGCTCCTGCAGGAAGGGAAGGAAAAAGGAGGGAAGGAAGGAAGTGGCCAACAGAAGAAGGTGGAATCCGGTGGGAGGGCGCTGCATTGTTTGAACTTCTTTCCTCTTCAGCTCTGCAAAGTCAAGCCCAAGGCCATCCCAGAACCAAGGTTCTGCTGCCATCTCCCAGAACCCATGCTGGGACTGCCTGCCTGAGCCTGGAGGGGATGCAGGTTTTGGTGGGCATGTCTAAGGGAGGTGGGCAGAGTTCAATGTGTGCTGCAGACTCAAAGCACTTGATTCATTAATGTTTCCCTTTCCTTTTGCTTCTTTTCTGGCCAACACAGTCAGCTTTTATTTTGCCTTTTTTCCCCCATAAAAAGCCCCAGGGTAGAACTATGCCCCAGGTAAGAAAAAGGATTCTAAACATTTTCTGAGGACATTCTCTGTGTGAATCTACTCTTATAGTCTGTAACAGGGGTTCTCAAACTACGGCCCGCGGGCCACATGCAAATACAAATATTGTATTTGTTCTCGTTTTGTTTTTTTACTTCAAAATAAGGTATGTGCAGTGTGCATAGGAATTTGTTCATAGTTTTTTTTTAAACTATAGTCCGGCTCTCCAACAGTCTGAAGGACAGTGAACTGGCCCCCTGTTTAAAAAGTTTGAGGACACCTGGTCTGTAACTTCACATTTACAAAGGGTGTTATAGTTTATAAAGGTCTGTCACTTAACACTACCTCATCTCAACCATTATCATCACCCCTCTACTTGGTTCTTTCCCCCCCACTAACTTTAAAATTCAGCCTTTCAGGGAATAAATATTCATGAGTATTGCTCTTTGCCATTCCTTCCACTCTTTTTTTTCTAACTTAGGCCCAATTCCAGGCCCCAGGAACACAGGCAAGGACGTGCTTTGGTCTATTCTAGGCCTGTGGTCCAGTACCAAAGGGTGCTCAGTTATGTGACTATTTGCATAGTGTATCTTTGCATCTCCATTCACTTAATATCCAAATGGCTAGAAAACTGCCAGCCAGGTTTATGGCTCTCCAGGCAGCATCTTGTTCTTTGAAAGCCTCAGAATGAAAAAGAATTGATTTGTGTTTTGGAAGAGCTGGCCTGAAACCTGGTCCAACGTTAACTGCTGTTTGTCTTCCCATCTTCTGGGTTATTAACAGTCACGAACACTGAGCAGAGGGAGTAGGTTTTTGTGTTTCTCAGTCTGGAAAGTCATCCTCACTCTCTCTGTAAGCATGTTCTTCTGGTGGGAAAGTGTTATCAACAACGTTTTCATGCTCTGGGGCTGAGAGTCAGGATGGGAGCCCAACAACTCTAGGATTTTTTTATTTTATTTTTTTTGGTTTTACATTGTTGTCTCCTTAGCAGAGGAAAGTACGAAGGGGCGGGGACCTGGGACAAGTATGGGCAGAGCCATGGGGTTGGGCTTCCTTTCCTGCTGTTCTGCTTACCTAGTGCTCTAGAGCAGTGGTTCTCAACCTTCTGGCCCTTTAAATACAGTTCCTCATGTTGTGACCCAGCCATAAAATTATTTTCGTTGCTACTTCATAACTGTAATGTTGCTACTGTTATGAATCGTAATGTAAATATCTGATATGCAGGATGGTCTTAGGCGACGCCTGTGAAAGGGTCGTTCGACCGCCAAAGGGGTCGCGACCCACAGGTTGAGAACCGCTGCTCTAGAGGGAATTTGCCATCACCTTCACTTAGCAAACCCATCTGCTGGGCCCTTACCGGGGCACTGAGAGCTCACTGTTTCACAGCAAACACAAGTCCTGCAACCATTTCTGTGGCTTTTGTGTGGAGGGGTGTGGGGCACAGCCATGGGGAGAGGAGATTTCTGACAGAATATGAGGGTTTTCTCATAATCAGAGATCTCAACTATGAAGGGCTGGGCTTCCTGAGACATTCGTAGTCATGGAGATGGGCAAGGAGTCTAGGCTAGATGTCCACCTGTCAGAAATCCTGCAGTGCATGTTCCTGTGCTGGGAGGGGGAGGAACTGATGACCTCCATGGTCCCTTCGAACTCCAAGAGCCTGCAATTCTGAAATATACTGATGATCCGAGGCAGCATTCAATGAATGGCTCCAGTTATGTAGGGATTCCATTCATCAATTATTTAGTGAGTGTGTACTTTATACTGCTGCTCTGCTAGATGCCGTGGGAGAGTCAGAGGTGTGAATGCTGGTGTTTAAGATCTTTGCAGAGGTCACTGATACTCAGAGCAAATGGAGGCCGGAAGGGTTCCAGGCCAGAGTGAGGGGTCCTGTCCCCTATCACTCTCAGTCAAAGCCCAGAGGTCAGTATCCTCTTACACCACTGCCCTGTGATTTGTTTCTTCCTGAGATACTGGATTAAAAGACTTCTAGGGCTTTGATCTGTAGGAGAGGGGCAGAAAAGAGAAACTGTATTAACCCAGAGAGAAGTGCCGAGGGAGTGGGGTTGGGTCTGCAAGGGTGAAAGCTGAGTGAAGATAGAGTCCGCCCTGCTGGGATATGCTGGGGTGGGATGGGGACAGGAATAAGAACCTCGAGGAAAATGAGGTGGAAATGAATGGGCCCCTGTAGAAAGGAGGAGGTAATGAGGTGAATCAGAAAAATCTGTCACTGAGATTCAGGAAGAGACCGGGAGGGGTAGTCTCTCTTGGTCTTTTTAAAAGATGAGCTGTGTCAGTTAGAGGGCCTGGATTTATGAAGACAGATCTGTTTTGTTGGCTCTTACCGGGAGCCTGGGGATGGAGCGGGTGGGGGCTTGCCATGGTTGCTGTGAAAGTTGGCATCCCAGCACTTGGGAGCCGGGAATCAGCTCTGGGGCCATCTTTCCCCCCATCTTTGGCAAGACAAGTCCTGCTAAACCCCAGGAATTCCTTTCCTGGCCAGTGCTCAGCACCACACATCTCCCGTCAGCGCCCCCTCAAGAAGAGTCCCAGCATCTGTAGGACTCTCAGGACCTGTAAGCCAGGGAGAGCCTCAGGGTGGGGGTGGAGGTGGAGATGGAGGTGAACTGCAGGATAGTGAATGTCAGGGAAACGAGAGGGCCCCACACAAGGATTCTGATTTGCTTATCTATTCAGGGGAGCAACCCAGGAGTCAGTTTAATTAGAATCCTTGGCATATTTGGGATGGAAACTGCTGCCTTGTTGATTTATGTTTGTGTGTGTCCTGGAATAACCTCCCAGGACAGCTGTGGACACTCAGGATCTCAGGCCCAGAATGTCCTTCAGGGGCTCATATCCTATAGCTCCAGAAGGATCGGGTGTGGGATTGAAGGGCCGTGTGTGTGTGTGTGTGTGTGTGTGTGTGTGTGTGTGTACGCGCGCGCGCGCATTCACATGACCATCTGCTGTGAGGAGCAGACCAGCAGGCAGGCATAGAAAAGGGCCACCCAGCACAGGCCAGGAGCCTGGAGGAATGGGATGTAGGACCAGGAACTTTTTCTGGGGATAGGGACAGATCAAGGAAGAAAAATTCCAAACAACAGGGCTAGGGTTAGGAGCCTAGCTGTCTTCATGTCTTCCCTGTGAGCTGAAGGACTCTGAGCTGACCCCAGGCGCTGGCTGCAGGCTCAAGGTGCTCAAACACCTCGGAACTACAGGGCCTGTGGACCCACGACTGTGGCTTGGGTCATCTCAGAGCCTCTCTGGGATAGGAAGGTGCTGGAATGGGATTTCATTCTTTGCTGAACTGGAGAACAAGAAGGCTGCTGCTGAGTTTTGCTCTCATCTGCATTCAGATCATCGCAGGGCTCTTTGCTTTGACGAATGCACAGAAGCCAGGGGTTCAATTGACAAGGGCTCTACAGGGGAATTGTGGGATGGATGCGTTGTGGGCTGCAGGAAGCTCTTCTGCCCAGATGATGGATGTGATGGGCCTCTGTGAGGGATGCAGCCAGACGCCAGTTGCTTCTCTGGTTTTAGCTCTCAGTGGTGGGGTTCAGCTGCCAACCCCTGGTTAATATTCCATGCAAACCAAAGGAGGCACCTCACCAGAACTCAGTGTCCTCAATGTCACAGACCTGGGTTACAGCCCTTGAAATTCTGCCTGCAAAGGGGAAGGCTGAGGAGGGGAGAGACTGAGTTGGAAGATGAAAGACATGGGGTAGAAGGTGGACTCTTTAGCCTCAAAGGAACTGACTTGAGGGTGGTGCACTGAGCAGAGTGACCAAGAGGGAGCCCTCTGTCCACTGCGGCCCATCAAGTGTGAGAGCTGAGTTGTTGACATGTAACCCAGGCAACTCAGAGTTGGCATTTTCAGATCCCCCAAGGCCACTGGAGCCTGTCTGTGCCTGTTTGGCTGAGATATTCAAGAGCTCATTGGGTTTAAAGGACTAAAACAGGCTCACTTTCACTTTCAAAATTACTTCCAAATGCTTCAGTATTAGTACTGAAGTCTTTGTGGTCTGTCCCCTGCTTGCCTTTCCTGCCTCATCTTTTGACGCCATCTTGCACATAGAGCACCCTTTACTCACACTGGATTCTTTGTAGTTTTCCAGAGCATGGCAGACTCACATTCCTCTCTGTCTTTGCCCATGCTGTTCCCTCTCCTGGAGCACACCCTTCTCTTCCCCGCTCCAGAGATGCCTGACCTTCAAAGGAGATTGTGTCTTGTCTTTTCCAGAGAGCTCTTCCTGATACCCCCAGGGCCCCTGCTGCGTGCTCCAGAGAAGGGTGTGTATTACCTAACATGGCAGTTACCATAAGAGATGGTGGTACTTTGCTTTTGCATCTCCCCAACAAGGAAACAACTTCTTTGGGGTTTCCTTGTGCTCAGTACAGGCCTGGTGTACAGTCAGCACTTGTTTGTTTAGATGCTAGTCCCCACCCTTCCCGCTAGAACGTAAGCTCCGTAAGAGCAAGGATCTTGCCTTCCTTGTTTACTGCTAAACCCCAGTGTCTGACACATAGTGGGCCTGCAATGACTACTTGTTGAATGAATGGATGGAAGTAGTGGGTTGTAATTTACAGTTTGATTCTTCCCCTGAGTGTCCAATGGACAGTCCAATGGACTGTCATATCAGGCACTTGCTAAAGGTGTAAGTTACAGGAATGACGTGGTGGGACCAGGTGCAACTTCAAGTCTTTGCAGTCTGGAATCTTATTCCAGCCTCTGTTACCATGGCCGGTTCTGTGCAGGATTCCCAGCCCTGTGCACATGCAAATGAGAAATACAGAGGAAGTAATACCTGGGGGCAACAGGGGACCACAGCCAGTGGATCAGTGCTTTCCCCTTTTCTTCCCGATGGATGATCCTGAGATACATCCAAGTGTCCTCAGATGGTCCCATGGTACTGGTCAACCACTCGACCCTCATGAACAGTCAGTGCATCACCATATTGGCTTTCTCTTCCCTGTTTCTGCTGCCTTGGGTCACCTCCCCAAATTTACTGCTCACATATCAGCCTTTGTCTGAGGCTCTGGTTTTGGGGGAACCCAGGTGAAGACAATGGGGTTCCACTCTTGAATTTACTATTTTCAAGCTCTGTCTTTGGGTCAAACCACTTAACCTCTCTGCTCCTGTTGCCTCAGCTGAAAATGGGTGTCATGAAGCCATACAAAGTTGTAACGTTTGATAATGTAAACCTTGTGAAAGCAGCTGTTTCCATCCCTGCGCATATCAGGCACTTGCTAAAGGTGTCTCTTTCCCTCCTGCCTGGTTTTGGAAAAGCAGGTCTAGGAGGCGTGCTTGGCCTCCAAGCCCGTGAGGCCTTGTGACGAAATGTTGCTGAGCCTGATCTCCACTCTGGTGGGAAGCAAAGGGTGACTAGGTCAGGCGACTCAAGCATTTGGCAACTGGATCATTCTTGGGAGCATTCTATAAACATTGGTCAATGGAGTCTTGCAACATGCCTGACTGGGGGGAGGCGGGGAAGAGGCGAGGCTGTGGAGGCAGGGAGGCCAAACGTGTTTGCTCACAGGGGCCCGGGGTGGCATGCCTGGGATGCTCCTCTGGCACGAGCATGCTTCTCTTCCCAAGTAGTTGAAGTCCACAGCAATGAAAACTCATTTCTGGCCCTACTCTAGTTTAGGATACTGAAGAGGGATTGGGGGCAGATCTGCTTGGCTTCCCCTTAAATTACACTGTATGCCTCCTCTGCCTACAGGTAAGGCAGGTTCTGGGCACATTGAGCCCACTGGCCCCTGGGAAGCCCTTTGGGAAATGACTCAGGAGGGTTGGGTCAGCTTTCTTGGCATTTAGTCATCATGTTTCTCAGCTGTAAAGCCTGGGCTTCTCACCCTCCTGGGCAGCCTTACGCTCTGACTGATTAAGCAGCTATGCTCACTGATTTGCAGAGGGACTGTCTTTCTCTCTCCTCCTGCCTTCCTTCCCCAAGGGACCCGCAAGGGGGGTGTGGGGGGGGGGGGTGAATGGCTGGATGCCATTCCTCCACCTCCCAAGGGACTAGATTCTTGCCCTCTTGAAAATCTGGCAGACATCTGGCCCTGCCTGGGCCTCTGAAGGAGCCCAGGAGGGGAGGGACAGTTGCCAACAGAAGACAACAGTGGCCGAAACCGGTTTGGCTCAGTGGATAGAGCATCGGCCTGCGGACTGAAAGGTCCTGGGTTCGATTCCGGTCAAGGGCATGTACCTGGGTTGCGGGGCACATCCCCAGGGGGAGATGTGCAGCAGGCAGCTGATCGATGTTCCTCTTTCATCGATGTTTCTAACTCTCTATCCCTCTCCCTTCCTCTCTGTAAAAAATCAATAAAATATATTAAAAAAAAAAAAGAAGACAATAGTGGCTGGGGCTGCCCTGTCCCCGCCTCCTCCCTGTCATGCCCAATGCCTCCCTCTTCAGCGATTTATCTGGGCCCTTTGTTCACTGGCCAGCGAGTTCCGCTCTCTGAGCTCCTTACTGTGCCCTTCCTGAAGTCTCTGTGCCTTGCAGTCAGGTGCGCACAGAGACCCGTGGCATGGCTCACTCTGCTGCCCCACCCCACCACCCTGCTGCCCTTGCAGCTCCAGCAAGCCAAAACTCAGAGAAATTTCCCTGGAGGGAAGCAGCCGAGAGTGAAGGGGCCAGGGAGAGTGAAAACAGCCAGGGCCTTTCATCTCCAGGCTCCCAATTCCCAAATTGCTACACTCATCCGGGGATGAGCATTCAATAGTCACATGTGTGTGCACCACTAGCACATGCCAAATTTCCGTGTAGGTGGCTGGTCCTCAGTCAAACTCCTTCTCAGCCCCAGCCCTCCTCTGCACACTCTCTGATCCTCCCCAGACTCCAGACCCATGCAGGCGATCACAGATTGGGTGAGTTGTGGCCTTTATCACAGTGGTTCTCAAAGTGCGGTTCTCAAAGTCCAGGAGGACCAGCCGCATCCGCGTCACTTGGGAGCTTGAATGCAAATTCACAGACTCACCCCAGACCTACTGAACCAGAAACTCTGGGGCTCAGCAATCTGTGGTTATCAAGCCTCCCCAGTGATTCCGATGCTCTCTTCAAGGGCCACGGCCTTCTCACAGTGTCTGCAGGAGTCTGAGCAGAGAAACCCTTCTCCAGAGCAGGGAGGCCGAGGCTGGCGCGCTAACTGCCCTAACAGGCCAGGGTTCCTGGTGAACACCCTACAGCTTGCAAAAGGTGCTGACACCCATGGACACCACCACCAGAGGCCCTTTTCCCACCAGGAGCGGGACTCGACAGAGGAGCAGAGGTGCTCTTTCCCCAAGGGCGTGGTGACCCTGGGAGGGGGCAGTGAGACGAGGAAGGAAAGAATGGCTTCTCCTCAAGGATGATGTTCAGGAGACCAGTGACTTGCATGAGGAAGCAGGTTAGCTCAGAATTAAAGTGCCGTGATGTCTGGCTGTGTGTCCAGTCCTCTTCTCTGGAAGGGGCCCCACCTGTGACAGGTGGCACTTGGGTACTTCCTGTGTATGGAGGCATGGAGTGCCATGGAAGGAGCCCTGGATAAAGGATCAGGAAACATGAACGCTTCTTCTTTGACACATCTTTTTTGTGACTCAAGGCAACTGTTTCTGGTCTCAGTTTCCCAACCTATACGAGAAGAATATCAACTTCATTTCCCTGAAATCAAAGCTTTGAGGATAGAATAAGAGCCTTGTAAATTTTTTTTGAATAAGTTTAGAGTGTTTGGTATCTAAACCTACAATGCTGGGTTAAAACAGTACACCAACCACTCTGTTTCTGTGATCTGAACCGGAAGTGCACGCAGAATCAAAGGGCAGGCTGGTGTGTCAGAGAGAACATTGACTGGAAATCAGTTTCAATTTTGCCATTAACCAGCAGTGTGGTTGAGGGTCAGCCACTTTCTCTCTCTGGGCTTCACTTTCCTCATCTGTAAAATGGGGACATTAGATGAGATTATATGTAATGTCATGCCAAAATTTAGCAGTCTAAGAGTCCATGATTTTGATTAGTTGTCCTCATGGTCTTGATTCTAGGTAGGCTCCACCACGGTCCTGTGCCTCATGGAGTCAGAGAAACCAAAGAAAAGAGGTGGGGCACATCGGAATATTGTTGCTAGAGCCAGGATTTGGGACCAGAGCATGGAGGATGCACACAGAAGGCAGAGCTGGGAAGCTTTCAGAAAGGGTGATATATCATTCTCAGAGAATTTGCTGGAAGTCTGGGTGTTTTTTTTTACCCATGAACCTTAGGTCAGCAGTTCATAAACAAGGGAGCTCCCAAGAGAGATGCAAGTGGGCTGGCTTTATCAATGTCTTTTTCCCTCTTTCCTTGTTGGCTTCATGACAGTGGATGAAATCTCATATTCACACAGCTGGAGAGCCACAGAGACCGGAAGGGGCTGGAATTGGGGGTGGGTGGAGAGTGGGGCTTAACATTCTCAACTCCTCATCCTTAGTCTGCCCTTGAGTGGCCCACTCAGAAGGCAGAGAGCAGGCCACTGGCTTCAGGAAAGAAAAAGAAAGCCCTGTATCCCTTTAACAGGATCATTCCTTCCCCTCCCACCCCCATCCCGCATCCCGAACATAATTTCTGGTTCTGTTGGCCCTGGATGCACCCTGCCTCTACCCAGGTCAAGGGTATGTGCCCTGAGCCGAGCTCACACCCTTCCTTCTGCCTCTGTGGGGGCCACTCACAGCTTTGGGGAGCAGCTTAAGTGGCAGAACCGGTGTCACAGCACCCTGGGGCACTCTGAGGCTATAGCTTCTACTCCTGGGAACAGCCTGAGGCTATTTCTACTCCCTTAGTCAGCATGGGGTGGGAAGGGTGAGGGCCTGGGAAAGGCCAGTGGTGTGAGCTTCTGTAGCAATTGCTTCTCCGTAAACACAGTAATAGCAGGTCTGGGTTCTGGTTGTCACCCCTGATAATTATCAGCTACAGTGCATTCCCCTGTAGGTGAGCCACACCGAGACAGCTCATCACTATATACAGGGCTGTAGAGTATGCTCTGGATTTCCCAGATCCCTTCCTACAGTTGCTAGGCAACTGGGAGTTTGTGCTGGAAGTGGGGATCTCATTTAGGAAAATCTCCCCAAGTCTCCCAAATCTCTGAAACCTAAATTGATTGTTCTCTAAGTGGAGTCGTTGGATGACTGACAGCTCACCAGGGAGGGTCAGGGGCTGGCCAAAATGCAAAGATAGGCTGGGCTGGTCACCAAATCAGGGGCCAAGGCTGCCCAGGGGATCAAGAGGGAGCGGGGCTGGTCTGGGAGCAACCCTTTTGCTGAAAGGCCATAACTGCTGTTTGGGGCATAGGGTTGAGTTAGCATGTGTATGGCCATAGCTCGTTGGAGTGAGAAGCAGCCCCTGGGTGTCTGCCTTGCACTGGCCAGAGAGGTTACAGAGGTGAGCCAACAGAACAGAAGATGTGGAGGGGAGGGGGAGTTCATGTTAGTTGGCTTGTTTTTAGTGGCAAGCCCCTGTGGGGTGTTAGGGGGCAGGCCCCATGTCTTTGGCTCCCACTCCAAGGCTCCTGTAGACCAGTGTTGGAGGCCCTGGGGCAGGAGAAGCTTGTGGAGCTGCCTCAATTTCCTGCTAAAGGTGATAGGTGATGTCATTTGGGGGCTGGTGAACTCCACTTATTAAAGAACCTAATGTATTATCTCAGAAGTGACTTGGAAATCTGTGCCCGAGAGCCTCAGCCTCAGAGGCTGGGGCAGGTGCAGAGCTGGAGGAGGAGGAAGCCGCAGGAACTCTTGGCTCTGGACACTGTTACCTGCCACCCAGCATGAATGACATTTTTCTGTTGAGTTTTGAGTCTTACTCTGCTTCCTTGGTCCATTCTGGCTCAGAAGTAGAAACCAAACACAAAGGAGTCAAAATTCCACACTCCTTCCTGGACCATGTACTTGACCAGGTCATTGGCAAGGTGCTAGGTGCCAGGAGAAAATGGGGACCCGAGGGACCCAGCTCCTGCCCTCAAGGAGCTCTCGCCTCTCGCCTCCCAGGGAGGTGTCACGTGCACTACTGCAGCCAGGGATTGAGCTTTGTCCAAAGGTGGAGGTAATAAAAAACCTGTTTATCTTCCCAGAGCAAGACTTGCCTCAGGGCCTGCATGTCAGAAACAGTCTCTCAGTTTGCCTGAGTCAGGCTGGGGGACACCTCCTAGGTTCTGGAATCCCGTTGGGCAGGCGGGCTGTGGGGGAGCGGGAAGAGGCAGGCACATCCCCAGCGTGGGAGCTGAGGAGGTGGACACCACAAGCTCCCTTCTCAGCGGCCACAGTCCTCTCCTCTTAGCCAGTGCTGCCCTGAGGGGACCATGATGAAAAGAAGGAGCTGCCCACACACTCCTGGTCACAGTATATAAACAAAGACACATCGATGATCATGATCACCTTCAGGTTCCACACACGTCCTTGGCGTTCCCACCGTGTGCTGGCCCAGGGCTTGGTGCTTTCCCACGCTGTCTTATTTAGTCTCCATTCTTTCAAGGGCCAGGGCTGAACTCGGTGCTGCTTGCAAGTTCTATGGGTACCACTTAGCTGTCCTTCAAGTATTGCAAACTCATTTTATCTAAAACCAAGTTCACCGTCATTGACTCCTCCTCAGTCCCCTAGGTAAATGGCACTGGTCTAGCTCTGAAGTGTGGAGCCTCCCTTTCTCTCATCCCCATGTTCATGTTTGTTTTTCTGACTGCTCAAACAGCTCAGGCATCCATTTCCTCTTTCCATTCTGGGCCACTGTTCTAATCCAGGCTCTAGGAATTTATCTGCCTGCTCATCCCAGTGGCCTCTGCCTGGAGTTTCCCCACCCCTTCCACCCACCTTGTGCTGGACAGTGCCTCTCTGCGACCTTCAGGATAAATGAAAAAACCACTGTTTTGAATAAAAGGCCGTTTGAACTGGACCTTGGTTATTTGTAGTGTCATGTCTCCTCTCAGATCTTCACACACACTCCAGTGCCCCAGGCACAGGACCTCTTTGATGTTCCGTGTATCCTACGCTCCGCTCCCCCACCTGCACACTTGCTCAGTTGGTCTTTCTTTCTGGACTGTGTGTTTTAGCCATCGCCGAAGAGATGTGCCTGAGTAGCAGGTAAAGCCAAGCACAGGTCAGAGCAGGAAGAGCGGCTGGAGCAGCTGGACCAGGAGCGACCTGAGCATCGCACAGGGGTGCTAAGTCGCTTTCCACCCTCCACCTCCACCCTCCACCTCGCACCTGCCTGCCCTGGCAACTCTCTGAAGTCAGTTGACTTCCCCACGTGACCTCACTGTGAAGGTTATCTGCAAACTGGCTACGCCCACTTTGAGGTCACTGGGCTGCCTTGTTTATGATTGCTCTTCCTCTTCCCCCTCCCCCTCCCCCTCCTCCTCCCCCTCCTCTCCTGCTTCTCCTTTTTTTTTTTCCTTCTGGAGGAGGCCACCCTGAAGTTCTTATGAGCCCACACACATGAGGACAAGCTCTGGGAGCCTCTTCCATTTCGGCTCACAACATTTAGTTCTCTCCACCCCCCACCCCCACCCCCGTTCCTCTGTTTTCTAGAAGTTTTCATGTTGGCTCATGTTGAGCCATTACGGAAACCCCCTTGCGTGGCCTTTAAAAATCACAGCAACCAGCACAAACCCAACATTTCTAGTCTCCTTTCTTTACTTCCCAATTTCCCAATAGCTCTCCCTCCTTGACCAAACACTTGTCTTGTTTATGTTCCAGCCCTGCCTGTGCTTTCTCACATGGCCTATTGGGGAGCTCTGTGGGGCCATTTCTACAGTGTGTGTGGGTGGGGGTCGGGGGAAAGCCCCAGCTTCCCTCTCCTCTGAGGTCTCCTACCATTCATTCACTCATTCATTCATTCACCCAACAGTAACGACTGAGTCCCTCTGTGAGTCAGGAGCTGTTCCAGGAGTGAGGGGTGCAGTGGGGAACATGCCCGACTTCTCGCAAAGCTGCCACTGTGGGGAGGGATTGGGCAGTAGAGACAGATACAAATAAACAAGCCAAAGAAGCAAACAATCCCAATAAATAAATAAATAATCTGCTTTCACACAGTTGTGTTATGAAAAAAATAAAATAAGGTAGTTCAGAGAGTGACAGGGAGAGAGGAGAAGAGCTACCCAGCGCACAGCCCCCAGGTGGGTCTGAGCTGGAGGAGGGGAAAGGAGGCAGGTGGCCAGTGAGGTGGCCAGAAGGGAAGTGAGGTCCCGCGGAGGGACAGTGAGGCAGGCATGATCACCTAGGCCAGTGATGGCGAACCTATGACACGCCGCATGTCAGAGGTGACACGCGAACTCATTTTTTTGGTTGATTTTTCTTTGTTAAATGGCATTTAAATATATATAAAAATATCAAAAATAGAAGTCTTTGTTTTACTATGGTTGCAAATATCAAAAAATTTCTATATGTGACACAGCACCAGAGTTAAGTTAGGGTTTTTCAAAATGCTGACACGCCGAGCTCAAAAGGTTCGCCATCACTGACCTAGGCCCTAGGGCCTTAGATGCCACGTGAGGTGTTAGATTTCATTCTCTAATCTGGGACTCAGAGTCCTGGGACTGAATCCTCAGCCCCCCACCCACCTG
Organism: Myotis lucifugus; assembly: GCF_000147115.1. Taxonomy (NCBI): domain Eukaryota; kingdom Metazoa; phylum Chordata; class Mammalia; order Chiroptera; family Vespertilionidae; genus Myotis; species Myotis lucifugus. Next base: position 5,577,234 of record NW_005871102.1, read on the forward strand.
CTGTGGCGGCCTGTATGACAGTCCTCCCTTCTCTGTCCACCCTTCCAGGAAACTCTGAGAAGGGCCTGCCTCCCCATTTCTCGGGTGGGGAGAGGAGTCTGTCCATGCCCAGCAGGTGCCCGTGCCACAGGGCCTCACCCACATTGCTTGTGGTGATGAGTGTTAGGTTGAGTGTTCTAGACCGGTGGCTCCCCGTTCCAGGGACTTCCTAGAACCCCCTTCTCCTCAGCCAAAGGGCGAAAGGCTGCTGGGAGTAGGGACCTCGAAGGTTACTCAGTGTAGGGTGTGCTTGGGCATCAGCACCTTTCAAAGCAGGGACAGAGGTTTCGGGCCTGAAAGATGCGCGGGGCTGCTGGGAGAGAGTGGCCTGCGGGGCTGGTGCTGGCTGGACAGGCAGGAGGGCTTGGACGTGGGGTCAGCCTGTCCCCGTCCAGAGGGGCAGCTGGTGATGGTGGCTGTGGACATATGCGCTTGGCTGGGCGAGGGAGGGCGGGCCAGGGAGCCCTGGATGGACTCACAAGTTTCCACAAACTCAGCAAGGCTGGTTTTGACCTTCTGTGGATGGAGTAGGTCAGTTTCGAGCCCTTTTCCACGAAGTTATGAGCAGAGGCCCCGCCCTGGAAACCACCTGTCCCACGCTGGCTTGTTGTCAAGTCTGTCCTGCAGCCCTGGGTGCCAGCTGACCCGGGACAGGACGCTGGGGCTCTGTAAGGCATGAATCAAAGGTCAGTGTAACGTGAGCAACTTTCATGAGCTACGCCCCTTTCTCTGTAGCTCTCTGAGGTCTGGGCTCTGGAACCACAGGTTTCTGAAGGGAAGCGGAGGTGCATTGACGTCATCTGTTCACGGACCGTATGCCTGGCACCATGCCAAGCACCATGCACTAATCATGACTTGTTGGTGAAGTAAACATATCTCCGTGTTATTTATACCAGGAAACCGAGGTTCTGAGGGATGCAAGTATCTGTTCCCAGTCATGGACTGGCAATGGGAAGCCAAGTCTACCTGCTGCTCTGCTCCAGCTCCTTCGCAGCGTCTCCCGGAGAGGGGGACACACTAGAACCTCCAGAGGAGGGTCTGGGAGTCTTGATGGCTAAAAAGCCAGCAGGATTGGCAGCTTCTGCCCTGCACCGTGTGGCTTTTTTTTTTTTTTTAATTTTTATTGATTTGTGAGAGTAGGAGAGGGAGAGATAGAAACATCAATGATGAGAGAGACTCATCGATCGGCTGCTTTCTGCATGCCCTCTACTGGAGATCAAGCCCATAGCTCGGGCATGTGCCCTTGACTGGAATCGAACCTGGGACCCTTCAGTCTGCAGGCTGACGCTCTATCCACTGAGCCAAACCAGCTACCGTGTGGCTTTCTTGAAGGCCTTAGTGGGGCATTTGGCGGCAAGAGGAGAGAGTAGGTACTCACATTTGGAACATCATCCTAGCCAGACTTAACAGGATCCTAACTTGAAAAGAAACCCTTTAATCTGTGTTAACTGGCTTTCTGGCTATGATGCTTGTGGGGAGTCATTGAACTTCTCTGAGCCTCAGTTTCCTTGACTGTAAAATGGGAATCCAAATACTTACCCTGCAGGATTGTTGAAGGGTGAGAGATATTACCGAAATGACTTTGCATAATGCCTCACCCAACTCACACTGAATAAATGGTAGCGTTACCATTGTATGTTATATCATCAAACTTCCTTTGGGGGGAGGGTTGGGGGACAGTTCGCTCCTCTGTGGCTCAGTCACCTATTGGTGAGGCCCCTCCTTGGCACTTCTGTCTCATGGAAAGAGCTCACTGCCAGCCATTCTTTCTCCTTCCTGGGAAAGCCCAGTGTCCCCACGGGCCATTGGCCCCGCCCCTGGTGCTTAAGGCTCAGACATGCAGTGACACTCTGCTTTTCAGCTGGCCGGGGGCAGGCTGGGCAGGGGGAGTTGGCAGGGGGAGCTGGCCTGGTGCTCAGGAGGTTGGCCCCAGGCCCTACTCCTCTGCCAGCTGGGCGGCTGGGCCGGGCAGCAGCTTGGACTAGCTCGAAGGCCCAGCAGGGGCCTCTGTGTGCGGCAGCCTCCCTGAGCCCCTCAGCTAGCACCAGGCCATCTGGTGCCTCTGTCCCCTTTTGTGTGCCTGAGAGGAGAGGGGGAGGCAGCGGGGAGGAGACACATTTCTCTGGCCAGCTTTCTTTCCAGCTAAGGAGAAGGAGGAGCTTGAGATAGAGTGGCCCAGGGCCTGGGAATGAGGAGGAGGGCACTCTAGACGCAGGCCTGGGGAAGAAGGGACAGAGAGACCAGCCCTGAAAGGGGATGGGGGCGGGGGGCGGGGGGGAAGAAAGCTCAGAAGGAATGGACGCTCTAGTGGTGAAAAAGATACAAGAGAAAGAGCAAGAAAGAGAAAGCCATGTGGAGTGGAAACCGTGTATGCAGGGAATACAAGCATGCAGACAAGAACAAGTCCAGGAGTAGGAAATATCTCCAAGTCCAGTGTGTGAAGTGGTTGCTGTATTTCTGTTCTGGGAAAGAGGAAGTGAGATCATGTGGGCTGTAGGTGCAGGGAGGGGGTGGCTGAGAGAGCAGCTGGGTTTCCGGCCAGAGCAACCCAGGGAGGCGGGGTTGGGGGGGGTGGAGGGGGGTGTCCAGCCCAGCCCTGCCCCACAACTGTGAAGGTTGGGCCCTGACCACAGACTTTTGGAAAAGATTGTAATGGTTGGTCTCTAGGGGTGGGGAGAAGGTGTGTTGACAAATATGCCCTTTGATGAGGTTCACTTGGGGAGTAAAAGTGTGCATTCCTGAGGCCATTAGGAAGGTGACTTTAAAGATTTCATATTTGGGAGTTGGCAGTGGCTTTGAGGGAGCTGTCCCCTGTCAGGTGGCGGAAGCTCCCTCCTCCTCCACGCAGGCCTCCGGGCGGAGCTTCATGAGCAAAGCAGACACAAAAATAACGAGGCGTGTGCTGCTTTGTGTTTCTCTGGTCTACCTTCGGGCTCACGTTCTGCATCTGGCGAAGTCGTGTCTATTTTCTCTGCTACGGACAATACGAACTGACCCTTCTCCCGTCTGACGGTTCCCGGGTGCCCTCTCAGAGTTAAGCTGCCTCCCTCCTGGGGTGCCACCCCCCTCTGGCCTGAGATGCTGCCCCTCCTAGTCTCCCAGAAATCTGCCCTGTCATCTGTGTGAGGCCTTATCAGCGTCTGTCTTCCGATCCCATCTGCAAGGTGGGCCTAATCCCCAGGCGGTCTGTTCCCTTCCTTGAAGCGGGAAATCTGCACTGAGACCCAATTCAAAGCTAAGTGTGATTGATTTAGTGCAAATGGGTCCATTTAGCAGCAACCAACATGGGTTGTTTTTTCTCCCCCCCTTTAAAGTCACCTGAAGATCATGGGTTGGTGGCTCTGGGAAGCACTTTGCAGCTCTGGTGGTGGTGGGTGCCCCAGAGTGGAGGTGCATATGAGGGGGCTGTGGGGGAGGGGGGGCTGGCCCTGCTCAGTGAGAAGCAGGATGGCGATGGGGGCAGCACCTTGAGGAAGGTCAGGTTGTGGCTCAGAAACACCCCAGAGAGGAGGTCACCAGCTGTAGCAGAGGGACAGCTGAAAACGAGCAGGGCTGACAGACAGCTGTTCATGTGGGTCCGAGACACCTGAAGGCATAGACTTCTATCAACTGCTGGTTACTGAGCATGTATAAGGCGCTGCCACAGTTCGTCCTCACAGCAGCCCTGACAGGGAGCCCATGGCCCTCCCTTGGCCAGTGAAGGGCAGGGCCGCTTTTCAAACTGTGGCCGGGGGACTGCAAAGGCCGTTCTCAGAGCCATGAGGGAGTGCTCAGGAATGGCTCCAGGGAGGAGCTTTTGAAATGGCCCTGAAGAACCAGCAGGACTTGGACATTTGGAAGGGACAGGATAGCAGGCACAGAACCCCAGAGCCCACTTGGGGATTTGGGCAGAGAGCATTCAATGGAGATGGGCGGGGGAGGCCAGTTGGAGCCATTTTGTGGGGTCTTGATGCTGCTGTGGGGTGCAGGGTGCTTTCTTCAGCAAGGGGTGGGGTCTGATGGAATCTCAGGGTCAGGGCTGTCCTGGCAGTGGTCTGAGGGGGATGGAAGGAGAAGATGTAGTGGCAGAGGCTGAGGCCGAAGGTCACCACCGTGAGCCGGGAAGGCACAGAAGGACAGGTGTGCAGGCCTGAGGAGCTGCATCTGCAGGGACACTGGGTCAGGGGAAGAGTGATGAGTGGGCCAGAAGCTGGAGGCCTGGGGGGGAGGATAAAAAAAAATGACTGAAATGTTGACTAGGAGGATGGTGGGGTTATTTATAGAAATGAGAAGTTGCAGACAGGAGGTTCTCTGGGTGGGGGAAGGATGGGAAGATTTGATTTTGAACCTGGTGAGGTCAGTTGTTGGCTGGACTTCCAGGTGGCCGTAGAGCAGGGGTGGGAGCCTTTTTTCTGCCAAGGGCCATTTGGAGATTTATAACATCATTCACGGGCCACACAAAGTTACCAACTTAAAAATTGGCCTGCTATATTTGGTCAAACATTTAATTAACTCATCCCTAAAGCCTTGGCAGGGCCAGAGCAAATGATGTCCTGGGCTTACATGGCCCGGGGGCCGGACGTTCCCCACCCCTGCCGTAGAAAATCAACCCGAACATCTCATCTGGAATGGCCGCTTCATTCTGCCCTGCGGTGCTGAGCTCACTGCTTAGAATTCTTGGTTTTACATTTTGTGCCTCCCAATAGCACCAGAACCTTGGAGGCTTGGGGCTGTGGGCCCCAGAACCATGCAGCCCCTGCTCCAGATGTCGGCTCCTGAGACCTCCAGGGACTTCACAGATGAAGAATTTCCCTAGAGGGCTGTTCCTGCAAGGCCCCTCCATCTGTTTTCCCCAGGGAAGTCACCATCCTCCCCTGCACAGCTCCAGGCCTGGTTGGAGCCAGAGCAGCCCTGCCTGGACACTACTGACGGCAGGGGGTGGGTTTTGGCTCAAGGGGCCGTGGCAATGGAGGAAGGAAGAGACCACTTCCTTTTGCTGCCTTTACCGCCCAGTGAGGGGGAAGGAGCAGCCGTCCTGAGTGTTGGCCATGGTCCCCTCAGTTCAGCAATTCTCGGCCTCTTCGACAATGCTCCACCTGTGCAGGAAAAATACCTTCTGAACCCAAATTTTGGATTTTGGTTAACTCCCAATTATTAGTCAGAAGGTTGAGCTCTAGGAAGAGACAAATTATCATATAAATAAGATCCATTCATTCATTTTTTTGTCCATCCAATAAGTACGTATCTAGTGTCTACCTACTCTGGGTCAGATGAAGGATAGATAAGCCAAAGAGTAAGAGTTGGGGGTTACAGATGCATGAATGGGCCAGGACAACATAGGAGGGGCTGTAACCCAGGTTCAGGGAATGAGGATGTCCTCACAGAGGAAGCAGGTTTCAGCTAAGATGGGAGGTAAGTGGGAAACTGTTCTCTGAAATGGGAACAGTAGGAGGGCCCCAGAGATTCTGATTCATGGGCCTGGGGAATGGCTCGGGCACTGGCATTGCTAAACCCTCCCAGGTGATTCTAACTTGTAGTCTGGGCTGATGCCACCTCCCCTCCCCCACTCCTCTAGCAACCACTGGCCTTTCAGCTGCTGTGGGGAAGGAAAAATAGTTCTCTTTTCTCCACCCACTTGAGGTGCATTGCCCAGGGCCCTGTAAATCAGACTGACAAAAGACAGATAACAAGAGAAAAACACACAGAAATGTGTTACACATGGCGCATACACATGGGAATACTCAGGGAAGAGTAACTGAAACGGGTGGCTAGAACTTGGGCTGATGTAGCATTTTAACAAAAGAACAAATGCATTTATAGGAAAGCGACAAGACAAAGGGGAAGGGTTGTAGGTTTCAAAGGGCACAAACTGGGATGGTAAACATATGGGGCAAACTAATGGAAGGTAAGGGCTAGTTGGTAGAGCTTATGGTGTAGACTCCTCTGGTGCCTTTTCTGGGTTGATAAGGGTCTTAAGTTTTCTCTGATAATTAACTTCTGAGCTCTTTGGTAGAGAGAGGAGAGGGAACATGTTTACAAATTTACGTTCTGCTTTTAGGCAAATAGGGGGTGGGCAGAGAGCTTTTTTGTATTTTCTTCTCAATTGCCTTCAGCTCAAAATCATCCTTATGCCAAAGTGGCATATATTTCGGGGGGATTGGGTGGGGGGAATTACTCGCTACCGTTCACTCCCCAGGCCTAACACGGCCGGCACAGAGCAGGTGCTCAGAGAAGGTGAAGATGAGTCTGTGGAGTGTAGCCAAGGTGAAGGTGAAGGTGATGGTGATGGCCTCATCAATGATGGACACGCAAGTGAGGCTGCTCTTCCGGTTTTAAATGAGGAAACTGTGGTTCCCCCAGAAGATGAGAAGCTTGTCAAAGGTCACTCTCCAAAGGACAGAGCGGCGTTTCAGTCTCCGTTTAAGGAATGCTGCCTCCGGTGTTTTTCTGGCTTTGTGTTGACTATGCTGGACTTTCATGGGGGAGGAGTTGGGGAAGCCGCTATGCTCTCCCCACCTCTCCTCTGACTGCCACCCCAAGTGTCCTGGCAACCCCAGCTGTTGTCTGCCACTCGCCTGATGTTATCATAGGCGATTCATTTTTGGTTTTCACCATTGACCTCTCGGACGGTTTCTCAGACTCCCAGGAAGGCTCATGCCGTGTTAGTCATTGCTGGTAGGAGCCAGTTTCTTCTGAGCCTTGGTCTCCTGGCCTGGGGCCTGGGGGTGGCACACCTTGCAGGAGGGGGCAGGCAGCAGTGGGGTTGCTAGTGGTGCGTTTCCATTTCATGTCCCTGGACCTTTCTCTGAATCTGCATTAGCAGCCAGCCTGAGGCTGAGGGCGAGGGAGACGTGCCTGGGCATGTCTGGTGGTGCAGGCTGGCCAGGAGCACATTTGCATGAAAACTGAAGAGATCCTTGGGAGCTGCAAATAGACTCAGGCCTGACAGGGCCTGGAAGGAAACCTGGTCAGGGGAGGCAGGAGCCATGGCTCTGGGGAGCAGGGAGGGCATTGATGATGATGATGTGATGTGGGGATCAAGGATTCGGCACTTCTTAGATGCCAGGCACTGTGCTGAGGTCCTTATTAGGTATTAGAGGCCCAGTGCACAAAATTCGTGCACAGGTAGGGTCCCTAGGCCTGGCTGGCGATCGGGGTCTATCAGGGCCCTCCTTCCCCAGCTGCTGGCTGCCAGCTGCCAGCTGGGGCCTTCCTTTGTTCCGCGTTGCCCCCTGGTGGTCAGTGCACATCATAGTGAGCGATCGAACTCCTGGTCTCCCAGTCAAACTCCCAAGGGGGCAATTTGCATATTAGGCTTTTATATGTATAGATTAGGTCATTTTATCCTCAGGACAATACCTTGAGGTGAGACTTAATCCTACTGTCAGAGTTTACGTTTTGTAATTTACAGATGGGGAAACTGAGGCTCATACCTTTGGCTATCAGTCAGTCCCCATCTGAACTCCTGACCACTGTCCTCTTTGGGGACCTTCTCAAGAGCCCTTCTGGAGACATCCAGAGGTCCTGGGGGTGGGGGGGTGTCTCTGGCATGGGGTGGGGGAGCCTAGGGCAGGTATGACTCAAAAGCAGCCAACATGGGGCTCCTATTGTTCTGTGTCTCAGACTGGTGGGGTCTGGGAAATCTTGGGTTGCCTTTATAAGTCTTTAAAATCCACTTTGGCCCAGCAGGCGTGGCTCAGTGGTTGAGCATCGACCTATGAACCAGGAGGTGAGGGTTCGATTCCCTGTCAGGGCACATCACAGTTGATTCATGGTTCTCTCTCATCATTGATGTTTCTATCTCTCTCCCTCTCCCTTCCTCTCTGAAACTAATAAAAAAATATTAAAATCCAAATTGTTTTCACCCTTGACTCTAAAATAATGTAATTTCTTTAGCCTTTGCTCACAAGGAGGTATGGTTCTCTTTAAAAGACTCTTTTAAGAATGCTTCCTGCTATGACTGCTCTGGGCCAGTCTACTATGAATTGGCACAAAACCCAACAGCTGAAACCCTTCTGGGCAGAACTACAGAGGAAAATAAATCTGGAGTGTCAGAGCTGGCAGCAGAGGCACCGATTCCCAGGGAGACGCTGACTTGGGGCGGAGCGTGTGGAAGGGAGGCAGCCCCCCCCCCCTCCGTGCGGTGGGGGGGGGGGGCACGGTAACTTCTCTGTGACCTGGGCCCCAGGGGTTGATTTATAGGTGGCCTGTTAGGAACTTGGAACCCCTTCCTTCGCAGAGTTGTTGTTACAGAGGAGGCAGAGTTCAGCGGCTGGCCCAGAAATGTCCACCTAGAGCGCCAAACCTCCTCTTTACGAGGAAACAATAGGAGAAAAGCAGCTTAGCTGTGATGTGCCGTTAATTTTCACCATTCCTTTGTGATGACCAGGAAATGCCCATTGGTGCTTTGTGGGGGGAGCCATGGTGTGCTGGCCAGGAGCACAGCTTCTTTCAATTTGCAGGTTGTTAGTATTTGGCACCCCTCTGCCTCTTCCTTCCCCCACCCCATTGGATCTTTCTAGAAGGCTTTCAGCTCTCCCCCAAATCATTTGCATGTGTGTGCACACTAGTGCGTGCACACACACACACTCAGCAGAACACCTCTCTTGGTTCCTCACATGCCCCACTTCTCACCTGTCTGTCTCTGTGACTTCTCGTTGGAGATGGCCCTTCATGTGCTTCCTAATATCAGATGACCATATGACAAAGGTCAGTCCTACCTCCCAAATACACCTCCCTCCAAATTGTTTCTCCATCCTTCCATTGCCTTCCAACCTCATGATCAACACCCTGGTCATCATTTCTGGTGGAAACAAGGGCGATTGCCTAACTGGCTTCTCTACTTCTCACCCACTCCCCTGCCCCAACCGCCTAGTCCATTTTCCACACAGTAGCCAGAGGGATCTTTGAAAAATTTCACCAGTTCACGTCACCTCCCAGCATGCAGAATGAAACCCAGCTCTTTCCCCGACCCTGCAGGCCCATGTGGTCTTCTGCCTCTTGCCTCCTTCCTCCTCTCAGTCCCCATAACCCTGCCTCTGGCCTCAGCTCTTGCTTCCTCCCTGCCGCCTCTTCTCATCTGGCAGGTGTCAAGGTAAATATTAGCCTCCTCCTCAGAGAAGTCTTCTTTGATCTCCCTTTCTAAAAGGCTTCCTTCTGTGCCCTCTCACACAACCCTGTTTACTTCCTCCTAAGAGCAAAGAATGAAGTCGCAGTTTGCAGGGTCTTGTTTGTGTATTTCGCATCTTCTCCACCAAAATGGAATTCCCAACCGAAGCCCGGCTTTGTCCAGCCTGTTGATCACTGTAACTGCAGTGCCCAGAGCTGCGCCTGACAGTGAAGGTGTTCACAGGTTTGCTGAATGAATGAATCCAAATGCATTAGAGACAGCAAGTGAACAAATGTGCCCACAATATGGAAATGTTGCGGAGTGTGAGGAAGTGGACGTGGCGGAGACCCACAGAATCCTGGTGATTGGGGACTGGTCCAAAGTCGAGGTCAAGGCAGAGTTGTACAAGTCCTTAGTGGTTGGAGGGCAGCGGAGGGTTAGGTGAAGATGAGGTCTAGAAGCACAGACCCAGGGGTCAGTGCTGGCCGGGATTGGTGTCGCAGCTGATGCTTCCAACAGAGCCTCAGCAGAGGGATCGCAGCCACCGGCTTACACCTTGTTGCATCTCTGCTCATGGCAAACTGGGCTTTGTGGTTTAAACACCCACAACAAGCCCCACTTTCCCATGCATATCAAGTGGGTCAGGAGTGATATTGCTGGGGTGGGAGAAATCAGTGTCATTGATTTCAAATATGCTCATGCCTGTGTTGAAAACACAGGAATGCGGCACACACTTGTGGGTGTGACCTTCATGCCACAGGGTGGGATGACTAATGAGAGAGGCAGACCCCCAAAGGTAACTGAGGGATGTGTTTATGAAGAGTCAAGCAGAGCTCCGGGAGAACAGCGTTCAGGGTGCAGGATTTGGTGGTGAGGAGAGAAGAAAGTACGGGGATGGAGGCAAAAGAGGTAAGTCCTCTTTTAGATGTTTGTCTTGAACTGAGAAAGAACCGAGATATTACTTTTGAGATAGAATGGTGCGTTTTCACTCTCAGTAACCAATATGCTCCGGCTCACTGACTCACTGGGTTTGTGGCTTCAGGGGAGCCCCCCCCCCCCCCGCCCCCGCCTCCCCAACCTACAACAAAGACGCCTTGCTCAGCTTCACATTTCACACTAGATCTTTGAAGCAAGCTAATAACCAGTAATCTTGAGAGCCCACTGCTGAGAGGGAGGTTTGCTACTTTCCAAGAAGGTGCCTTTTCAGTGTCTGGAGTGAAGCCTGGGAATCTGAGGTAGAGCGATGTGTTAGCCATTGTGCTGAAAACGAAGGGTCCAACACAAAGGAAGTGCCTGCCCTGCAGGAAGGAAGGCAAACCCACCTGATGCTGGGAGACGCTTGAGCAAGACTCAGAAGGAAGGAATGAGGAGGCGGGGTGAGAGGCTGTGTGTCCCATCCAGCATCCTTGGACTCAGGCTGGGGGTGGGCAAGGTGGTGGAAACAGCCCAGATCCGGTGACAGGAAGTGGATCCCTGGGAAAAGCATCCCTTGCAGGTGCCTATGCAGGGAACCCATGGGCCATACGGTAGAAATGCTGCAAGATGTTTTCAGCAGAGGGAGGGCCTGAGGCAGTGCCACTGGCTTCCACATGGCCTGCCTGAGGGTGTGTCCAGAACTTCCCAGGTGACCCCTGGGGGTGCATAGGAAACTCAAAATTAAGAGTCAACATGCCTGGTGGGGGTGACTGGGTCAGGGTGACCCTTGGCAGTTGCAGAGTAGACATCCTGAGCTGGAGCCCGAGGGAGGATGTGGCTGAGCCCTAGTGAGTCAGTGATGCCAGGTACACGAGGAGGGGCCCTCGAGGCAGGGGGTGACCAGGTTGCCACGAGCCCTTGTTGGGCATGGCCTACGCAGAGAAAACAGGTCCTGGCAATCCCAGACCCAGCTGGACAAGGGGCAGGAGAGGGTGTATGTGGCTGAGGGACAGCACACGGGAAAGGCACTTCAGGGTTTTCATTTGTGATAAGATCAAAACGAGTCCCCAGCATGTTACAACGTTCGCGGTAAACGGAGGGGTGGTAGTCTGGCTCCGTTCTTCTCGCGCCAGTCAGCTCACGTCTGGAGCACTGTGCTCACGCTGGGTCTCACGCTGAGACAGAACAGACACACTATTCCTGACGCAGAGGAGAGTGGGGAGAAGCTGCCACATGAGAGTAGGTTGGGAGGAATCGAGGACATGTGGCTACAGCAGGACAATTTAGGAGTGCCACAGTGCTTGCGCTCTCCATGCTCCCAAGGGCAGACCCAGTCTGTGGATGGTACAGGGAGAGATGCCAGCTCTAAAGTCCAAGGAACTAACAATTCCTAGGCTGGCCCGGGCTGAGTCGGGAGAGAATGCACTTAGGGGAGTGGGTGTGCTCGAGCAGAAGCCAGGACAGCGCGCAGGAGACACACACGTCCACCTGGGTCATGGGCCTGAACAACCTTCAGAATGTCTCCCAGCCCGAAGGCTTTGTGAGGTGCCGAATGAAGTTCTAGTTTTAAAATTTCCGACTCAGAGGAGGCTCTTGAGGCCGAGCCTCCTTGGAGTCAGACCTGGCTTTCAAGACTAGCGGTGTGTCCCTGGAGAACGGCCTTCACCTGTCTGAATCTGTGTTCTCCTCTATAAGAGAGTAATACCTACCTGGCAGGGTTTTGTTGGTATTAAGTGAGACAATATAATAAAAGATCAAAACACAGGAGAGAGAGAGGCACGCAGGGAGAATACAGGACTTTGCAGGGCTATAAAATTGTGCCCACTGGTTAATTTTCTTACAGAGCATCAGCCCTAATAATATAGCAGACTGCTGCAGAGCCTGTTACAAATTCAAGATTCCGCCTTGAATCTTCATAAGAGAGAAGGAAGGGTCCCACTTGAGGAGCTGGGGAAGGGCCGAGAGAAAGTCATCCTCCGAGAGCTACAAACATGCTCTTGACTGTTGTCCTGGCTTCCTGGCTATGGGATGAGTCTGGCCATGTGGGTGCCTACCCTTTTTTGAGAAAGGAGTGGGCCAACCTCTCCCGCCCACCTCCCCCCCGCCGCCCCCCCCCCCCCCACCTCCGTAAATGGCTTTCCAAAAGCCGGTTCCTGGAGGAGGGGCGGGGGTGAAATGGCCCAGGGTTTTTTCCGGAGGGGGGGCGTTTCTGTTTAAGCTCCTCATCTGGCCCCGGGAGGTGCTCTCCCATTCTCCCATTCCTGCACAGGGGAGGAGGCATCCTGGGGCCCTGGGATCCCCAGGGAAGAAGGGATGCCTTTGGCTTCTGGCAGACCCGCGCTGTAGTGAAAGGTAACAGTAGTCAGCCCCGGTGTGGGTTTGGGGAAAACCTGGCTGGACTTGTTGGGCCAGGAATGCTTTCAGAAAACCACTCCCTGCTCCCTTGTTCACCAAAGACCGACTCCCTGGGAGGCGCGTGTCAGACCCACGTGGAGGAAAATGGGTCCTTTGTCAGCTGGAGCCTGAATTCAACCGCCTCCTACGCGGTCTTTCCCAGACCTGCCGTCTCCTGGGAGCCCGACGCTGCCTGACGCTGCCCGACGCCGCCCCCTGCAGGAGGATGGAGGGCACAGCCGCACCGCCGCGCTTGCAGGCCCTGCGCCTGTGCCGCCCGAATGGTGGCATTTCATCACCTAAAGTTGTCAGAGCAGCTAATAGCCCATGAATGTGGAGAAAATTAGGCTTCTCCAAGTGAATTGGGTGTTGAAAGACACTGAGATAAATGGTAGCGACACCGAGAATGACTAATGGGGATTTAAATCTGCAATGACATGGTGTGGGGGGTGGAAGAGGGAACCCGTGTGGACTGGGACCATCTCACTTAAATCAAGGCTCAGGGGCCCCCTATGTAATGAATGATGGAATCCCGTCCTAGGAAGGTTAACTAACGTGCCCAAGGTTGTAGGGCCAGTAAGTGGTGGAGCCGGGATTTGAATTCAGTGACCTCGGAGCGCCGAGCCACCTGGTCCCCCTCCCGCCCCCCCCCCCCGCCCCCATGCTGAGGGAGCCGACCCTGCCCAGAAGGAAGATCCCGTTATCTATGGTGTGGACTGCGCTCTTGAAATGAAGGTGCAATTTCAACAGCAGTCTCCTCACTAAGAGAGTTTTAGCCAGTGGCCCTGTGATGTGATTTTCGGGGTGCCGGGCAGATCTTCACACCTGAAAACATCTCCCCAAGTTGCCCATCACATTGCCCAGAGTTTCACCGTCGGGGTCCTTCCTTTGGTGCACATTGGCTAGGCGCGACTCTCTTGTTAACTGAAAGCAGGGGTGTCTTGATTTTGTTACTGGAAGTCCCAGAAACTCCTCAAACTGAAAAAGTCACAAACTAAATGCTTCCTTCAGGTTCTCCCCTCACCTGCTCCTTTCTTTGACATCCAAGGGGCCCGGAAATCTTCAGTTATCTTTCTGGCCTCCGCAGAATTGGTCATGAAGTCCTACCGGGCTGCCTGTGCAGTGGTGCTTGAACCCCCGTGCACACCTCTGGTCCTCTCGGGTCCCTCCGCTTGTCCCTGGCCTCTTTCTTGTTCTGGGCCTTTATTATTTAGTCAAGCCCCAGGGCAGCAGTGCAAGAGTGCTTTCTGGAATGTAAATCCCATGACGCTGCATCTCCTCTCAGAGCCTTCCTAGTGCGTCAGGAGTGCAAACTCCTTGATATTTTACCCAGCCCCCCCCCCCCCCACCAAGGTCTCATTGCTGCCCCCCTTCTCTCTCCAGCTCCACTTTTCTCTACCTGCCTCCTCCATCAACCTCCTCCATCCCATTTTTCAGCCTTATTATCTGACATTTTCCCTTTCTTATATTGGATGTTCTTTCTCCTCTCCATGTCTTTGTCTATGCTTTTAAAATAAAGTCTTTATTGTTGAAAGTATTATATATGTCCCTTTCCCCCCATTGACCCCTTCTAGCCTGCCCCCCACCCTCCTCAGGCCTTTACCTCCCTATTGTCTGTGTCCATGGGTTATGCATATATGCATACAGTTCTTTGATTGATCTCTTCCCTCCCACCCACCCCTGCCTTCCCTCTGAGATTTGATGTTTTTGTTAGAAAAGCCCTTCCCCTTCCATGGTCAGCTGGCCACTCCTCAAGTGGAAGGTAAGGCATCCTCTTATGAACTCTGGGGAAGCCATCCCTGGTTCCCACGCCCATACCTCAAGGAGGAGGTCTGTTTCCCTCACCGTGCCCGGATGAATGAATGAAGTCAGCTGATGAGCATATTCCTTTCGAAGGATATGCTGCTGTTTGGCAATGAATGCAAACCAAACGGTGGCTGCATTTGTGAATGCTGCTACAATGCATGGAATGTGTGTGCGCGCATTGGTGGGATGTGCTGGCTCTGCTATGATAAATAATTTGATGGGCCTTGAACTTACACAAGCAGAATAGTTTCAGAACATCGCCATGGAGATGAAGGAGGACTCAAGCAGCAGGGTACCACTTAGGCAGTGACAGATTTTTATAGAAAATGGGCTGAGAGACACCTTTCTTGTCAAAAAATCCTCTAACAAATGGGAAGAGTGCTTCGAGGCAGAATCAACCTTGCATACCCTGCGATGGGCAAAAAGGCCCTGAAGTGAATAAAACAGGAAGAGCAGGTCAGGAAGAAGATCAATTCTTAGTGACAGATGACAAGACAAAGGGGAAAGAGGATGTTGGAGGCCCGAGGTGATGTTGGAACTCCCATTACCAGAAAATAAACAGAGGAAGATGTTTCAAACGTAAATTATATTAAAGAACATGAGGAGAGAATCCCATGTGCGAAGTGATGGAATATCACACAGTATTTAGGGCTGGAGGAAACTGGCCCCTTGGGCGGTGGCAGTGTTAACCGTTGTCACGCACTAGAACTACTCTTCCAGCTCTCCCTAACCTGCAGAGAAGGACCTTCCCTGTCATTCTGTCACAGCCCTCCGTCAGGGAATGAGCTTGGATACATCACTACTCTCCAGTCCACTGAGTACCCCTGCCCCTTCCCACGTCAGCATTTCACGCTGTGCCAACAAGGTCTCTCTCTGCTCCAAGATCATATCAGGAGCACACGCGCATTGTTCTCATGCCTCCTTCGTCTTCTTCAACCTGGAGCAGTCCCTCAGTCTTTCCTTGTCATTCATGTCCTCAGGCCTCATTCTGTAAGATGTCCCTACAGAATGGGTCTGTCTGGTGTCTTCTCATGACCAGGTTTGGGTCATGCTTCCTTGATAAGAATGCCACAGAAATGCCTCTGTGCTGGCTCTGCTGGGAGACATGGTGTTAGCCTACCCCCCTGCTGGGGATCCAGCCCGAAACCTGGGTATGTGCCCAGACCGGGAATAGAACCATGACCTCCTGGTTCATGGGTGGATGCTTAGCCGCTGAGCCACACCAGCCAACTCCTTCTCCTTTTATTGGTTGGCAGGCTACTGGAATAAAGAGCTTTCCCACTTCCGTGCTGATGTATTTATTTTAGTAAGTTCTCTTATTTTATTCATCAAGCTGTATTCCATTGCTATCCTTATTTATTTTTATGTCCAGATTGCCCCAGCTGTGGCCAGTGGTCCCTTCACGGTGGTGCCTGCATCCGTCTGACCTGTCCCTTCATTCTCAGGACTTTCTGGCACAACGACTTGTTTCAGGTTCAGCTTGTACTTTTCCTGTTTCTGCCTGGAATCAGCCCTTTATCCAAAGAGCTCCGCTTCCTTTCAGTGGGGGATGGTCTTAGAAATCAAGATCTGGGCACTTGGTGTGTTTATTGTAACTGGGGTGTCATTGCTCCTAGGTCCTTTCAGTGGAGAGAGTTAGGAAAGCATGTATGCGTTTGCACATACATGTACGTACACACTCTTAAATCTATAACGATTTCTCTGTGCATGTGTGCTTATATAGTTAAAGACCATAATTCGATACCTATATCTCCAATTCCAACCCACCTTCAAGGTTCTTTATAGCTTCCCCCCTCCGTGTTTGTCACTGCCTTCTCCAACCTGTCTCTCATTTTCCTCAATACGTGTACCTATTTGTTCAATAGGGTTACGCATTTGCTTAATGTGGCCAATCTCCCAATCATACCAGCTGTGCCTTTGCCTCCACTCTCTGACCCCACCCTCCAGTGCCCTGTTCTTGGGCGCCAACAGGTACCCAGCAAAGCACACCACATGGCAGCCTTTTCTCCCTGTCTGTGCCCTGTGGGGGCCCCAGACTGACTCTTCCATGCCGGGAAGGGAAGGGAACAAGAAAGAAATGGAAGAGGAAAGGGAGAAAGAAGGTTGTGCAGATGGTTTTAACTTAAAGCTGAGGGAAGAGAAAGAAGATGCCATTTTACTTAACCTGCGAATGCTTCTTCAAGTATTGATCATTAGAAAATACAGATAGATGCACATGCATGTGTGAATTACTAATGAATATTGTTTTAATAAATCATCCCATTATTTATGTTTAAAGTAGAATACCTTGTTAAAGTCCCTTTCTTCACAAATGCCATAAAACCTTGCAGGTGGGGGCGGGTGGGAAACATAAAATTGCAGTGATAGGGCCAAAGACATGTTCAAAGGAGGATTCATAGTTGAGTACAGGCCTCAAAATATTCGCCAGCTACTCTGGGCAGCGTCCTCTCTCTTAGAAGAAGGCCACGGCCATGGAGCGAGAACTTCATTGCTTGTCACACATCCGGGTCTGTTCTGGGACCCAGCATTGAGGGAGGCATTAGCAGTGCCTGGTATTAGGAGCAAGAACATGGACTGTGGAGCAGGCAGAGCTGGGTTTGAATTCTGCCTCTGCCGTGTGTGACGGTGGGTCTATAACAGTGATGGCGAACCTTTTGAGCTCGGCGTGTCAGCATTTTGAAAAACCCTAACTTAACTCTGGTGCCCTGTCACATATAGACATTTTTTGATATTTGCAACCATAGTAAAACAAAGACTTATATTTTTGATATTTATTTTATATATTTAAATGCCATTTAACAAAGAAAAATCAACCAAAAAAACGAGTTCGCGTGTCACCTCTGACACGTGTGTCATAGGTTCGCCATCACTGGTCTATAACTTAACCCCGCTGAGCTTCTCTGAGCCACTATTTTCTTATCCGTAAAATGGAAACTCAATACTGTCGTTCGGATCAAAGGAGATGGTGTACGGCGGTGTGTGCTAGCACCGTGTCCCTTGACGTGGACATGTGAGACCCTTTCTCTCAGACTCCCCGGCCTGTCCCAGGTGCAGGCCCGGCGCCCACTTACTGAGGATGTTCATTTTCTCTGACCCCCGGAACCCAGGGGAAACTCTGGTCCAAACTCTCCACCTTGTCACCTGCCTGGATCACTCCTGCTTTGCCGGGTGAGCTTTCTATTCCTGTACCTGCGTCTTCCTTCCTCAACGAGACTGTTATCTCTTTCAGAGCCGACACTTTCTTCTTTTTTTAGGTGCCATTTCTGAGTCTTTGCATGTAGCCCACGCTCGAAAGACAGTGATCGCTTAACATTTCACCTTCTTTTGTCTCCTAAGAATCGCCCCAAAGTCATGAGCTGACCTCAGCCTCCGTGAGGCCATCACCACAGAGTAACATGTTTATTCGTTTATCTGTTTATCTAGCAGCCTGAGCGTGACTCACGCGCAGTGAGGACAGCTGCCTTACAAGGAGGCGCTGCGAGGCTCTCCCTCCAAGGAGCCTGGCACCTCTCAGGGAGTTGTTTTTGGAACTGCTGCGCTGAGTCAGTGCCAGCCGGGCTGGTGAATCCTCACCCCTGCTGGGAGGAGTTATTTTCGGAAACAATGAAAGTCATCTGGGCCAAGTTTGGTCAATAGGATAGGGCCATTCAGGCGCGGGTGGGTGTGGAGCAGGAAGCTACGTGGACTGCTAATCAGTTAATATTTAATTTGGCCTTTCCAATGTGTCAGGCACTTTGCATACACTCTTATTTTAATCCTGGTATCATCTCTATGAGGCAGGTGCTATTATTATTTTTGTCCATTATTTTTGTCCATTACTAAGCTAGGGGGGGTTGGTGGTGGCAGGAAGCAGGGAGGACAGACATCCCTGACCCTTCTGCACCTCATCAGAGATGAGGGGCGTGGCCACCGTATGGAAAGACAACAAAGTCAAGAAGGATGACATTGGAACTGGTGGGAGCAGCGAGGGCATGGGGAATGCAGGGACCCCGAGTAGCTGAGAAAACTGGTCTGTTCCTGCCACAGAGTGCAGGCACCCCGAGGGCTCTTCCGGGAGACCCCAGGGAAGGCGGGAGAGGACTGGCCCACCCCTGGGGACGCATGAGCCGAGTGAGCACGGTCACTAGAATTCCCAACCGGAGGCATTCCTTTTGTGCCTCTCTTTTTCACTCTCTTAACCTTGTGTTCATGTTTGCTGACTATAAAAGGAGTTCAAGTTCACTGTAGAAAACTTGGACTATAGAGAGAAGTATAAAGAAGATAAAAATTATCTACAAATGACACCACCTCCCCGAGATCGCAGGCCTGGCTAAGACCAGGCTGCCCCTCAGATCAGGGCACCTGAGGTTATTCGTAAGCTCCTCCTCCTCCTCCTCCTCACACACCCGTTCTCCTCTCTGCCTGGGCTAGAGAGCGGCCTTAGCCAGGACATTCCCCTGCAGCTACTCAGGCTGCTATATAAAGCCCTGCCCTTCTGGGGGCCGGAGCAGGACGTTCCTTATCTGTGTGCAGCAGGGTTCTGGTCAGCTACCCAGTTGGCAGGCGCTCCGAGATGTGCCCGTGGGCTCTGGCTGCTGCTGTCAGGGCTTCCAGCCCCCATGTGATCGGCTTCTCTGGTCCCCGCTGAGACTTGGCCAATGATGCTGACTGAAACCTTCAATACCGGAAGTCGTTTGCTCGTTTCATGAGAGGGCAATTGCCAGAGAGCCGAGCTGAACTTGATGGGCTTGGCACGGGTGACGGGTGTGTCGGGCACATGCTGGCTCCACCGTCAGTGTTCCCCGCCTGAAGCAGCTGTGTCTGCTCCCGCCACCCTGATTTCCCTCCCCTTTCTCTTCATTAGCTCTTGGCTCAGAATCTCCTTTGTCCATATGGCTTCTGCAGGCAAAGGCCTTCATGGCTGGGGCCTGCTGCCTCACAGTTCCAGAACTCCAGGCTGGACTTTTCCCTAACGAAGTGTGGACCAGAGCAGACGCACTCTCTCTGCTTGGAACATAAATTTCGCCAAGAGAGGCAGAACCATCTCACTGCTGCAGGTTGGGGCAGAGCAGAGGCAAGCGAGGCCTCCTGAAAACATGCCCAGGCTTCATTCAGACAGAGCTGGCGGGAAGGCCTGGCTCCTCCACTTAAACAGAGGTGTCAGTGTAAGCAAGTTATGTAACCCCTTCGAGACTTTGTTTTCTCCTCTTTAGAAATGCAGAGTACATCCCTGTCTTAGAACTCTTGCAAAAATTAAATAAGATGACATATATAAAGACTGAACACATATATTAGATAGTATTGTGGTGCTTATCATGATTTTTATTAATAATATTATTTATGACCATTTGGATGGGGGAGAGGTGGTGGATTCTTCTTTCCCTCTTAGATTCCAGGTTGGACATGGGAATCTTGATCTTGTTAAGAAATTCATCTAGGCAAGTAGATGCGTGTTTCCGTTGATGTTTCAGTGCGTGTTTCTAGTTCTGAGAAAATCCTAGAAAAAAGGGAAATAAACCGAAGGAAAGCGGAAGAAAGGAAGTAATACATTTTAAAGCAGAAATCGATGAATTAGAAGACAAAAAGTTTTCCATTTCGTGAATTATAATGTGATAAACTCAACGTTAATTCTTTGAAAAAAACTGTGCGATTTATAAATTGTCAGCCAACCTTTTCAAGAGTGAAGAAGGAAAAAGGCTCAGAGAAGAAGCGCGAAGGGGGAAGTAACCGCAGACGGAGGGAATGAAAAGCCTCCTTAGGGACTGTTTTGCTAAACTCCACGTAAAGACATTTTATAAAACTTGCATAGTAAAAAAATTAACCTTACCTGGAAAGAGATCTGGCTGTTGTCCTTGGTCCCTGGGAGAGAACCTCCCAGCCCTTGGAGTGTCCTGCCTGAGAAAGGTGTCTTTGTTTATGGGGGTCCCAGACCACAGCAGGCAGTCTAACCGCGTGGCCGAGGATGGGAGCTTTGAGCCACGCACTGCCTGCTCTATCTCTGGAGGGTCTGGAGACTGAAGGTCAGCCACGGGGGCGGTCACGTCTGTGTGCTGGACACCAGGGCTCAGGTGAGCTCCCCTGGCTGGCAGCGCTGTTAGTATTGTTGCCTATCGGAGCTGGAGAAAGCAGTGTTCGAGGCGGCTCCACTGGGAGTCTGTGCTGGAAGTTTCCTGGACTCTGCCTGGTCACCTCTTTCCTTGGCAGGTGTTAATCCACGTCCTCTCACTGAAATAAACTGTAACCACAAGCACAACAGCTTTCAGTGAGGCCTGTGAGTCCTCTAGCAAATTATTGGACTTAAGGGTGGTCTTGAGAACCCCCTAACTTTGTGAAACCTGATATATATTAGATACTTTTCTGGGAAAATATAATCCCCCCAAACAGACTCAATATCATATTCAACGACATATTCAATGTCAGTTTTGCCTTAGTTGACCCATAAGTTAAAAGAAATCCCAGTAAAACAGTTCATGTAGAAAAAGAAGCTGAAAATGAATGGGAAACCATCCCTGTAAGATATAATGTATATTATAAAACTACAATAATTAACATAGTGCAGGACATCTTGTAGTTGGAATAAAATAGGAAGTCCAGAAATAGACCAACATTTATTGGGAATTTAGCTTATGATAATGATGACATTTTAAATCATTGGATAAGAAGATGAATTATTCAATAAGTGGTGTTGAGAAAACTGAGTAGCCATCTGGAAAAAAATTAAGTTGGATCTATACCTCATTTTTTTTTATAGCAGGAGATATACCAGGAGAAATAAGTGATTTAAATTTTTAAAACTGCTAGAAGAAACTATGGGCGGTTAAAAAGTAATGTAATGACTATTTTAGAAAGGGGGAGAACTTTCAAAGTATGACACAAAATACAGAAGCCATAAAAGAGAAAGTAACTTCTATTGCATTAAAAATTATATATGGAAAAACCAGCAAAGCAAATTCTAAAGAGTAATGTTAAACTAGAAAAAAATATGGTAGTATTCCTAATATGTAAAGACCTTTCACTAATCAATAACAAAAATGACTATATGATAGGAAAATGGGCAAAAAGATATCAACAGAAAGTTCACAGAAAAGGGAACACAAATAATTTATAAATATATAAAAAGATGCTTCACATTACTCATAATAAGGATATTAGTAAACTAAAACTACAGAAAGGGAGCATTGATCATTTTTACTTATCAAGTCAACAAAGACAAAAGCAAATAAACATCTGTTTATCCCTTATCCACAAGGGATATGTTTCCAAGACTCCCAGTGGATGCCTGAAATTGAGGGTAGTACTGAACCTTATTATGTCTTTTTCCTATACATACATACATACATACATACATACATACATTTTCACTTAAAAGAAGCACTTTACCGTACCATTTCTCTTTGGCATATCTGAATTGTCAACATTACTAGTCTTGTGCTTTGGGGCCATTATTAAGTAAAATAAGGATTACTTGGCCCTGGCCAGGTGGCTCAGTTAGTTGGAGCATCATCCCACACACCAAAAGGTTGCGGGTTCGATCCCTGGTCAGGGCGCATGTGGGAGACAGCAGATCTCTCTCTCTCTCTCTCTCTCTCTCTCTCTCTCTCTCTTTCTCTTTCCTCTCTCTCAGGATTAAAAAAAAGGATTACTTGAAAACAAGCACTTCAATGCCATGACAGTCAATCTGGACAAACCAGGGCGGATTCACGTCCAGGGTGGAATGGAGTGGGATGTCTTGAGATTTCATCACGTTACCCAAATGGGGTGCGATTTAAAAGTTATGAATCATTTATCTCTGGGATTTTCCATTTAATGTTTCCAGGCTGCAGTTGGCCAAGGGTAACTGAAACCACGGAAAGTGAAACCACAGATAAGGGGGGACAACTGTACACACGGTTGGTAAAAGTATGGGGAACAGAAACGCTTACGTGTTGCCGATGGGACATTGAATTTGTATAAACTCTATGGATGGCAAAACGTAACAAGTCACATATCTGTTGACTAGCACCCTACTTCTAGGAATTTATCACTTTTGGGCAAAGTGAAGTTTGCACAAGTTATTCATCGCAGCTTTGTTTGTAAGAGTAAAGGATTGGAAGCCACCAAAATGTCCAGCAGAAAAGGACTGTCTAGATAATTGATGGTGCACAGGCGATGGAATACCATCTCAGATGGAGGCATCTCCTCTGTACTGACAGGGCAGTGAGCTCCCAGATACACCTGAATATGGTGCAGAAGAGGGTGCTATCACATCTGTAAAACGAGGAAGAAAAGAACATCCGTTATAGTGAGAGCGAATACGTGTTCTTAAACCTCACCCGTCCTATGAGGGAGGTACTTTGTTCTGCAGGTGGGGTGTCTGGGCACAGAGAGATGGGGTGGGGACAGGTAGACAGAGAGGGGAGGAAAGAGAAGTGTCCCCTCACAGTGCCTCCAGTTCTGTCCCCGTCGAGGGAAGGGAAAGCCTCCTCCGTGCCTGGAGAATTTTGCTGACAAGTATGCTTCCTCTTTTCTGACTTCAGAGAAAAGCTGCACTTTTCCTTCAAGGAAACGGGAACCAGTTCCCGAAGCTGTCAGAACAGCGGCTGCTGAGGTTTGCCAAAGTGCTTGTTCTGGCTGTTGGGAGGGGCTGACAGACCCGTCCCCAGCTTCAGCCGCTTGGCACGGCAAGCATGTTCTCCTTCATCTTACCTCATTCTAGGACAGCGCTTCTTAGCTGTGGTTGAGCTAAGTGGCTCTGGGAGCTTTAAAAAATCCTATTGCCCAGGTAGCATCTGAGGTCAGCTGAATACAAGCTTGCGGGGTGGGCATCCATGTATTTGAAAGCTTCCCTCCTCATCCCCCGAAGATTCCTGATAGTACAGGGTTTAAAATGAGGCAGAGTCAGCTGGGCCTCAGGAAAAGGCGAGTAGGGCAAAGGGCAGTCACCAGCATGAAACACTTCTGAATTAGATTGCCATCCACCTCCTCCCCTTGAACAGCTGCTTGTACCTGGCATAGGCCCCCTATTCTTGTTCCCAGAGGTCAGTAAAATCCTACCTGCACCCCTCTTCTTGCTTCATTGACTCCCTATCTTGGTATAGACCCAGACTCCTATGCATGGGTCTTAGCTTGGGCTGCTGTAACAAAATACCATGGGGCGGGTGACTTAAACAATGGATATTTACTTCTCACAGTTCTGAAGGCTGAGAAGTTCAAGATCAGGGTTCCGGCATGGGGCTCTGGTGAGAGCCCTCGTACTGGCTTGCAGGTGGCCACCTTCTTACTATATCTTCACATGGTGGAGCGAGGGAGCTCTGGTGTCTCTTCCTCTTCTTATAAAGGCTCTAATCTCATCCTGGGGGCTCTACCTCATAACTTCATCTAAAGCTAATTATACCTCAAATGTCCCACCTCTAATACCATCACAATGGGATTAGGGTTTCAACCTATGAATTTGGCAGGGATACAAACCTTCAGTCCATAGCGGCATGATTATCTTGTCCTACCAAAATGTTTTCTCATCCTTACAAAGGAATTAACAATACCTAGTGCATAAACCAACTTTGAGGACTGAGAGATATATGGCTTGGGAAATGCCTCATATAATTCCTGGCTCATAGCTGGAAGCAACATATCACAACCAGTATTGTTACTGTTCAGATATGATGTGTTTTTGTTAGTTCTAAATTTTTGAAATTGGCATTGTGATTTTACTTCTTAGTAATGATTTTACCTGGACCCAAGGCCTACAATGTGTGTGTGTGTGTGTGTGTGTGTCCCTTTCTCACTTGAGAATGAATAATAGTTTAGTTGGGTATAGAATTATGGGTTGATTAGTAACTTTCTCTCAGCACTTTGCAAAAGTTCCTCCCCTATTTGCTGGCATTTGTTGCTGATGTTGTTGCCACCATCAGTTTTTCTTCCTTTTGTATGTAGTTTTACTTTCTTAGATATTATTTTTTTCTTTATCCTTACACATTTTTCAGTCTCACTATGATAATGGGCACCTAGCTACATCATAGTGAAAATACAAGTTTCTATATATCCATATATAGAGTTCTTAGTGAAATCTAACTTTAATATTGGAAAACTTCAGGTATTATCTCTTTGAGCATCACTTGTCTGTCATTCCTTCTATTTTTTTTCTTCTGGAATTCCTAGCTGTATGTTTGTGCCTGCCAGTCTACTTTCTATGCCTCTTAACTGCTCTTTTATATTTTAAAAAATACATTTCCTCTGTGCTGCATTGTGGGTGATTTCTTCAGCACTGCCTTCTAATTAATGAATCTCTTTCCCACTGTGACTTCATATCATTTATATAATGCTACTAAGTTTATATATTTCAATGCCTATATTTTTCATTTCAATTGGTTCTTTTTTGTAACTCGCTTTTGTTTAATGTGCCTATTTATTGTCTAATTTATGCTTTTATATATGGTTGTTATTATTCCTTTACATCTTTGAGGATCCTACACATTTCTTCACAGTACTTGTTACTACTTGTCATATTATATAATAAAAAAATTATCTGTCTCTTCCACTAGAATATAAGTTCATTCCAATGGAAGTTAGAGTCGAAAGTTCAACTGTCTGTCTCATTCCACTAGAAAGCCAATGAAGACAGTCACTTTGTTTTGTTTATCATGATAACTTCAGCACTTAAAATAGTAAACAGTACCTAGGACTATCATAGGTGCTTAAAATATTTGCTGAATCAATAATGAATTTTTACTTTAAAAGTCAATATCATATTGCCCTACTATTTTCACTTCCTCTGCAGTGAATTCACTTCCTGCCATTGCACTTTTTTAGCTGCAATTTTTAAATATATTTTTATTGATTTCAGAGAGGAAGGGAGAGGGATAGAAACATCAATGATGGGAGAGAATCATTGATCAGCTGCCTCCTGCACACCCCCTACTGGGGATTGAGCCTGCAACCCAGGCATATGCCCTTGACTGGAATCTAACCCGCGACCCTTCACTCCACAGGCCAACGCTCTATCCATTGAGCAAAGCTGGCTAGGGCTTAATTGCAATTTTTAACAGACTTTCTTAGCCTTTCTCTTTGGGGCGTTATTATTAGCAACTTTCATCTTTCTTGTGCTCACTGCCGCCCAACCTAGTGGTTTTGCAGTTGCTTCCTTTCGACCTCCACAACCCCCAGATCAGAACCGGATTTTCTGTCATCAGCTCAGGTGTCCATGCTGTCATGATTTGGGGATATTCCTGATCCTGTCATTGGGCCAGGGACCATTCCTGCTCATTAGGGGGTAAAAAGCTTTGTGTAAGCCCCCAAGAGCTTTGTATAAGAAGCAGTTTGTTATGCGTTTCATACCCCTGGTTCTGGGGTATAGGAGTCCCACACAGTCCCCGGTTTGGAGACACCTTGCCTTGTGTTATTCCCCATCTCAGCGTGGGAGAGAAGCCCTTCCCCACTTCTGTCTGCTTCCTGGCCTGGAGCCTCACAACCCCACGGCGTCACCCAGCTTACAGCCTGGGTCTCTGCTGTTCTCATTCGTGGGGATGTTGATCGTTTTGAGCAAGGTTTTGACTTTTAATTTTTGTATTTTCTCTGTTGTTGTTAAGTGTTTGGAGTAGAAGAAGCCTTAAAGCATGAATGTATAGTACTGTTGTGCCTCTCAGGCCTGTAATTACTACTCTTTTTGACTCCCTATCAAACCTATGGTAATACCAGGCCTGCAGGGTTTACTCTTGAAAATTGAGGAGGCTGAGGTTGGAGAATGCACTAAAGCTCACCTCACTCCGCCTCCTCATTTCACAGAGGAAGAAACTGAAGCCCTGTGACTTGCTTGGAGCCATGCATCTTGTCAGTAGAAGAACCAGGAAGGCAAACTAGACTTTGCAGCCTGGGTCTCCGAACGCCTTGATTTCTCTCAAAGGCTTTCCTCTGTCGCAGCCTCAGCTCAGGCTCCACCCAGTCCTCTGTGGGCTCTCCCTCCCCAGAGGCAGATGGCACTTAGAGGGAGGGAAAGTGGATCAGCTCTAATAATTACTGAGTGCCTGCCATGCAGTGCTGTGCCAATGGGGTCTTCTCACTTAATGGTTGTGTGAAAGCTCACATTTTATACATACCACTGCCCTCTAGTGGACATAGTCTGGAACAGCAAGTAAAGTCGCCCAAGACCATTTGTCTTGAACACATTAAGCTTCCCATAGTCATAACTTCCCTGCACGGAAACATAAATTCCAGTTCTACTTACTTGATGTTTCAATGCCAAATATATAAGATATACATGAATATAATTTTATCAATCATTAGTAATAAATTCCTACTCAATCGAGCCTAGACTTGGTTGCCATACACTTACTTGGAAGATGGCATTGCAGTTTCACGTGGCTGGTTTTAAATGCAGAGTAATGGCAGCTGATGGACCACCCAGAGAGAAGCCACTGTTTTATAGAAAATGTGTTTAATATCCTCCTGGTCTTTATCTGCAGTGGTACAGGGTGGGCCTGCCACACACACACACACACACACACACACACACACACACCGAGTGTCTATTTGAAGTAGCTTTAAACTGCTGGTCTCTGGGTTCCCTCTTCTCTGATTGAAGTCCCCCTTTGACTCACCTGTCTGCCCTGTGTTTGTCCGGGCAGGTCACAGCCTATCCCAGGCCTTGAGGCTGATCTTCAACAAGCCTTTAACATAAGCCTTCTGGCCACCCTGTTTACAATGCAAGCCTTCAGCTCTCCGCTCAGCCAGTCACCAGGGTACTCATTAGCAGTTGTTTATTTTTCAAATATAACCTTTATGTTCGAGTCATAATATGGGAAATATATTAGCAAATTGAAATTTTGTAAATCAAATCATTGTGAATGCTCCGGAACCTAAGATGTAGGAAATCCTATGTCAAATTCTTTTGTAAATTGAGTCACCAGCCCTCTATCTGTTTTTAAAATTCAAACTTTAATATATTATCTTGCCAGAGGGGGATGAGTTCACTCATATTAAAAAGCAAAAAAAAAAAAATAGATGCAAAGAAAAGATAGCGTCTGCAGCGCTCCCCCTCCATGTTTGAATCGTGGTAAGTAATCAGAAGTGTGCAGCAAGCAATTACACGGAGTATTAATGTGGGGACCCTCGTCAAAAACGACGCCCAGGGGCAGGTTCTGCTTGGAAGTCAGGGTTAATGGCCCAGCCATTGTTTTAATGGGTTTTCAATGAGGTGTGAAGACGCGAGGCCAATAACGGTGACATTTTATGGTGCAGCTAAACAAGCACGATTAGCAGCTAGCTATTAGTTAACCCTGACCTTGTTTCTGTTTTTATTCCTTTACAGTCCTGGTGAACGGATTCCTTGAATATGTATTAATTAATTTGTTTAACACAATTCATAGAGCCTTTGGTTAACTCAGAGAAAAGGTCCTATCGTGGCTGCTTTTGCGTGTGTGTGTGTGTGTGTGTGTGTGTGTGTGTGTGGGCAATAACAAAGCCCTCCCTCCATGCCCCACCCATTTCTGTTCCCCACCAGCTCGGCCTCTCAGGCCTCTAGACGCCCAGCCCCCAGTGCCTGTCATCTGGAATAACCAGACAGCTCATTTACCCCAGGCCGAGGCTCAGAGACTTGAGGGGACTTGTACAAGGTGACCCACAAGGCAGAATGTGGGGTGAGAACAGCAGTGACTGAGGGCTCATAGGTGCTTTCTTCACATTATCTCAGGAATCCACTCTCCCCAACCAACCTGAGGATTAGCTGCTGAGCAGTTATACCTACAGTCAGACAGCTGTGAGTGGGAAAGGAGGCTTTCTCTCTCTCCCCACTTTCCCCTTCTCTACCAGAAGGAATTCACCAGCTCCAGCATGTGTGGCTGCAAGAGCATTCAGAGGGCCCAGGCGTGCTTATCTTCGGGGAGGGGCAGCTGGGAGGAGCCCAGGCCCCCTGCCCCACTGCTGCGTGGGGTTTGGCTCCAGGACACTGAGAGTGTGGGTTTGGGAAGGGAAGAATCGGGGGTCTCAGTCCTGGGCCTGACAGAGAGGGGGGAGCAAGGGGGCTTGAAGCCTGAGGACGTTAGATGCCCAAGCCTTTTATTTATTTGTCTGAGGATGAAGCTGATCACAGCTATTAATTATCGAGCCTTTCCCTGTGTAGACCTGCTCATGGACCAGGGAGACAGAGTGATCAAAACATTCCCTTCAGCTCTGGCTGGTGTTCCCAGTGGTTAGAACCCCAGCCTGTGCACTGAAGGGTCACAGGTTCGATTCCTGGTCGAGGCTATGTACCTGGGTTGCAGGTTTGATCCTCACCTTGGTTGGGGTACATGCGGGAGGCGATCTCTCTCTGTGCCCCGCTCCCCGCCCCCCTCCACCCCCCCCCCCCGCTCCCTCCCTCTCTCCCCTCCACTCTCTAAAAATCTGCAACATGAACAGGGTCAGGAGACTGGGAGGCTCGTTTTTCGCTGCCAAGTACACTAATGAGAGTTATGCAAATGGGGTCACTCCTATCTCGCTTACCATGTGTGCAGTCATGATTGAGCAGAGGTGTAATAAGGGAGGGTTGTTGCTGTGCTTTCTGAGTGTAGGGCCGAGGAATGTTCATTTATTCAGTTTTCCTGTGAGTGTGTATTGAATGGCATATTGTATTTCATACCGGTAGGTCCCCTGTTGTCCCCCTGCCAGGGCTGCTCTTCACCCCTCTTTCCTTTCCCCCATTGTCCTTCTCACCACCCCTCCCAGGCATATGCCACTGTCATGCTTCATTTCTGGGTCAGCTTGGCTAGGCTCTAGGACAGTGATGTCAGCATTTTGAAAATGTCAACTCATTTTTTTGGTTGATTTTTCTTTGTTAAATGGCATTTTTGATATTTGCAACCATAGTAAAACAAAGACTTATATTTTTGATATTTATTTTATATATTTAAATGTTTCTATATGTGGCAGGGCACCAGAGTTAAGTTAGGGTTTTTCAAAATGCTGACACGCCGAGCTCAAAAGGTTCGCCATCACTGCTCTAGGACCTGTTATTCAGTCAAACACTGACCTAGTGCTGCTGTGAAAGTATTTTGTAGACGTGGGAAGCATCTACAGTCAGTTTACTTTAAGTAAAGATTACTGGATAGCTTGGGTGGGCCTTGTCTAATCAGTTGAAAGATCTTAACTTTAAAACTGAAGTTTCCCTACAGAAGAAACTCTGCCTCAAGACTGTAGCCTCAACTCCTGCCTGAGTTTCTAGCCTGTCAGGCTGCCCTACAGATTTCAGACTTGCCAGTGCCCATGATCACATAAGCCAATTCCTTGAAATAAACACACACACACACACACACACACACACACACACACACGCACACTGTACCCACATATATGTCTCCCACTGGCTCTGTTTGTCTGGAGAACCTGGTAAGTACGCAAGTTCCAGAGGACAGGGTCTGACCTGTGTTCTTCCTGGCTGTGTCCCCAGGGCCCAGAACAGTGCCTGGCAATAGCAGGTGAGCAGTCAGCATTGCCCAATGGAGGGTTCTTCACAATCCTTGTTTATTTCTGTGGTTGTTGGCTCAGTCTGAAAATCAAGCCGGAAAGAAGAAGAAAAAAACCAGAGAGAGCGAGCGAGAGGGGGAAAAAGGCAGAGTGGAATTACCTGAGCTGGGGATTTCCTGGGGGGCCTGGTGCGGTGAGCCCTGCTGTTGCAGTTGAGAAAAAGCGGTGGCAGTGAAGAAAGGGTGTTGGTTTAACTCAAGTTCAGGTTCTCCTAGCAACATGCACACCTGGGCTGCCCGTGCAATCCCACCACCAAACGTGCAGCTGGGAGAACAATGGCTCCCATTTCCAGCCCCTGGAGGTGGCTATTGTGGTATGAGGAGGGTGACCCAGGGGGTGCTATTTGGGTTCCCAAGTCATTGCTTTAAAGCATGGTGAGTGGGGAGGAGCCGGTGAGTGGGAGAAGGAGGGAAAAAGCAGGAGCCTTGATTTTTGTTTGTTTAGAAGCTAGTGGTTAGCGCACAGTCTCATGTCAGGATACCTCCCAAATGGGTTTGCACTGAGGGCCTGAGCCTGTAGGAGCTGATGCAACAACCAATTCCCCGCCCACAAGCACACTGTTTGGCTGGACCTTAACTGCATGTTCCTATCTTTCCCCCTAAATAAAAATGTCTCATTTGAGGAGTTTTAATCATCAGGACTTGAGAGTCATACTCATTAAGCAAGTGTATTTGTATTTGCCTATAGTCACAGGATCACCGAAATCATTACGGATCAGAAACATTGAATAGTGATGGGTTTTGTTCTTCCATCATCCCTTGCATCTGAGAAAAGCATCAACTCCCTTGAGTCTCACAACCTCGCTGTGAGGGAAGTTGGGTAGGCATTTATTTTTATCATCAGGTTTACAGGTGGGCCTGAATCTGGACTCTTCTGGGTCCTATTCTCTCCTACAGGGAGGGGAGCTCTGCTCTTGGCCTCAGGTCTGTGGAGACCCTCTGTCTGTCTCCTCATCGGCCCAGAGCAGTGGGGTGTAGTTTGTTCAGTACAAGGAAGCCAGGGATATCAGGGGACAGGAGCCTGAGCCCCCAACCAAACATTCTTCCGTGAGAGGAGAAGCCTTTGGCGGGAGGGGGTATGTCCCCGGAGGCGGCCCTGCCCAGGCATCACTGCTTTTCTGACAGAATTACTTATTCCCTGTGACCTAGAGCGTACCCGTTCTTATGGTGATATTCTCTCCGCCTGCCAACCTTCCCTTCTTTAGCCTTCCCTTTGTCCCTGTAGAGGCGGGGTGGGGAGGGTTAGGGGGAGGGAGAGGGGAGTGCTGGGGAGGGGCAGCAGCAGCCAAGGCCGGCTGTGAGCCTCCCGCTCTGCAGGCCGCCTCCGCTGCCGATCCCGCTGGTCGTCACTAGGTGACGCAGCCGTCCACAGTGTGCGGCTCTCGTCCTAGCTAATGTTCAGGGCGGTGCCTGCAGCCTCCGCCAGCACCCTCCCCCTCCCAATCGGGAGCGAGGCTCCTGGGGAGAGGAGGCGGAGGAAAGGGGGTACCTTCCGGGAGTCTGGAGGCGGCTCCCGGGTTATGGGGTCCAGGGAGACTGATCAAAGCCCAGGGTCATTAAAAGGAAGACCAGGGTGGGTCCAAATGCTGGGGGTGGAGCAGGGGAGGCGGAGGAGGGATGGTGAGATGGAGAGGATTTTGGAAACTCTTTTTCCCCAGGGAAGTCCTCTCTGGAGTCCAAGGGGCTGGAAAATAGCATTTGAAGAGAGGAGTGTGTGTTTGGGGGGGTGTCTTTCTCTATATAACAATCACGAAGCACTCACTGCCAGACACTTCACAGATGTTGCCTCATTTAATCTGCACAGCAACCCAGGCCCACACGTTACAGTTGAGGACACTGAGGCACAGCTTACCCAGCTAGTAAGTGGCAGAAGGGGGTTCCACCAGGCAGTCTGGCTCCGTAGCCTCCTCCAGGCCTGGGTGTCAGCCCCCCTCCTCCTTATAGGGTGGGAGGCTGTGAGGGAGGTGTGCTGCGAGGGGGGCGGGCCTGGGCGTGGCAACTCTATGCGGTTTAGCTTCCATGTCCTCCTGCTTCATTCATTCATTCACTCACTCACTCACTCACTCACCAAACAATGTAGGGCTTCCTGCTTACATGCATGGGGCTTGGAAATTGGGCTGCTATGGTCAGCAAAGCCAGCCACAGTCCTTGTCCTTGTGGAACTAGTGGGGGAGACAGAGGTTAACCAATCACACTGGTGACGGTCCCAAGGTCACTGCTCCAGAGAAAGGAGCATCACTGTCCCTCCTCAGCTCTTTCTCAGGCTCCCACTCCATCCCCTCCCACCCCCAGGTCCACGTGGCATGTCCGAGCCCTGATGTGTCAGCTAAGACCAGAGTGAAGGAGAGAGGCAGTGACTTTACTGAGGGGCACAGCCCTTGGTGACGGAGGGCAGATGGCCCCCATCGCCTTGCCTGGCTGTGCCCAGGACAGGCTGGCGCGATTCTCCCGGGAGGCAGGCTTTTCAGAGAGGATGCTTCAATCCAGAAGAGATTCTCAGTGAGCCTGGAAAAAGTCTTTGGTTTCGGACTTGTGTTTGAATCCAGACTGTTGCCCCATGTGTGGAGTGTTCACCAATTTCTGTGGCCCATCTGTTGGTGGATTTCAAGTTCCCAGTGGGACGCCCCTGGACGAGGAGTTGGGAAGGGAAGCCCCGAGCCTCCACAGCCTGTGCGAGCGTGCTCCCCCACACCCGTGGCGGTGTCTGTGTGCGAACTGAGGCAAGTGATCGTAACACAAGTTTCCTTATGGGTCCAGTGGGCTGACAACACGGCCCTATAGCGTTGGTGTGAGGATTAAAGACTTTCTGCGGTCCCTAGCTCACTGACTCCTTAGAGCGGCCTTTCTCATTCTAATGGACTCCGTGTCCCTTTCTCCAGTGAACTGAGAATTCCTTAAAAGCAGGGACCATGTCACACTCATCTTTGTGTCCCCAGTGCCCAGTACAGGGTGCGAGGTCAGTGCTCAATAGGCGTGTCCCTTCCCAGCCCTCAGGTATGGTCCTGTGAGAGCCCATCATGTGTCCGGGATGTTCTGGAATAACAGCCACTCCTAGGGAGGGTCCTTCCTCGGGCTCCTTGGCTTTTTCTGTGACTCTGGGTGAGTCACCCACTCCTCAGCCTCAGTTTCCTCTGTGAGCCTGGGAGGCTTGACCCGCTGACCCCTGTGTGGATCTTTCTGGAAGAGCCATCAGAAATCCGTGGTTAGATTTCCAAAGTCTGTGCACCATGTGCCATCTGAGGGCTGGTTATTGGAGGGACTACCCTGCGCATCTCCCTTGGGCCACCTGGAGCCCCGTGCCCAGGTCCCTGGACTCGGAAGCTGGTGGGGGTGGGGGTGGGGGCTGGACACAGTCATGAGGAGCTCCTCCCAGAAGGTGCCCTGGCTCCTCCCCAGCTCTCTCCGAGTTTCCGAGTTTCCGGAACAGGGTGGAGGGAACGCCAAGGTAATGATGTCGCCACCCCAGACCTAAGACTCATGCCTATACATGGAAAAGGAGCCACCGGGCTCTCTCCCAGCGGAGAATCGGATCTCTCATCGCCCTGCCGCCCGCTCCAGCTCTGCTGCGGCTGGAAAGGCTGCCTTGAACGTCCTTGGTGTGAGATGGGCCCTCCCCGAGGCTCCTGTGTTCCCTGACACCTCCCTGCTGCCAGCAGTCTCCAGCTTGGCAGTACCCACTGCCGCCCACGAGCCTGCAGCTCTCCCATTCCTGCTTCCCTTCCTGCTTCCATCTCCAGGGGATGGTCTGGCGGTGAGGGGCTGGACAGCACAGTTCGCAGGACAGAGCCACAGGGAGACTGATCTCCACAGGAGGCTGCGGTCACTGCTCTCCCTGAGGCCGCCATGGACTGTGCTCACCAGCTCTGACTGCACCCACATAGCTGCTCAGTGGAGCGTGCAAATACCGTCCTCAGCATGGCCCCGAGTATGTCACAGCTCCGAGCCCAGACGTTTCTTCTCCCAAGCAGTCCCCGGGGAAGAGCCCCCTCCCCCTTCTCCCTCTTCACCAGGCCTCCCACTGGTGTCTTTGGGTCTGCGGGCCTCCGTAGACCATATCCCACTTGAGTGACAAGTCCTACGGAGCCTACCATCACTGTCAATTGGCTGTGTCCTCACCTCTTCTCGCCCATCACCACTCATTTCTCTGTCAGTTCATACCTGGACTTTGGCTGTGAATTCCTAACAGGGCCTCCTGTCTCCTCTATGTTCAAGTATGTTCTTCAGCATAAATCTGCTCACATGCTCATCCTTTCATTCCTTCCTGACACAGGGCACACCGAGACCCCGTGTGTGCAGTGCCTATCAGCCCATCCACCCACCCATCCATCTACCCATCCGAGATCAATGCAGTATAAATAGTTAGAGGTGTACCACTCGCCAGCTATTGGCTTCTAACCTCTCTGAACATCAGTTCACTCACCAGTATGAAAGGAGCTGTTTTGTGTGTAATGTCTAGCCTGGAGCTCACATTACTCTGTGAAGTTGAAAGAGAAATAATTGCATTGAAAAAAAATCTCTAACTGGTAGAACTACAGACTTTACTAGTGTCCCCCCCTTCTCATTTCTTCTAAATCAGTGATATTTTCATTTAAAAGATGTAATTGTGCTGCACCTGGGAGAAGATCGTCCTTCAGACATTGCACTGACTAAGGAGCCAATGTCCACCTTGGCCACCAGCCCCCTGTGCTGGAGGGAGCATCTGCCTGTCAGCTGGCAGGGACTCGGGCACAGGGGACGGTCTCGGCTCCTGCCCTTCCTGAGCTCGCTGTTAACAGCCTGGGCGGCTTCTCCCTGGAAGAAGAGGGAGGAAGGTCTGGAAGGGGCTGGCTCTTCCTTCTCAAGAGGGTGGAAGGTCTGGAAGGGGCTGGCTCTTCCTTCTCCAAGGAGGGGCGGGCATGGGGAAGACGGGTTGGACTGGCCCTGGTGGCAGCTGGACTACGTGTTGGTTTCTAGAGAGGGTTCCCACAGCAGGGCCAGCTTCTAGTCTCTTGTGCTTCTCATCCTGGATGTGGTGGGGAGTGGCACAGACGGCCTTTTGCCAGAGAGAGCTTGGCACTCAGGCTCCTGCCATCTGGAGTGATGTGTGTGTGTGTGTGTGTTTCCATAGACAGACTCTCTGGCTCGGTGTCAGAAGGTCTCCGAGCAGGGGCATGGGAGATCCTGATGAACTGTCCCCCAACTACACCCATCCTGCCACTTTCTACAAGTTAAATGTAGAACAGATTATAATTACCGTAAAAAGAAGTTTGTTGCCTTATAGCTATGATCCAGGTAATAAGTTTTAAAAGGCAGATCATCTATAATAATAAAAGCATAATATGCTAATTAGCCCGGATGTCCTCCCGTCCTTCTGGACGAAGCTGGGGCTGTGAGGGAAGCCCGGGTCCCGGGTGCCCGAGGGAAGCCGGTGCCGGCAGCCGGGGGAAGGAAGGCCTACTCTTGCACGAATTTTGTGCACTGGGCCTCTAGTATTTTATAATCATCAATGGTAAAGGCAAACCCAAACATAAGACAGACAAACCATCCTCAGGCTTAAGATGTCTGTGCAGGCTCCTCCCGGTGACTTGGGAAGGAGGCGGACGTTTCTGGATCGTCTGCAGTCAGGGAAGTGGAGGGAGCATAGTGAGCTACAGTGCTGGTTGCGTCCAGGATGCCCATCGTGGGGACCCCAGCCTGCAGCCCACAGCCGAGCCTGGGTGGGAAATTGGCTGGCCTTCCCAGAAAGCCTGGGTGGAAGCCCATGGCAGGGTGTGTGTGGCGGGGCTCGATGAAGGGACCCTGCCAGGGACTGAGAGGCAGGGGTCTCCCCAGATTCTGTGTGGAGCCCATGTGGAGCATCCGGACTATTAACTTAGCTGGGGAGGAGCAGCCTGTTGCTTCTGGAATGTGAGGAGCAGAGTGCGTAGGGTAGGAATGAATCATGTGTTTGCACTGTGAACCGTTTGACCTTGGAACCATTTGACCTTGAAAGCACAGCTGTGGAAGGAACTTGCAACTACTGGACAAGCACTTGTTGATTGTGCAGGCCTCCGGATTAACCCTGAAGGTCGCATGATTCACTCAGCAAATACGTACCTGTGGCAAGTGCTGTCTGGGTGCTGGAGATACCGCAGTGCACAGAATCGATAATCCTGTCACCACCGAGTCTGCTTCCTGGTGGGTGATACAGATCATAAATAAGTTCAATGGATGGCATGTCGGCTGGAGATAGGTGTCTGGAGTAAAACAAGGGACAGGGAAGGAATGTTGGTGGGAAGATTGTACAATTTTAAAGGAGTGGCATATGAAGGTCTCCCTGAGAAGGTGATACTAAAATGAAGATCTGAAGGAGGCAAGGGAACGAGCCTTGTGGGTATCTAGAGAAAGACTGTTTCAGGCAGAGGAAATGGCAGGTGCAAAGGCCCTGGGGCAGGGAAGGCTATCAGGGTGAGAGCAGAGGGTACACAGGGCGACTGGTTGGAGGTGATACAGAGAGAGGGGAGGATCGTGTAGGACTTTGTGAGTCACTCCTAAGGCTTTGTTTTCATCCTGATGAGAGAAGGGAGGCTGTTGGATGGCTTATGGCGAGAAGTGACTTCTGGTTTTACAGATCACTTTCCCTGGGGTGTTGAAGGAGCCTGACACAGTGTTTGGCCCCTGCTATGGGAGGGAGGTGAGACGGTTCCCAGGAGCAGGAGAAGATGTGAGCAGGGGGACTTGCTCAAAGCTGAAACTGTCCAATATGACAGGCTGTTCATGTTAGGTACCTGGCAGGGATGTTGGGTGAGGAAACGAGATAAATTCACAAACACCCTGTGAGAAGAATAAAGAAAGAAAACTGCAGGGTGCTCATGCAAGTCCATCCGTGTGAAACTGCACACGTATGCACGGAAGCAGTGTGCAGTGTGAGCAAACTGGCCATCAGGGCAGGCAGTGGTCACGTCTGAGTGGCAGGACATCCGGACACAGTCCCCCGATACGTTTCTATGCTGTTAAACATTTTTACAATAAGCAGGTACTGTTTATATAACCACGAGAAAATCCAATAGAGCTGTTTTCATTGTGGAATAATAAAAGGGAATCAATGAGATTACTCAAGACTCTGTGGTTAGTTCTGTTAGTGCATTTTATGTCCTCAGGACCCTAAGTTACCAGCCTCCATCATGGGATGTAACCGACTGACTGGGATGGGGACGATTCTTCTTCGGTTGGTCGAGCAGCTCAGTTCGTGCTGG
Organism: Myotis lucifugus; assembly: GCF_000147115.1. NCBI lineage: Eukaryota > Metazoa > Chordata > Mammalia > Chiroptera > Vespertilionidae > Myotis > Myotis lucifugus. The sequence continues at coordinate 5,614,142 of NW_005871102.1, forward strand.
CTCAGCTCCAGCAGGATGCACGCGGTTTGTTCGGGTTGGGGGGAGCACACAGCCTCAGAGCACCTCCTGTCTGTGCTCAGAGTTCACTAACCCCTGTCAGCATCATTCCACGTTCATTGCCGTGGAGAGGTGCAGCGCTGAGTAAGGGAATGCATTGGGGGTTTTGATCCTCACCAGGATCAAAAGGGAAGGGACAATAAAAGAAGCAGCTGCCACCCCCCAGAAATTCTGGGCCTCAGAGCAACACTTGGCCCCTCGCCCCGGCCCCTTTCAAGGAAAAAAGCCAGGAGGAGGCGGGCGGGGCCTCCCCTCTGACCCCTGCTTCCCTGCAGAATCCCCTCGCATGAATAATTAACCTTCCAACAGGCTGAGGAGCCCATCTTCAGCAAGCAGAGATTTCATGAAAATTTAAAGACCTGAGCTGAAGCAGGCACCACGTGCTGTTCTAACGGTGGCTTAGACAACTTTGAAAGCCCAAGGCATCAGGGTCTCCCACGGAGGCCCCTGTGCCATGTGACTGGGTTTCCTGGACTCCCGAGCCATGTGGGCCCCGTTTGCTGGGAGTCTGCATGGGGAATGGACGTTGGTGCCTGATGGTGAGGGTGCCCTGGATCCCTCTGCCTGGTACCTGTGGGTGGGTTACAGGTATCCCCAAAGCAGTGGCTCCACTGTGTGTTACCAAGGCAACACCCACTCCTCCTGGGACAGGGAGGAAAGCAGTGCTGTCAGAGTAGGATTCGTGAGCTGCCTCTCCAGAGGGATCTGGGCTAAAAATACCCCACAACGGGCACTTGCAGGGTTTCGGGGGCCCCTGCCTTGTGTCTCACACCCCAGCAGTGTTCCGATGGTCTGGGCAATGGTTCTCAAACAGGGGAGCCAATGAGAATCTCCAGGAGGCATTTTATTTTGTTTTTAGTGTAGACTTTTAAAATTTTATTTTTTAATTACAGTTGACATACAATATTATATTCATTTCAGGTGTACCATATAGTGATTAGACATTTCTATACCTTACAAAGGGATCACCTCAATAAGTCTAGTACCCACCTGGCATCCACATAATTATTAGATTACTAGAGGCCCAGTGCATGAAATTTGTGCACAGGTAAGGTCCCTAGTGGCTGCTGGCCTGGGCCTTCCTTCATTCCACACCGTCCCCCCTGGTGGTCAGTGCACATCATAGCAAGCAATAGAACTCCTGGTCGAACTTCTGTGGGGACACTTTGTATATTAGCCTTTTATATATATATATATAGATTATTGACTATATTCTCCATGCTGTACTTATAACTGCCAATTAGTACTTAATTCCTTTCGCCTTTTTTCACCTAGCCCCCTAATCCCCCTCCCCTCTGGCAACCATCAGTTTGTCCTCTGTATCTATGAGTTTGTTAGCTTGTTTTGTTTTTTAAGATTCCACATATAAGTGAAATCATATGGCATTTGTCTTTCTCTGTCTGACTTATTTCACTGAGCATAATAGGCCCACCCATGCTGTCACAAATGGCAAGATTTCATTCATTTTTATGGCCGAGTAATATTCCATTGTATATAGGTACCACATCTTCTTTATCCACTTGTCTACTGATGAACGCTTGGTTGTTTCCATATCCCAAGAGGCATTTTAAAATTCCAAAACCCTGGGCCCCTTCTGTGAGCTCCTGAGTCAGAGCCACCAGATGGCAGCAGGTGGGAAAAGCTCGCTGGGGACTGGATGCGTGACTTGGACTTGCAACCACTCTCCTGGAGCCGTCAGTGGATGGCTAGACACGGGAGAAATGCCGCCCCAAGCCAGTGTGATGCAAACATTTCTCTATTTTTAGTGCGAGTTACCCTGTGCAAACCTGGCCTACCATCATTCATTCTTCAACAAATATTTATTAAGTCTCTTCGGTGTTTCCATAAGGGCCTATTTTCTCTCTCCTCGCTGGACAGGCAGATGGCACGTGACGGACTCTGCTCTGTGCCTGCAAGGCTGCACAACTGCATTAGAGAGCTCTCCTGTGGCTCGGGTTCACTAGGTTGGTTCCCTTACATGGTTACAGAGCTACTAATGTGTTCTTAATGAGCTGCCATTTACTTATGCAAATAGCAGGGCACAGATGCCAGGGGATTAGGCTTCGCAGAGAGGCCTGCTTCTGCATATCACTCATGTTTGAATACAGGAGCTGCTATCTTTGTGGACCTACCCCGGTTTTTCACCATTAATGGCTGCCGTGCAGGTGGGGTGTTTGTGCGTGCCTAAGTGCATATGTCTGGGGGCCTCACCAGCCAGGAGGGCATCACCATTAGCCAGAGGTCCTGGTGAGAGTCACAGACCTCCCCCTGCCCACATCTGCCTTGCGCCTGGCCTCACAGCGCTGTGAGGACCAGTGAGCTGCAGGGCGGGGCTGCTGAGCTGCTGCTAGAGCCACGCGGTGCTGGGAATGTAGTTTCTGATCTCCAGGAAAAGCTTTCGCAAAGGTTCCTTGCATCTTGTCAGAGAACAAAAAAAATTGTTGTCTTTCTTTCTCTCCCATGCTGCCAGCAGCATCCAATCACGCAAGAGAAGAGGGTGCTCAGAGTGACAGGCGAGGTCCTTGAGTGTGTGGCTGTGGCATTGGCACCACCGTCTTCATTGTCACTAAGGGGCATCTTGCAGGGGCTGCTGACATTAGGTTCCGTACCAGGCACCATCCACAGCACTGAGTAGGCCTCTCTCCTCAAGAGCTCTTGGAAACATATGTATATAAAAAAGCAAACACCTCTCCAAACAGGCATGGCATTCTGGGGAGAGTGGGCACCCCACTTGTGATGCGCTCCTGGGCCCGCCCGCCCTGGCATCTCACCAGCCCTGTTTTGTGGCCACGCCCCGTCTCCTGTGATCACTTATTGTGCAGCTCGCTGCTGTGCTGGCTGCTCAAGCAGGTCTGTGCTCACTGCTGAGAAAGGGCTCCCCTATGGAGCCCGCCTGCCCCGGAGCCTGGGGGAACCGCCTGCTGCTGAGCACTCACCGATGCCACCAGGGGAGGCTCTTTGTATCGCTTCCTACAGATCCCACACTCTTAACACACCCCTTGTCCCCTGGTCCCATGCCCCTCCTGCCTGAGCCAGCACCTCCTCTCTCTGTGGCTGAGGACGTCTCTGCTGCGCCCCCAGGTAGCTTCCCTGGGAACCCAGCCTGGCAGGAACCATTGGACACGATGGCAGCCTGACCTGGAGGACACAGCGTGGCCTGTGTCTGTTCCCTCCAGCCCACGAGTCCACCCCTCTCCTTGGGAGTGTGTCCCTGGAGCGGGGTGAGCAGACACCTGCATCCCCAGGGCAGAGAAGGCTGTGGGCAGCGAGGGACGGGGTGCAGTGGTAGATGGCAGTGTGGGTTTCCGTCCTGGCCCTCACGGGTTGTGAGACATAAATCTCCTCGTCTCAGGCATCTCTGCAAAAATGGTCTTCCCTTATTGGGCCCACACCGATTCAAAAAGAAAAGAAAAAAAAACTACAACAACCAAAAAAACCAAGAACAAAACAAGTAAAACAACCCTTTGAGCTAACATTTGTAAGTCAGAGGTTTCATCTAAAAGTATGGATTTCTAGACAAATGGGCATATTTGGCCACATCGCTGCCTCTTGGCAGCAATCGGCTGGACTCCTGACACCAGGCCAGCTCACTCAGCGGCTCTCTGCATTTGGTCCTCTAGGCATGTGGGCTAATTTCTTAGGGCTGCCACAACAAATTACTCTACACGGAGTGGCTTAGAGCAACAGAAACGTATTCCCTCACAGTTCTGGAGGCCAGGGTCTGAAATCCAGGGGCCGGCAGGGCCACGCTCCCTCCGAAAACTCGGAGAGAATCCTTCCCCGCCTCTTCCCAGCTCCCGGTGGTCTCCGGCCACCCGGTGCTTCTTGGCTTGCAATGCGTCATCCAGTCTGCCTCCATCACGCATGGCCTTCTTCACCCGGCGTGTCCATGTGTGTTTTTTTTATTACTATATTTTATTAATTTTTTACAGAGAGGAAGGGAGCGGGATAGAGAGTTAGAAACAACGATGAGAGAGAAACATCGATCAGCTGCCTTCTGCACACCCCCTACTGGGGATGTGCCTGCAACAAAGGTACATGCCCTTGACCAGAATCGAACCCGGGACCCTCCAGTCCGCAGGCCGACACTCCATCCACCGAGCCAAACCAGCTAGGGCCCCATCGAGGCATCTTATCTTTTTAGACCCGTATTTCATCCTCCAGTGTCCCGGGGTCTGTGAGAAAACTTACCTGTAGTTAGTAAGGTGAATAATTGTTAGACAACAGTGGCTCTATTCTCATTACATGCCCTTCCCCACTCGCAATGTGCTCCATGAAACTGGGAGGTCACCTAGCTTTTTTGAGCCTCTACTTTTGACAGCAAGGTTCCGATAAAATGGTGTGGCTGAAATGGCGTTAGAAATGAACTGCTGTGTAGAAATATACGGTGTATTGTTGTTCCTGTGGCTGCAGTGCCTCCAGGTGCCCTCTGCTGCCCCTGGCCGACAAGGAGGAGGTTTGTGTCAATGACCACGACATCACTTGATGGGCTTGGCTGTCAGCATCGCCGCCATCTGTGGTCCCGCAGCCAGATCTTTACCACACGTGACACTGTTCTTACGCAAGAATTTTGCAAATTCAGTTCCTTGAGACAATATGCCAAGTCCTTCAGCAAAACCCAAGTCTCCCACATCTGCTCTGTTCCTGTGAGTCACTCATTTCGGTGCTTTGCTGACAGAGACGGCCCTGTGCTGGGCGCTGGGCAAACTGGGGGGCCATGTGGGAGTGGGCGCTGCTTTGGGGGAGCTTGCAGGCTGAGAGGGAAGAGGTGATAACCAAAGGTCCTTATTGTGTTAGGCTGAGGTGACGAGTAGGAGGCTAGGATGCTAGGGAGCACAGAGCGGGGGGCCTGCCCCTGTCTGAGGGCCAGGGAGGGTCTCCTGGGAGGAGAAAGCTGAGCTGAGAGGAAGGGAGAGGAAGAGGGGAAAGAGGGGTGCTCTGGGTCAGGGAAGAACCGTTGAGAAACCATGCGGAACCGGGAAAGGTCCGAGGTGGCTGAGCTGGGAAAGTGAGGGGCAGTCGGGCAGGAGGAAGCTGGAGTTTAGACAGGGACAGTTTCCCAGAGAGTGAGGTGCCCCTAGGGGCAGACTCTAGCCTGCGGGGGCACCCCCAAGTTCAGGTCCTCTTCAGCCAGCCCTGTTCCCCTTAGCTTGCACCCTGGCCCTCAGTGTCTTCTGGGCCATTGCGACCCCCCTTTACATTTGTTCTCCCTGATAACACGATCACCCAGCCATTCCTCCTTTTAACCATTTCTTTTTTTCTGAAGAGATGTTTATGGAATTGAGGCATCTGACGCATTGGGTAATATTAAGAAGGCCTTTTATAACTGTACAGTCTTTTTTTTTCAGTAAGTTTGTATTTTTTTCCTGCACATTTCCTCTGGAAGCCTTGCTGAGGGTTTGCCTGGGACCTTAACTTTGGCGACGAGGCCGTGTGAGAGCTGGATTGGGGAGACTGATCACAAACCATCACCAAGTACCAACACCAAGAGGACCCACAGACATGTCCCCCCTTTTAAATAAAGAGTCAACGCCAAACTCTAACCACTCTGCCCTTCAGCAATATTGAAAACAGAAATCTCAGTTAAAAAGAAAACAGATGGTTTACCACCTGAGTGGCATTTCCGGGGGTGGTGGCACCCAGGGGCACTCCACCTGCTAAGCCTCAGGCAGGCTGGCCGCCTTAAAGCTCCTCACACATGACATGTTCCCTTCCTCCCCGGGGCCTTTGCACATGCTGTGCCTGCCCTTGGATTCGCCCTTCACATTGTGGGCACCTCACTTACTAGTTTCCCCTTACTCATCCTTCTTGGCTCAATTTACACATCACTTTTATTCAGAGAAACCTAGTTGACCCACCCAACGAGGTTGAGTCCTCCTCTATGCTCCCATAGCTCCCTAGTCTCTCCTTCACGGCCCTCGCTTTAGCTTGCTGTTACATATTTGTGAAGTATTTCGATCGGTGCCTGACTCCCCACGAGGCTCAGTTCTCCGAGAGCAGCAGCCGTGTCTGAGTCATTGTTGCATCTTCAGCTCGGGGCACAGTGCCTGGTATGTAGAGAGTGGTCCATGAACATTTGTTAGATGAACACACCACCGTGGCTCACAGTGCCTCACCCTTTTTGGATGTGTTGCTGCCGGGAGGGACCTCTGGGAAGCAGAAGCCACACTCTCCTTTGAGAGCTTTGTGGTTTGTGCCTTTGTTAAATGTGGGCTGAGACAAGCCTGTTAGGAGAGTGTTTTAATCCATGTTTGGCCACAGCTTTGGGCAAAGGGGAAACGAGCAGAATCTCTTGAGGTAGGGAGCTTACCACCCTGAGAACAAGACCAGACATTTGGGCAAACAGCTGGGAGTTTAACTCTGATGTGGCTGAGATGCTCATCAAATATCCATGTGCTCCCTACATAAGCTGACGTCTTTCATCATTACTTTGGAGCCATGCACCTGTTTCTTTCCAATGGCAGTACTGGGAGTCATTTTCACACAGTGGCAGATAAGACGCATGTACCTTTTCCCCGTCTCTCCTCCCCTCCCTTGAAGGCCATAGGACATCGTTGCAAGATAAAGAAGGGTCTCTTGACATGCCAGACTTCTTGTGAAAGAAAGAAATCTTTGTTATATCAAACCTCTAAGATGAATTTTATTACAATTTCAGGACTTGTTTGTTACCACGGCATATCGTAGACTGTCCTGACTAATACTCTTTCACCAGATTCAAGCTTTTTCGTAATTCAGTTTATCTCAAAAGCAAAATATTTATTTCCTTTTAAATTCATACCTGCTACCAGATGGCTTCAGACTTTTTGGAATTTGTATTAAGAATTCCAGGCATCTCACCAGTGATTTTCAGACACCGTAGCTCCTGCCAACATTTGGTTGTACTGGTCTCTTGACGCAGTTTCCTTCCCCTTCTCCAGGAACAATGTTTCATGTAAGTAAATGTCTTCTGGCCCCTGGCGGCATTTTTGACAGCTTATAGAAGAGGGGTTCTGCTCGGCAGATTCCCAGAATGTCTTGCACACCATTCAATCTAACCTCTCCCAGGTGAGCTGGGGCAGAGAGCATGCGGGGTCCTGGTCTCCTCCCGTTATTCAGGCTCAGCATTGAAAGGCTCGGAGCCTGAGCAGATAAGAACCAACAAAGCCCAACAGTCCTTTAGGGGGTAGAGGAGGCTCTTCTCCGTGGTAGCTGCTGAGGAACAGCTCCCGGGTCCCGTCCCTTCTTTCTCCTTGCCTCCGTAAGAGGAGTCCCTGAGGAGGTACCGGGAACCTGCTGAGAAGGGAGGGCCTTCTGCTGATCCTGTTAGTGCTGAAGGCAGCCTCTTGCTTGTCTCAGGGTCTGATGAGCTGGCTGACCGTGGGCAGAGCACTCAAATTTCCTCACCTGTGAAACCAAACGGTGTGAGTGGGGGTGGGTGGTATAGCATTCAATGTTCACATCACTGACCCTCAGGGGTCATAGGGATGGATAATAGGGGCATAGGATACTGGCCCTTTTGGCCAGAAAAGCCCTGCTTTTTCTGTTGATACATTAATTAATCTAGTACTTCATGCTTTGCTCTGGCTGTCATGAGAGACTCCAAAGAATGAGGTGAGTGTTTTTCTCCCATCACCTGAAGAAGGGAATCCAATTTTCCCTTTTGGAGTCCTAGCCTTCTAGATCTAGGGGTTTGTTAACCGCATTTGAGTTTCAGGACAAAAATGGCAAGTACAGGGAGGACCAATCTCCCCCAACCTCAGTTTTGTTTGGAGGTGGGCAGTGCTGGAGGACAGGAGAGAGTCTGGGGTCAGAGTGAGCCTTCCTGGGAGAGAGGGGCTGGCAGGGGCCGGTGAGTGTGGAGGCCTGTGTCTTGCCTGCCAAGGTGGTGGTGGTGGTCAGTGGTTTTTAGAGGCCAACGGTATGGCCTTGAGAATTGCCACAGAAGAGGTACATATTTTCTCTGCTTTCTGTAGTTGAAAAATTCAGCTGAGGTACAGCTCATGTAGGAATCAGAATTAGACCATTGTTCCAAGGTAAGATAATTATAACCCATTTTAGGGAGATGTATTTTTTCTTGCTTTGTATTTTTTTTTCTTGCAAGAAAGTAGACATTTCTAGCAAGTCGCTTCCTAGCTGGCTCTGTTTATGGCAACGCCTTCTCTTCCGGCTAACCTAACCCGCTCTGCTCTGATTTCAAGTTTATTTGCATTTGCCCCACACCACTGGAGAGATCTTGACAAAATACTAACCATGTCAGCCTCCTGCTTAAAATCCTCCAACCAGTTGAACAAAACCCAGTATCTTCCGTGATTTCTCACCTGCACAAGCTGGCCCTGCCCACTCCCCAGCTCTTCCTGCCTCCTCTTCTCAACACTCTGTGCTGGTCACGTGGCCCTTTTTATACTTCTAGGACACACAGAGTACTTCCTGCCTCAGGGCCTTTGCACATGCAGCCTGCTGTTCCTTACCCTTTGGACTCTGCTAACATCACCTTCTTCACTGGGCTTTTGACCACCCATCATG
>NW_005871102.1:5622800-5655205 GCF_000147115.1 Myotis lucifugus
TACAGCACTGCATTTATTTCTGGGCAGAATTTTTCACAGTCTAAAATAATCATAATTACTGGTAGCTTCAGCTGTTTATAACTGTCTTCCTGGAAATGTGTGTCTGTTCTATTCTCTGTTGCATCATTCCTAGTCTCACCGCTATTACCACATGGTAGGGGCTCAATACGTATTTGTCAACTGGAGGACAGAAGTATTTAATGTGTTGATCTTGGGGTAAGGGATAGCTTAGGGCCCACCCTTAGAATTTGGTCTTAAGGGGCTCACCTGAGTCTGAGGGGTCTTGGCTGAGAGGCTACCAGGTGACAGGTGCCTGGATCAGGTCAGTCAGCTGGCCTGGCTGATAGGCAGGGGCCTCCTTCCCTCTCTCCACTCTGGCCCCTGTCTAGACACTCACCCTTCACCCTGGCCCCACCCACCAGGTCTGAGAAGGCCAGAGGGAGCTGGTGAGCGCCAGGCGCTGCTTGTATGGCCGGGAAAGTGGGGTTTGGGAGACCCCCTGCCCCTCACATCCCCGTTTTTTCCTGAGGCCCCCAGGTGTGAGCATCACTCAGCCAGGCGGACAGGATGGATTTGGTGGGTTGTTATCTCAGGGCAGGTGGGTGTCACTCAGGGAGATGAGTCCACATGAGATTTTGAAAGATGCCACTGTCTGAGGTGACAGGGAACAGCCCATTGGCGGGTCTGGGCCTCACCTGGGGGTTGATGGGTAAAGAATGCCTTGGTGGCTAGAGAAAGAGAAGTCAGTCTCAGAGGCTTTGCCAGCTGCTCAGCCAGAGCACCATCCAAGAGCTGACCTTTAATGTGGGCGTGTGAGGCCAGCCCGCTGGGACAGACCAGAAGAATCAAGCCAAGAGGTGCTGATGGCACATCTGCCCCAGCCCCGGAGCAGCCAGGGCCCGGTCTCGCTGGAAACCGAAACGAGCAACCAGATGTTCAAAACGGAACCAGGGGTGCAGGGGTTTCGTGGCAGCTTGAAACAGGGGCGCCACGCCAGGCCTGAAAGCTGTGCCGGCGGAAGGGCCAGCAGCGTCTGGGGAGGGGTTGGAACGTGTCACCCCCACCCCAGAGCAGGGTGGGCAGTGGTGCCTGGGACTGCGGGTGGTGGGTGTCCCACAACCTCAGAGGACATTTGGTGGCACTTGGCGAAGCCGCCTAATTCTAGCCTGTGAAGAACATATTACCACCTCCGTTTCCTAGGTATGAAAACAGGCCCTGGGAAGACTGAATAAGTGACAAGGGCTTCTGGCTGGTTAGTGGAAGTTGGGTTCTCACATGCTCAGGTCCAGTCTTGCTGATTCCACTAAAGCTGCAGTGTTTTGTCAGCTTTGCCAGCCCCTGAGGATGATGCCCACCTTCCCTTTTTGGACCCTCCTCCTCATTTCCAATCATCTCAGGTCCCCAGATGTCTCAGAGGGTCCAAGCTTGGGCGGGTTCTGCTTTCTTGCATTACTGACCCAGCAGATGAGCTGTCACACCTGGAGACCCAGAGAGACCCAGAGACTGTGGCATTTGGGGCCGAGCAGGAGGGAAGCGGAAACACACCAAGTCTCTTGAGGTCCAGGTTGGAAATTATACAGTCACTTCCGCCTTATTCTATTGGCCAAAGCACATCACATGATGACTCCCAGATTCAAGAAATAAGGACATAAAATCCATAAAGTGGCCCGGTGAAGGGCCTGGATAACGAGAAGGAAGCTGGGGCATGAATGCAACCCAGGGCAGCCTCTCTGGGACGAAGAGAAGTGCCGTCCAAGGCCGGCCAGTGGTCCACCCTGCACGTGAAGGAGGTCTCCCTGGAGCCAGGCCTGTCCTGCAGACACAGGCTCTCCACCCCTGGGGGTACAGCCTGTGAGGGAACTCGGGACTCAGAATCAGCCATCGTCCTCTGCCCTTGTCTTAGCACCTCCTGTCACCCCTTCTTTCCCTCTCAGGAAAGATGTGTCACAGGCTCCCGCAGAATGGGAGGCCGCGCAGCTCAGAGTTTGGAGGCAAAAGCAGCAGAAAAGCTGAGCAGGGGTGTACCTGTGACTCCTCCTCTTCTGTCTCTGAGACTCATCACCCATCCACGAGGGAGAGAGAGGGAGGGAACGAGGACCATGTGTGAGGCGGGGCTGGTGAGCTAACGTGGAACTGGATGTGAAAATGCCTGGCACAGAGCAGGCCCTCCAGCCCGTGAGGTGTCCTGCTCCGCATGCCGGTGCTAACGCTCCATCTGGCCTCAAGGAGCTCACAGTTTTGTTGAACGTGTGTTTTCCAATGGCCTGCGTGCTGCAGTACACGTGTGCGTTCTCTCCACTGTCTCACTGTCTGGCTTGCGATCCTGGCTTGGGCCCCGACTGGGTGACATTGTGCAAGTCACTGAGCCCTCTGTGCCTCGGTTTCCTCCTTGTAAACGAGGTCATAATGACAGTAGCTGCCTCTGAGAACTGGGGTGAGGGCGGCCTGAATGGCATGAATGAACATGGGAAAGGTGTCTAGAACAATGCCAGGAGTACAGATGTTTGAGCCACATAGAAAGTGTGACGCTTGACTCTCAAATGCTGTCTCCTCATCTTGTGAAGTTCTTTTCTCAGTCCTTGGGACCACCTTGTGCTGGGTGTGAGTGGGACTGAAGGGCCACACCTTTTGTGTGAATGGAAGGAGCCCAGGCAAGCCTTCCTGGGGGGCCTGCACGCGGCCTTCCCGCTCCACCCCAGTCCACTGGGGCCCAATTTTGGGGGATGGGAGCTGGGAATGAGCTTTCAAAGGTCCCCGGGAGATCTGGATATCGAAGTAGCTATGGAACTCACTGCTAGTATTGATTTGTCTGCTCTGCCTTTGTTCAATGCTTGCTTTTGCCAGTGGAGAGTGAGTGTGCGTGTGTGTGAGGTAACCCTTTGTCATCCACCTGCTCTGACGGAGTTATGGTAACGACTGGTTGGATGAGGGCTTTTGTACCAGAGCTCATTCCATTGTCAGGTCGGTGAATAAAGCTCATGATTTGTTTCTGTGCTACTGTCACGATGTAGAGATCCTTGTGTTCTCTCTCTCTCTCTCTCTCTCTCTCTCTCTCTCTCTCTCTCTCCCTCTCCCTCTCTCCTCTCCCTTCCTCCCTCCCTCCAGTGGCTATTCAGAATGAGTGCCCACCTGTTCTCACCATTTCCTACATCCCTCTGAGTCAGGTACAAGTATTTGAGGGCCAGCAGTACCAACCACAGCTGTTCTCACAGGTCAGAGGGAGGCAGAAAGGCAAGGCCTGAGACCTGGAGAAAGAAGCCCCTCCCGCCTCAGACCCCGAGGCCTCCTGGGGCGGCTAAGAAGGGGGCGGTCGAGTTGAATAATAGGCGATTCTCTAGTGGGCTCTCTGTTCATCTCCACCCTCACCCCTCAGAGCAGGGATGGACAGCTCAGAATGGAGCTGTCTGTCTGGCTGACCCTCCCTGATTGTTTTTGCTGTGGCTAATGGGCTGACTTCCAGTTACCTAACCTCTTCTCCTCTAGGTGAAATCTCATTATTCCACTGTGTGGTGCACATCGGGTCCTGGTTCACGTTGAGCTACTGAGAGGAGCCAAGAACGTGCTGTTTCTCATCATTTGCTCGCGCAGCAGGAGAATCGGAGGAGAGCTACGCCCAGGCCAATCACGGTGGGTCCTCCGGGCTGTTGTGTAACCTTCAGGGACAGTGGAGCGGGCAGGCCTCGCGTTCCAGTGGCCGCCAACCAGGATGGTGCCTTTTCCTTACTGGGGAAGTGCTGGGTAGTAAGTTCTCTTTCAAACCCAGAGGATTTGAGGTGCATTGGTATGTGGTTGGGGTGACCCCTAAATGGACTTGATAAAGAAACAAGAAAACAAACAGAAGCAGAGAGGCCTTCCTTCCAGGCCTGGTGACTGCTGTTTTAGGTCCCGAGTGAGCTCTGATCCAGGCAAATCAGGTCACCAGCCCGTCCCTTTTAACTCCAATGGGCCCCAACTCCCAGGACAGGTACGCGGTTCCAGGAAGCAGAGCTGCAGCGAGATGCCAAGGCCGGGCGCCCTGAGGCAGTTGGGGTTGGCAGGGTGGCCGTGGGGTCAGCAGAACTGGCTGGATTCTGCCCCGCCGCTACCAGTCGCAGTGCGACCTTGGACAAGTCACCAGTCAGGGTCCCGTCAGGGAAACAGAAGTCACGCTTAGTCTCTCAATAGAGCAGGGTTCCTCAAACTTTTTAAACAGGGGGCCAGTTCACTGTCCCTCAGACCGTTGGAGGGCTGGACTATAGTTTAAAAAAAAACTATGAACAAATTCCTATGCACACAGCGGCGGCAAAAACACCCGGCGGGCCGGATAAATGTTTTCCGCGGGCCGCATGTGGCCCGCGGGCTGTAGTTTGAGGACCCCTGCAATAGAGGGTGTTTAGTAACACTTGGAGTGCGGGTGAATTTCCCGCCAAAATATAAGATGGCTCTGTCTTTTGGTTTTGTTCCATCCACCAAAAGGGTGGATTACAAACAAATATTTGGTAATACGCAGTTACAATCGGCCCGAGTTTACACGTTTCCCGCACTCCACCGCAAATCTATATGAACCGAGTTAAAGACGGCTCCCGCGGAGTACGCGCAATTCACGCGAGCCGACTTAACTCGTTTCCCGCACTCCAAGTGGTAACATGGCAGTGGAAGGGCTGAGGAGACAAACAGGGTGGGGAACTAGGCCCAGCACAGCGGGAAGCTGCTAGGCCCTGGGACCCCTCCCTCACTAGTGGAGGGTTTCACCTGGGGTGTGACCTTTCCTTGTCTTCTAGGTGTGTCTGTGGTGGAGAAACCCCACCGGCAGAGAAGGCAGGTGCAGCCTCAGAAGCTTACAGCCTGCTGGGACCTGCCTGCTGCACAGGGGACTCAGGTGGGCTGAGGGGGGAGGAGCATGGCATGAGCAGAGGGTGGTGTCAGCACCCTCGGAAGTGCTAGGACCACAAGCGGTTTACAACTGACTAACAAACAAGCCCTGCACTTTATCCCAGAAAGACTGGGTAGAGGGGAAGCTGCCCTGATCAAGCTACAAACCCCACTCAGGTAGCTCAGACTTTCAAGTGCATAGGAATCACCTAGGGATCTGGTCCGGGTGCAAATTCTGACTGTAGGTAAAGGGGAGCCTGAGAGTCACATTTCTACCAGGTGACGCCATGCTTCTGGTCTAGGGACCACGCTCTGAGCCCAGGGGAAGCAAACAGATCCTTAAAGTGGGTTGTTAGGTACTAAGAGGAGTCATTCTCACCGTTGCCTCTTGGCTCCAGGACCTGGGTTTTCTGACGTAGGGGAAATAATACCCCATGTTGGCCACTGTCCCTCATCCTGTAGGATAGCTTCCCAACCTTACAGCGTGTGGGCACCCAGCCTGCACCATGGAAAGGAACGGCCCTACAGAAGCTGTGGCCATAGATGAATGCAGCCACTGCCCAAACCTTGGTGAGGTCGCAACAAAGTGAGGGGATAGGGAGTATGGCAAGAAATACTCTTACCTCTCTCCTCCGTTTCTTCCTTCTCCAGTCTGCTACCGGTGCCTCTCATTGCTGAACTCACCTGGAAGCAGGGGAAAGGTTTCCCGGATACTGTGTTCACAGGGGTGAGTCTTCTGGAGAACAGCACAGGGCAAAGAGAGCCAGGAGGTTCAGGGAGAGGGGTGGTCGTGGAAATTAACTAGTCCCCGGTGTGATTGACTGCCTGCAGAATACACCATCTTTGTGCCCGCCTCACTGTCCCACCCCCGGCCTATTGGGACAACCTCCTAATGCATCTCCCTACCTCCAGGCCACCGTTCATTCCGATGGCCTGCGACACAGACTGGTCCCATCACTCTCCTTTCACAGGACTCTCCCCAGTCTTCACTCCTCACTGCAGATGGCCAGGAGCGAGGCATTTTAGGGATAAAAAGATGATTCAGAGACTTCACAGCTTATTTTTAATAGGGAGGATAGGTATTAAGAAGCAAGAAGAGGATAATTGCACCGTAAAGGAGGCATGGTTGAAAAGATAAAGACTTTGGACTCTTAATGTGTTAGCATTATATTCAAGACTCTTCACAGTCAGACCCAAATCTTCCTTCCAGACTCATTTGCTAAGACTTGTGTCCTCGGCATTCTCCCACGCGCCCTGGTGAGTGCCTGACATATTTACACACTCAGGACTCTGTGCCTTTGCTCCTGCTGTTTCTCCAGCCCAGAAAGCCCCTCTCCAGCAGGCTTTAGCAGGGGTGGGGAACGTCTGGCCCACGGCCCATATAAGGCTCTCAGAATCATTAGGTCTGGCCCTGCCAAGGCATCAGGGGTGAGTTAATGTTTGACCAAATATAACAGGCTGATTTTTAAATGATAATTTTGTATGGCCTGAGAATGATGTTATAAATATCCAAATGGCTCATGGCAGAAAAAAGGTTCCCCATCCCTGCCTTAGAGGGTGGTCTGGTCAGTCTTTCACAGTCAGGTGAGTCAGAGCACCAGACTTTTAGAGCCCTCTACCCAGAGCATGGTCCTCAGACCAGAAGCATGGCGTCGCCTGGTAGAAATGTGACTTTCAGGCTTCCCTGTACCTAGGATCAGAATCTGCACCCAGACCAGATCCCTAGGTGATTTCTATGCGCTTGAAAGTCTGAGCTACCTGAGCGGGGCTTGTAGCTTGAGCAGGGCAGCTTGCCCGCTACCCAGTCTTCCTAGAATAAAGTGCAATGCTTGTTTTTTAGTCAGTTGTAAACCATGTGTGGTCTTAGCACTTCAGGATGAAGTGGGGTTAACAAAATGATTGAGAGAATGGGCTTTTGCATGATACAGCCACAGGTTCAAATCTCAGCTCTACCACATATCAGCCTCAGTTTTCCAAAACGTAAAGTACTAATGATATCACAACATAGGTATCACGGTGAAATGAGATCAGACATGTACATTGCTTAATAAATGTTAACTGCATTTGTTGTTTTGCAAACACGGGAAGCAAAGTCATTGGGCAAGAAGTGAGAAGCCCTTGTGCGGGAAGGTCTTCGTTGTTTAACCAGTGATGGGAGGGGCAGGTCTTTGGTGACATGGCAGGAACTCAGGGGCCTCAGAGAGGCAAATCAGAGCAAACAAAGGCACATCCAAGAGCAGTTTCATCTACCCGGCTGACCAGATGCTCCCCCAACAGAATGATGTCCGCAGGTATCATCTGGAAGGTGGCAGGTATCCTGGTGGGCTCCCTGGAGGGAGGTTGTGGGGATTCGTGACCCCTCCCCTTGAGGAATGCAGTCAGCTGTGTCTGCTCAGACAGGACTGAAAAGGAGATATGCCACTGTCCTAGACGGCTCATCTCAAATAACTGCCACCATCTACCATTTGCCTGGTGCTCTCATTTCTCATCACCTCTTTTAATTCTGGACGAGAAGGGTTTAGCCTGCTTGTTCAAGTCTCCCATGACTGCCCATTTCTGCTGACTCACACAGGAGAAATAATCTAGACAGGGTAAAACAAACCTTGACTGTGTCTCACAACTTTAACATTTTTGGTACAGAACAGAGGAACTCGAGGGCGCATGATGCATTCTATCCCTCCTTCCCGTTGAAGGTTGTGACTTTGGAAGGGACAGGGGGCTGTGGGATGGATGGGAGCAGCTGGCTCTGGAGAGGGTTTCGAAGCCTGTGAGGACTTAACACACGGGAGTGATGGGTTGCTGTCAGGGACGGAGTGAAAACCCAGGAAGTGTGGGGTTTCGGCTGAGATACTTGCCAAACCCATCTCGAAGACTTTAAAGGGGCATTTGAGACTGTGGAAGAAAATGCCTGGGAAAAAATGGAAAGCTCAATATAAGTGGCACATGGGCAACATAGAAGTGGTTGATTAATAATTTTCAAGTGAAAACAAGAAGGAAGGAGTTGGGAAGATGATTGTAGACTCTAGACCAGGGGTGGGCAAACTTTTTGACTCGAGGGCCACAATGGGTTCTTAAACTGGACGGGAGGGCCGGAACAAAAGCATGGATGGAGTGTTTGTGTGAACTAATATAAATTCAAAGTAAACATCATTACATCAAAGGGTACGGTCTTTTTTTTTTTTTTTTAGTTTTATTCATTTCAAACAGCTGCTCTAGACCCAACTACACAGGGTGTGGGCCACAAACAACTTGAACTTGGATGTTAACACAAAAAGGTAAATATGCGAGTAGATTTATTTTCCCCATCTTGTAGGTTTCTGTCAGACTGAGGACTGTCACTGTTGCCGAGAGGCCACAGCCCAGTGGATATGCTAAACACCCTGTTCAAAGAGGCAGCACTGAACAGGTAAGTCTTGGCCTCAGGAGTTTAAATCCTGGCTCCACCACTGATTCTCTGTGTGACCTTGGGCTAGTTCTCTAACTTTTCTGGTGGCAGTTTTCTCATCTGTGAAGAAGGAATGATAGTCAAGTCTCTCTCGTAAGATTATTCAGAGGATTCAGTGAAACGATGCAGGCCGGCAAAGAATACCATTTGACACACAGTACATGTCCTACTATCATTGGAGCCTTTTCTATTTTGGTGATGATGTAAGCCGACTTGTCCAAGTGCTCGCTTTAGGCCCCCACCCTGGCCTCACCTAGCTTTCCAGAGGCACAAGGAAGAGCAGAGTTCCCCAAAGCCACACAAAGTACCACATGGGTAGAGAAGGAGCTGCCCAGGCAGGAGAGTGAGCAGGAGGAAAGCCGGGCAAGTGGTGCCTGCAAAGCCCAGGACTAAGGTGATGAGTAATCAGCAGTGTCACCACTGGACAGAGGGAGACATGCTGTCCAGGGGCCAGCAGGAGGCACCTTTGAACCGGGAGCTGTGGTGTGAGGGGATGTAAGGCTCTAATGGTGTGACACTGTAGCCCCACAGTTCTGATCACCAGGCTCCTTTGACCTTGCTGCTCTGGCATCTCAACACCTACATTTATTTCATTCTGGGTCCAAGGAGGCTTGTGTAAGCTCTAACATTCTTCCTGTACTCCAGCCAGAGGAAAGAGGGGAGAGAGGAGAGTGAGGTTCGCGCCTTTCCTTTTCAATGTTTGGTCTTGAATTTGCATGCATTACTTCTGCTGACATTCCATTGGCCATATCCTAGCTGCAAAGGAGTCTGGGAATATGGTCTTCATCTGGGCTGCCATGTGCCCTGCTAAAACTCTGCTATGTTTTGAGTGATCGAATATTGGGGGGACAGCTGGCATTCTGTGTTATAACATTTCAAGGGTTCTTCTTAGCTTGTTCAATTGCCCTATTCTCCCCTCACCTCACCTCTTCTGAAGGCCTGTTACCAGGTTCCTGAGAAGGCTCTTGCTGCTGTCCATAGACATGGATATAGACATGTCTTTCAGTCAACCTCACATCCTCAGCCTCCAGGCAACAAGAGGGGATTGAGGCACATGGGTCAGGACCACCCCTTATAGAGAGAGCACCAACAGATGAACCCTAGTGTAGGGGCCCCCTCTATTTAGGGCTGAGCTAGGCTCAGGGTGAGGTGGAGATAATGATCCCAGGAAAATTAGATAGCACCTGCCTCAAGGATCTTCTAGTCCAGATGAAACCCTTATACCTGGAAGATCACTACTAGTACAGGCAGCAACTGTTAAGGACAAGGTAGTTCCTCTGTAATTTTAAATTCTGGGCAGAGAACCAGTCTCTGTGAGCAACCAACTCATTGTTTGACCAAACTCTTGTTTTTAGATTTTACAGTTATAATCAAAGTTAGGTTGACATTAGTTGAACATCTACATAATTGTTCTGCTGCCTGGTAATTAGGCAGAAATTGTAAGCAATTCACATAAATGACTGTAATTAGCATTATTTTTTACATAGCCAAACAAAGTTTTTAATTTTCCTGGTTACCCTGTAGAGTTTATTGGGTGTCACTCTTTGCTCCTATGATAACTAACACATGCAGTATGTAAGCCACACGGCTCTCTGCGGCCTCTGGCCGGTGCCCGAATGGCCCCTCCTGCACGCCCCCACCAAGCCCCCTTTGTAGGAAGCAGCAGGGCAGAGTGGGCAAGCGCTTGGGCACTGGAGTCAAAATGCCTTCATGACTCACTCCATGACTTAAGCCGGGTGGCCTTAGTGACTTGTTTAATCTTTCACTCCCTTAGAATTGCTTAGACATACTTCCCGAGAATGTGCCTTGGCCATATTTACTAACACAGGTTAGTCATTATGAGCTCATTTATTCTTTCATCTATTTAACCAAGAATTGTGGCATCTGCTATTAACCAGGCGCTCTTCCGGGTGCTGGAAATCGGTAGTCACCAAACAGTTCTACCCCTACGATTTACATTCAGAGGAGGGAGGCAGTCAATCAACAAGCATTGAAGTTTATCAGGTGGTGGTAAGTCTGGTAAAGAAAAGAAGGGATAGTAAGGAATAAGGGTGAGGAAGGTTGCAATGTATCAGTCAGGATAAAGTAGGCACAACCTTAGTAACAAACAATTCCCAAATCTCAGGGGCACATGTTTGCTCATGGGACATGTCCACTGTGGGGCACCACAGAATTTTATTACACATCTTTATCACTTTGGGACCCAGCTGACTGAGTCTTCGTCCTCTGGACTGTCACTGGTTATTATAGCAGGTGGAAGGGGGCACGTGATGACTTCTGCCTGGAAGGGACATCAGCTAAAGCAAGTTGCACATTCTGTACTTGACTTCAGGGTGGGGTCAGGGAATGTGGGACCTGCCTTATAGCTGGAAGGAGAGGAACCAGAAATATTGATGTGCTGAGGAATCTTCGTTGGCCCAGATCTGTTCTCTGTCCTGCTCTGCTTTCTTGCACTTGAGCTCCATGGAGTGGCTCCCTTGCCCTCTGGCTCCAGGTTGGATTCGACTGAAAGGATTTGTTGACCCAAAGGGCGCATCAGCCTCCGTTCTGCGGTGGGTGTATTCCCACAGCCACAGCTCCACCCAACACCAGCACACCGCGGTTCCAGCTCTCAGACGGGCTCTGGTAACACCACATCCTCGTCTTGTTCCTTCAGGACTAAGATGACTAAGGATGGTGTCAGTCTCCCAGTGTTGCTAGGCCTTGGGGACCTCCAAACCTCTGGTTGGTTTCCTCAATGAATAGCGCCTTAATGAAAAGATCTCCTCAAAGACCGGAGCTGAGTGTTCCATCGGTGAGGACTCCTGATCCAGTAGGTAAAGATATCCATGACTCAGAGAAGAGAAGCGGTCTGAGCAAGTGCTGGGCACTCTAGCATCTGAAAATGCCGAAGATAAGAAGTCCTCCAGCAAAGAACATTAGGAAGGAGTGGCCGGAGGGGAGGAACATTAAGTGAAGAGATTGTTTCAAGGAGGAGAGAGTATCATTGACATCAGAGCTGCTGAGAGACTGAGTCAGATGAAGACACCTTCAGGCCTTAGCTTGACTGGCCTCTCCCCCAACAATTCTATTCCAACTCCACAGGGCGGGCTCAGTCGCTTTCCGACGTGCCCTCACCGCTGCTTCTCTGTACCGTGATTATCTTTTGTCATGGCATCTCCCCCACTGTCCCCCGGGCTCCCTGAGGGCAGGGATGGTGTCTTTCTCATTAATGACTTCAAGCTCAATGCCATGCACTTAATAGTTTTAAGTTCACATTAGTGCACAAAATACATCCATCAATCAATGTGCTGTACACACCCATTCCCACCTGCCCCACAAACACTCACTGTCCAAGGCTCCAATTTGATTCTCAAGAGCGGAAGCCCCTTACTTGTTTCACTTTCCAGGGGCCTTTCAAGCATTCCCATGATAGTAGCTGTACCCCCACCCATAGTCCTCCTCCTTACGTTGCTGAGAGCTTCTGGGATAATTTCCACCGGTTGAGCAATCTGGGTACCACAGGATGGGGCTGCAGAAACATGGAGATATAGGTTTGTAGATTGCCTGCCCTGGTGGGGACACGTTGAAATATGAGGGAGAGACAAAGGAGGTAGGAGGTGAGAGGAAGAGCGAGAGAGAGAAGGAGGGAGGCAGGCTGGAGGGAAGGAGTAAGGCAGGGAGAAGAAGAGAGATGGGGTAGCGGCACAGTGAGCATGAAATAGGTGGTCTTAGAGAAATGAGCTTCCTCTTCTGTGGCATCTCAGAAATAAATGGTTTCGCTTACATCTTACAAAAGGGAAACTGAGGCTGAGAAGTGAATGACTTACCCAAGATTTTAGAGTTGGTGGTGGGGCAGAGCTGGCCTGGACCATATTCCTGTCTCTCAGTTCAGTGCATTTTCTGTAACACGGTGGCGACTTTGGGGACAGAAATAGTTGTCTCCTTCCTCAGGCATGCATCTTCTACTTATTCAGTGATACCTGGAACTCTTTTAAAAGACAACCTTTGGTTCCCCAAATGAGAACAGAAAGGCTAAAACCACAGATGATGGACAGGAAGCAGTGCTGGATGCTTTCCTATTAAGGAATAAATGATGGTCGTTCCTAAGGGGACAGGTGGGAAGGGCAGGCAAGGCCGGAAGTGTGGAATTCAAGTTGAAACCAGATGGGGGAGTGGGAGGGAAGCAAATCTAGCTCTCCTTCTGAACCATCTCATGATGGAGCGACTCAACCGGTCACACCTGAGAGGCAGCGGGAAGGGAGAGAGTGTGGCATGAACTTGATGCTGCTCCTATGAGGTGGCCAATGGCCCACGGAGGAAGCTCAGGGTGGTGGGGTTCGAGTGTGACCAGGTAGGATCCAGTTGGGACGTTCCCCTTCTGGTGACCGCTGCAGTGGGAGGGAGCACCCGGCCTGCCCGTTGGCCATGGGGAGGGCGTGTGCCAGGCTTTGCTGAGATCTAAGAAGCTGAGATCCGGCAGTGGGCTCGCTCCTCAGACCGCTGAGCAGAGTGTTCTGGGTTTGCTGGAGGCTGGGGCGTTGCCAGACTCTGTCTCACCTCGCTCTTTCTAACAGCGCTAATTTCCAAACCCAATCATCTCCACAAAAGGCCTGGCAGCCTCCCCTGCCTTCTCAGTGAAGGTTTAATAGCAGAGCGCTGAAACAGGTCTCGCTGCTAAGCCTTTATAATTTCTACCGCATGTGCTACAGGACTCCTACCAACACGCCACGAAGCATCGTCCTAATTAAACCTAAACGGCTCCTGTCACATGGAAGGAGCGGAGTACATTAGGTTAGCCCGGGCTCTGGCTTGCAACTGCGTGTTTGTTTACTTGTTAATGAGCCAAGTTCCATAGCCTACAGCAGCCTTTTCTTCTCACTCATACAAGTGACTGATGCTTCAGTCTAGGTCTGCTGGGAGCCCTGGCCTGGGAGGCAGGGGATCTGACGAGCGGTCCCACTGTGCCATCGTGTAACGCGGTTGAGTCACCGGTGCTGAGGTTCTCCTGCACGGTCTTCACCACCCACCCGCTCCTCCTGGATGCTGGGGGCCATCTGAGCAGCTCTTCAATACTCTCTTCTCTGGTGCAGACACAAGGGCCTGCTCCGTCCAGGGGTCCGACAGCGCTTCGAGGCTCGTGTGTAAGTCAGACTCTACCAGAGAAACAGAACCGGAGGAGATAGTCTCTCCCATTAGAGCTAGAGACGCTGAAGGTCAGGACCAGGGCAATGATTTCGGGGTTGGAGAGAAGGCACCCAGAACTACTTGGGAGGTGGAGACCATAGAACTGGGTGGGTGGCTGGTCCTGTGGGTGTGTTCGAGGCGTCTGAGAAACGTGGCTGCCAGCTGCACATATGAAGCAGGACCCAAGGAAGAGGTCTGGGGTGGGCACTTGGGAATTAGATGTTTGGGAGCCGTTAGAGATAGGTGGCAGCCCACAGCACGGAGTGATAAGATAATCCGCAACAGCCCCGAGCCAGACATTGTCTCCCGCTCACAGATGCGGAGACTGAGGCTCAGAGAGGCTGGGAGCTTGCCCAAGTTCACACAGCTACTGCCTCCCTCCTCAGAGCACGCCCACCGCGGCATCCATCCCACTGGGCTTCCACTGTCACTCACCTGCCTGCCTCCCCTACAGGCTGAGCTCTGGAGCGCCCAGCCATCTCATGGTGGTGGGTGTAGTTCATGTCACTGGCTGGTGGCTGCATGTGTAGATGGTCAGGCTGAGAGCTGATGGCTGATTTCTACAATTTGGGTTTTTTTCTTTTGGTTTAAGTCTCCTATTTTGTGAAAAAAGGCAGATACTGGTGGGAACTGCATCTGCCACATGTTATCATTCTCACCTACTTAATGAGTGAGTCCTGCTAGGTTTTGCACTTTCTGGGGGCATGTGGCCCTCTCTCCAGGGCAGGGGACAGACTCAGGTAGGTCACCCAGCAACTGGGAGGCAGCTCTGAGGTGGCAGAGCTGGGGCTGGAGCAGGCCCCTTGAAATTCCTGCTGAATCTTTCCCCTGTGTGATTTGATTGGGTGGGTGCCAGACTCCCCGAAAGGAGGGGAGGGGTCCCAGGGAAAGGGGCCTGGGCTGTGTCAGCTGCACAGCACACAGGGGGCCCCTGGGGCTGGCTCCCTAACACCAAGGCAGGTTACTGTCAGAGTGAATACCCTACCCTTGTACCCCCACCCATAGTATTCAGAAAATAGCCAGGCTGTCCTTAGCCAGTTAGCATGATTTAAAACCAGGATGAAAGAGGGAAAGAAAAGGGGAGCAAAAGACAGAGTTCAGCTGGAAGGAGAGGGCAGCCTCCAGACAGCTCCCCCTGAGGGGTGCTGGTGCCCGGGCCCCCCTGGAACCGCAGCTGCAGCCAGTGCTTTGGTCTCTGAGGAGCCCCACCTGTGTGGCCTGGCCCTCACCTGCCCACATGGTCAGCGTGCCCTGCTCTGCACAGACCATTCGGGGAGGTGTCAGCTACCATCCAGTGCACCTTGCACAAAGGCAGAGATGTGTATGGGATCCTAGAACGTTAGTTGCTATAGCAACATCTGCCTTTATTATCAACTAAATCCATTCACAGCATAAATATAGTAACTATTTGACTTCCCCACTTCCAGAATTTCTTAAAAATTGTGACAAAAAGGCCCATAAACTGCAGTACCATGTTGTGGGGTGTGTGTGTGTGTGTGTGTGTGTGTGTGTGTGTGTGTGTGTAGAGGGGACTTTGGAGGTGGGGGGAGCAGGAGGAGATTTGTGGCTGAGCTGGATTTTCACAGGATACAAGTTAGTGAAGATGGTTATTTCTTACAACCAATCCAGGAAGGGCAAATTCCTGGAGATTTCCAAATGGAAAGTTAAAAGAAGAACAAAGTAGGAGAGGTGGAGAGGGGCCATATTGCAGTGGAAAGAATTCTGGTTTGTAATCAGACAGAACAGGGCTCAAATCTTGGCATTCCTGTTTAACACTGGACCACTTAACCCCCCGCCTCAGTTTCCTCATCTGTAAAATGGAAAATCACATTCTGCATCCTATTTCAGCAACTTGATCTCCTTCCATGAGGCCTGAAGACCCCATCTCTAAGGCTGGCCAGCGCTCGAGACCTATTCACCCGCAGGAGTTTACTTCCTATGCCCCAACTCAGTCCTCTGCAGGGACAGTGAAAAGAGCAGGCCCAGCAGGTGAGAGTGATCTTCGTGCCAGTCTGGGCAAGGGGGCCAGGCCAGCCGGAGAGGGCAGGGCAGGGCACATCAGGACCGGGAAGGAGAACGCCAGCCAATGGATGTTCCGTGGCCTGTTTGTCCTTCTGAAAACCCAGGTTCCATATGTGAAGTTATGGGCCAGGATTGGATGGGGGTGGAGAAGGAAGCCATGGGCAGAAATCCAGCATCCAACAGCCCTTTTTGGAGAGCCTGCTGTGAGCCAGGCACTGGGCTGGGAACTGGGCTGTGAAGATGGATGGGGACCATCCCCGGAAGCCAGAGGGACTGCTGCTGTACAAAGGACAGACACTCTCCTCTCACACCCGGTCCCAGCCCCCAGCTTCCTTGTCCCTGAGAGGAACTGATCGTTTTCTTGGAATCCAAGTAACAAAAGCAGACTCATAGCATTTGATTCTTGCCAGGCACTGTGCTAAAGGCTCTACTAATATGAATTCATTTAATCCTCATAATACTTCCATAAGGTAGGAACTGACACTATCCCACTTTGCAGATGAGCAAACTGAGGCACGCAGAGGGACAAGCACAGGAGTAGTGTGATTCCATAGGAACTGGCTCCAAGGGTGAGACCCAATCTGAGAGCTGCTTCTGCTAGAATTCTCATAAGAGAATATACATGAAGGATGTGGCCTGCGCCTGGCTGCAGTAAGTGCTTAATAAATGCTGGCTAGTACGGCTGTGATTGTTATTCTCTGGTGGAACTATTGTCAGGCCCATGAAGTGTAACCCTCTTTCCCTACCTTTTGGAAATGGTACTCTTTGCCTTCAAAACCTTGGCTTGAGAGAACCTCATCCCTTTGTGACCAGAAGTCTCTAGAAACAAGTCAATCTTTATTAAAGGAGGGAAGCAGGTGGGGCAGGAAGCCAGACGCAGGACAAAGGGTCTGCAGCCCAGGATACACGGATTACAGTCAGACAGGCCAGAGTTCAAATCCCGCCTCCGAAGTATTTTATTGTTTTTGAGGCGCTCGTGAATGGAATTGTTTGTTTCTTTTCAGATATTTTGTTGTTAGTGAATAGAAATGCAACTGATTTCTTAGGAAGAAATCTGTAATGGGCTAAATTGAATCATTTGTATTCTCTCTCTTTAGTGTATTTTCTCTTAAAAAAATAAAATGGCAAATATCGCCTTGCTTTAGGAAGATGACAATTAATTTGTTTCTTTTATCCATTCTCCCCAATCAGAAGTAGATGAGGTTGCTAATAAAAACAGGAAACCCCTTCTCAGTGGATATTAAAGTAGCAGATGGTTGTGTGAGATTTTCTCCTTAGCCTCTCCCTGGCAATGGCCTCAAATTTGTCTCTGTGAGAGTCTCAAAAATGGACTTGGAGAGCTTGTCTTCCAGCCCGAATGTGCCTCCTAAAATGAAATTTAAACAAGGGCTCTTGATGGAGATTTCGGTGAAGCCCTGAGTCGGTTCCTTCTTCTGTTTGTCCTTCTGATTGTCTGCATACATTACTGAATGCCTGCTACATGCGAAGTACAGCTGATCACCATAGATTCTATGTTGCTGATTTCGCTTGCTTGCCAAAATTTATTGTAACCCCCACATCAGTACTCGTGGCTCTTTCGTGGTCATTCGTGGACACGTGTAGTGCGGGGAAGGCGTGAGGTGCTCGCCATGCGCTTTTCCAGCTGGGACAAGGCATCGCTCTGCCTTCTTGTTTTTTCTCTCATGCTCTACAGAAGTATCCTTTTTGTGATGTGGTTAGTGCATTTTTCTTGGTGATTTCTTTATTTAAAATAGCCTCAAGCCCTGTGCTGAAGTGTTGCCTGGTGTTCCCAAGCACAAGAAGGCTGTGCTGTGCCTCAGGGAGAAAATATGTGAGTTAGAGAAAGCCTCATTCAGGCATGAGTTCCAGTGCTGTTGTTGGCCACGAGTTCAATGAATCAACAATATGTATTAAACAAGGCGTCTTTACACAGAAACACACATAAAACAAGGTCACGTATGATTAGTTGATGAAATGTGGCGACCACAGTCTCCCAGGAATCCAATCCTGCGTTTCCCCCTCGGAGCAATGGTTCAGAATTGGCTAATTCAGTGACCACAGTAACTCTATGGAACATAAATACCAGAGAGAGCGAGAACTGACTGTACATCAAAGGGGAGCAGTTTACCTGGGGAGATGAGAGAAAAGCACATAAAACAAGCAATGCATACCCGAAACAATAAAAGTGGTACGAATAAGAGAGGATAGGAAAATCGGGGCGAGCTAGAGGGAGGAGTGAGGAGTGGTCATGACCCGGGTCCTGCAGAATGAAGATGTTTTATGTAGCCCAGCAGCTAAGCATAGCACTGAGGAATAGTCTTGTTTGGGGAGGAGAGGTTGTAAGTCAATTTGTTTGAATTTGATGTGTTTTTTTTTTAAAACCTGGGGCATATGAAAAATAAGTTTGGAAAAATAGTGCAGGTAGAGGTTATGGAGTGTCCTGAATGAATGTCTGAAAGGGTCTGGGTTTGTTCTCTAAGCCATTTAAAAAACACACACACAGCAATTCTATTGAGGTATAATTTGCATAAAATAAAATGCACCCATTTTAAGTGTACAGTTTGATGAATTTTGACAAATGTGTACACTCAAGTAAACACCACCACAGTCAAGATATAAATATACCTTTGCAATCAATACCTCTACTATGCATAATACTTGAAATATAGATCAATTTGTTCTTATAAGATTTTATATAAATGAAGTCAAATAGTAAGTACTCTTATGAGACTGGCTTCTTTTGTTCAGCATGTTTTCGAGATTTATCTATTTTGTGTGTAATATATAGTTTTTTTAAAGGCTGACTCATATTCCATTTTATAGATGTACCCAAATTTGCTTATCAGTTCACCCATTGTTAGACATTTAGGCTGTTTCCAGTTTTGAGCTATTATAAATAAAATTTCTGTGGCCATTTGTGAACAACTCTTTTTATGTAAATACGTTCTTATTTTTCTTGGACAAACACCTGAGTGGAACTCCTGGGTTGTATGATAAGTGTAACTTTAACTTTTTCAAAAACTGACAAACTATTTCCGAAGTGGTTAAAACATTTTCTATAGCCTAAGCCATCAATGAAAATCCCAGTTGCTCCATATCCTCATACCTAATATGGTCAGTTTAAAAAAATTTTATAGGGAGAGGGAGAGAGAGAAACATCAAGGTGAGAGCGAACATTGATTGGCTGCCTCCTGCACATCTCCTAATGGGGACTGAGCCTGCAACCCGGGCATAAGCCCTGATTAGGAACCGAAATGGCAACCTTTCAGTGCATGGGACAGGACAATACCCAACCAAGTCACACTGGCCAGAACAAGATATTTTAATATTTTAATGATTTTTATTTGACCCATGGATTATTGGAAAGCATTCTGTTTAATTTCAACAGAATAATATAAAATGCTTGATCTAAAAGAGTAGATAATTTTGAGATTTACCAGATAAGTTTTGGATATTGATTTCTTCATCCTGTTGTCAGAGAGATCATTATAAGTTCTCCGAGTGCGTGGTGCTGACAGTGTTCCATCACTCTAAATTAGTTCGAGTTGATTCAAAAGTTGTTCAAGTCTTCTATATTTTTACTGAGTTTTTGTTTTACTGGTTTTATCAATTACTGAGAGGCATATTGAAATCTTTAACTATAATGATGTACTTATCTACTTCTCCTTTCAGTTGTATACATTTTTGCCTCTTGTATTGGAAACTCCGTTGTCAGGTATATACCATTTAGGGTAATTATATTTTCTTGAGGAAGTGACCCTTTTATCATTATTAGATGTGGCTCTTTATCCTTGGCCATATTCCTTATTTGGACATTAACACAGGCACCCAGTTATCTTGTGGTTAGTGTTGCAACATATACCTTTTAAACATCTTTTTAGTTTTAACTTATCTTTGGCTTTCTATTTAATGTTGGTTTCTTGTAGACAGCATATTCTTTTGTGTTCTGTTTTCTTATTTCGCCTGCCTCTGCCTTTTAATTGAACTGTTTAGATCACTTGCTTTTAATGTAATTATTGATATCGCTGGGTTTAAATCTACATCTTTCTTTTTGTTTTCTCAGGTTTGTTTTCATCTGTTCTTGTTTATATTTTCCTCTTTATCTACTCTTTTAGATCAAGCATTTTATATTATTCTATTTTCTCTCCACTATTGGCTTGCCAGCTACACCTCTTGTGTGTTTATATGTACGTGTGTGGGGGGGGGGAGGAAAGGTTGCTCTAGGGTTTACAATATGTATCTTTTTTAAAAAATCTCATCCAAAGATATGTTTATTGATTTTTTCCCATTTTTTTAGAGAGAGGAAGGGAGATCAGTTGCTCTGGTATGTGCCCCAACTGGGGATCGGACTCGCAATCTAGGCATGTACCCTGACTGGGAATAGAACCCGCATCAAACAACAGAGCCACCCCGCCAGGGTGTGACATGCATCTTTAAATGAGCATAGTCTACCTTTAAATAACGTTATACTACTTCATATACAATATGAAAACTTTAAGATAATATGTGTTTCCCTTTTTTTAAAAAAATATTTTGATTGATTTCAGAGAGGAAGAGAGAGCTAGAAACATCAATGATGAGAGAGACCCATTGATCGGCTGCCTCCTACATGCTCCCTATTGGGGATTAAGCCCACAAACTGGGCATGTGCCCTGACCGGGAATCAAACATTGACCTCCTGATCCATACATAGGTTGAAGCTCAACCATCTGAGCCACACCAGCCGGCCTGTGTTTCCCTTTCTTGTCCTTTGTGTCATTCTTGTCACACATTTTATGCGATAAACTCCACAACAAATTGTTAGTTTTTTAAAACAATTCTTTTAAAAAGTTAAAATATTAGAAAAACGATTTTTACAGGTCTCATTTCTTCTCCCTCAGTCTTTGGAGAGGTCCACTCACTTCTCAGGGTCTCTCTCCAGGCCTTTCTGATTGGTTTAGCGCCATTGGAAGCGAGGGCTCAGCGTGGGAATCAGGCGCGGTGTTGGGTCCTCTGGGGCTACAGAGCCTTTCTTCTCAAACACAGAACCCCAAGGTGACCTCTCCCCAGGGAGTCTTCTTGGCCAGGCACGATGTTTCTTTTCCTAGATTGTGGAAACAGTCATTTGCATCTATCACAGGGGCTCAAGTAGAAGGGATGGAAAGAGCGTGAAAGATGTCACATCCTTACTTAGTTTTGGGGATAATGCTTAGCTGTGTGAGGGAGGCATAATATATAAAAATCAGTTATTTCACCAGCAGGTGGGAAGCACTTGCAGCTAAAGAATTTTCGTCTATAGCAAGCACATGCCATGCCATGTGACCACAACTTAGAGTTAAATACAGTTTTAGATTATATTTGTAAAGATATGGTATCTAAGTATCTCAAATGAAGAGTTTTCATTTTACTTCACATTGACCAGTATATGTCTAGAGTGTTTTCATTCGTTTTTAGGTGCCGTTTTTAAGAGAGACATAGCCAATTGATCTCTTAAAGCATTAAGAAACCAACTGGGAAAATGAAAGGGTTTGAAACGGCTGAAGGATATCTAGATGTTGCTCTTACAGAAGAAGACTCAAAGGACTTGAGTACTTCCAAACATCCAACAGGCAGTCTTTCGAACAGGAATTAAAGTAGATCTGAGTGGACCCAAGAGATGGAATTAGGAGCATCTCAAGAAAGTATTAGGGAGTCCTGGCCATTGTGGCTCAGTTGGTTGAGCATCATCCCATGCACCAAGAGGTCCCTGATTCAATTCTTGGTCAGGGCACATGCCCGGATTACAGGCTCGATCCCAGTAGGGAGCATGCAGGAGGCAGCTCATAGTGATATTTCTCTCTCACATCAATGTTTCTCTCTGTCTCCCTCTCCATTCCCTCTCTCTCTAAAATCAATAAAAACATATTAAAGAAAAGAAGAGAAAACATCAGGGAAGTCCAAATAAAGGAGAACTTCTTCACAATCAAAACTGTTCCAAAATGGATGAGCTTGTCCATTGGGGTGGTAAGTTCCCCCTCACTGGATAGACTTGGTGAGCATCTGGGGGAAATATGTGGAAGGTTCCAATATCTGAAAGACATTAGGACTGTTTGATTCTATGACTTTTTACTCTATGATGAATCCTGTCACGCCTCAGTGCCCTCTGAGAGGCCAGAGATAGAGCTTAGAGAAACTGATGAGTAGTTAAAGAGGGTGACAGCCAGAGGCCCCTGTTCTGGCTACCCTTAGAGGCAGGGTGGAGGAAGGAAAATAAAAAATTCCAAGAGGGAAAACACCTTCTGTTGCTCTTGGCGAATGTTTGAAATCGCACCACCAGTCTTATGCAGCCCTTCGGGGGGAGGTTGGCTGCTGGTACATTGGCCCCTCTGTCTGTACTTTCCAAGGTGGGAGGCTGATCTTAGACAAACTTTACTCTCCATCTGGGGTGGTGGGTGAAGTGAGTGTAGGACTGTTGTCACTAACAGGAGACAGAGCTTACACCAACTCGGAGGCTGTATTTGATATTTCCTGGCACCGGGATAGAGTCTCAGCTGTCCTTCCTCCCTTCAGCTTGTCGGGCTTCCCCAGTCTCTAGAATGTATGGGCCTTATCCCCCGTACATGTGAGCATTTCCGAGTTTGCTGGTGGTGCCTTCTCTCACTTGAAATCAATGCATTCTTCATTCACTGCCTTTGGGATCTCTTTTTACAAGTACTTGTCTTATACCTTCAATATATTGTAAAATCCTGAGTTGGGACTTGGCTTATACCCTTGTGTGTCTCCCATAGCACCTAGCCCAGCGCTCTTGCATAATGAAGGTGCTTGTTCAAGTATTAAGGATAAATGCCAATTTGTCAAAGTAGATTTTTGGGGGAAAGGAGATGATACTGGCTAGCTTTTATTTAGGGGAGATGTGGACTCTTCATCATGAACACTAATCATTGAACACCGGATCTTTTCTTTTTAAAAAGCCCTTCAGGTGTACTGACTGGCTTAGATCATTTGGAAATTCCCGCAGCTGCAGTAGGTGTTGGGCATCTTGCGTGCTCTCCTGGCATAGGCTTTGGAGATTGCCTTTGAGGTCTGTTGGACTCTGTGTGTTACAGTGTATTTTGGAGATTCTGCAGCTGATGACATGCATTTACTTAAAGTCAACAATACACTACCCACCCCCAGAACAGATAGAAGGATTTTCAAGAAGCCACACATGCCTATTAAGTTCCTATCTGTCCAAAAGGAAGAGAAGTCTAGAGGAGGTTAGCTAGTGCTGGCTACGTGTAGGTTGCAGTATGATGGTGAGCTTACACACCATATCCCTCTTATTTTTCCCTCTGGAGAAGGCTTCAGGGACAGGGCAGGCAGCTTGGTACCTGTTAAAGGAGAATTTTTTTTTGAAGCAAAAGCAAGCCATCTCAAAGCGGGGCTGTTTTTACAGCCTGGCTGAAAGTTCATGTGTGGGGAAACCAAGGAAACCACATTTGAAAGGCTGCACATGGACCAAATAATAGAATCCGACACCGTGCTGTTGTATTTTAAAAATAACAAAACTTGGCAGGTAATGGGAGCACACCCTGGTTTAATTGCTTTGGGTATTAATTAAAAAAGAGAACAGGCTTTCAGGGAGGGATTTTCATGACTGTAGGAGTGTTTGAACATTAGCTTTGTGTGTGTATGTGTATATATATATCCTGTAAATCATTACGAAAGTGAAGTAGATGAAGAAGCATGACAAACTCATTTTACTGTCCACACAAAGACCTGTTAGCAGTCAAGTGCCCTGGGTCCCCAGGGGAGTCTGTGCTGGGGAGGCATTCTCATAGGCTCAGCCTTAACTTCTCCTTTCTCCATTCAGCTTCTTCATCCCTGGTGCCCAAGTATTTTCCCTTGTTCCACTCAAATGATTTTTCCTCCTTGATACTTAACTGTGAAACACCAAACCATTGTTTTGTCCCATTCTTTTAAATCATGACTGACAGAGCTGACCCAGCTGGCTGGGCTAGTTGATGCTGGCTTCACCCACTCCTTGTGTTCACCTAGTCATGAGGGTTGTTCTTCTACGGGAACTTGCAGGGGTTTATGGCAGAAGCTAAGATAGCTATGCAGAAGTGTCCTGTTGCTCTCAGTTCCAGCTCTCTCCAGAGTGCTGAGCAGCCTTGCGTCATTTTTCTTGTTTTTCAGATGAGGGGAAGTAAAATAAGTGTCCAGTGCTATCTCTAGCTGTGACCTTGAGGAAGCTGTTTCTCAGGGTCATGATTTCTCATCTTTAGAATGAGGGCACAGATTGGATTCTCTCTAAAGAGACCTTTGGTTCCACGACCTGTGATTCTGCTGTAGCTCAGCATTCTCCACTCCTGCTCCATACCACAGGGCCCCATGGGTGTGCAACACACACAAATGGTTGCATTTCAAGGGAGGGAGGGCTCAGCCCCAGTGAGTGAAATGGCATTTGCCAAGTCCTGAGAAGCTGAGCCCTGCAGCACAGAAGAGATAATATGTGAATTCATGAATATGTCCTGGTGCAATGCCCTGAGCATTTTAGAGGAAAGAAGCTATGTAAATCCAATACATATATGATTCTTCTCTCATTCTAAGTCATATACTTTCCATAGGCTAAAATGAGATCTCATAGTGTCTAAGCTTGGAGTGTAGATTTTTTATACCCCCTTTTTGTGCTGCTCACGGCCTATTTTAATTGGGCTACAACAAGAAGGAGCAAGCAAGGGCCTAAGCTGGTCTAGGGATGTGGGTATGGCGCCAGGGTGGGACAGTAGCCTGGCATTTGGCACAAGCTACAGATGGAGCTTGCTTTCCTCACTGAGGGACCAAAGTTGTCTGAGGGGCTCTTAGCAATCCAGAGACTTGGAGAAGTCAAAGGAACCTTCACAGAGGCCCAAAAAGGCCACGACCAAACACATGGTACTCTATGACCTGTGAGATATGTCTGGGGAAACAAAGAATACTAAACACCTTGAACCTGGAAATGAGAAGCCTTGGGAATGGCATTGGAATGATTTTCCAATACTTAAAGGACTGTCATGTATGTGCTTTGAGAGTGCATCACTGATGGAAATTGGATTTGCTTCAATTGCAATAAAAATATTCTAATAGCATGTCAGAAATTGGAATACTAATATTTTTACATCTTTATAGTGTTTTACAGTTATAAAAGTACTTTTCCTACCTAATTTAACAGCACTGTGAGATAGGTAACCTATTATTATTATTATTATCATCACCAATAGTAGTAGTATTTTATTTATTTATTTATTTATTTATTTATTTTTAGTAGTAGTATTTTAATCATTATTATCACCAATACTATTTTTTCAATCAGATATGAAAATAGGAAACTATTAAGTATGTCTAACTTTATATCCTAAGCTTTTCATTAAGTTTGTAAACACTCACACAGTCCCCAAACTACAGATGTGTGAGGAAACACATACCTGCTGCCTCATCTGTTGCGATGGTCAGTCTGAGGACGCTGCACTCGTCTTCAAACCCTTCCCAGAATTCCTGTCCTGGAGCAGTAACTTCAGATCGCCACCTCCAAGGCCTCTCTGCTTCTTACGGGCCTGGAATGATCTTTTTCTAACCTTGGCCGAGATCATCTGGGAAGAAGCAGCAGGGGGGACTGGAAACCTGGGGTGCTAAGTGGCTGATTCACGGTCTAATTTGTGGGGCCCCACGGAGCAGCTGAGTACATTCCAAGGTGCACAGCTGGTTTCTCGGCGTGTTGCTATTATAGGATTATCGGAAATGGCAACCGACAGCAAGCAGTGGTGCCTCTTTTCTCGGCTCCCAGGGAAATTCAGCAGCAATAGTCCATGCCCTTGGCAGGGTCTGGCCTGAGGAAGGGAGAAAGAGAGGGCAGAGGAGAAGGAGGGTGCTAAACTCACTTCAGTGAGGGCAAGATGATCCTCCTTTTGAAAGATCTCCAAAGAATAATTCCATATTTTGCCCCAGTTCCTAGCCAATGTCTGAAGTGCTTCATTTTGCCACACCCAAATGCCTCCTGCTGAATTTAGTGAGCGGGTGACACTCCCTGAGCGCTCCCTCAGCAGGGAGTGTGTCGGAGACGCAGGAGAACTCGCATGTGCTCCCTGACTTCAAGGTGCGCTCATTGTCAACTTCCCAGAAGAACAGAAATTGAAATAGTTGGCATATGATGGCAAGTGTTAAAAGTCCATGAAAAGAGCTATAAAAACTGGGACACAGAAACATGGCTTCATTTTCTCTACAGGAATATATATATTTTTTTTTTTAAAGAAAAAAATCAATTTTTAAATGTCACGATAGAAAATAAGAACAGAAAGATCATGAGCATGTGAGAAGCTGGCCAGGGGTAGGGTTTGAGCAACAACGGGCCAGGGACAGCCTTCTGTCTCTCGGTTTTTTTTCTTCCTTTCCAGTTCCTTGTTTCTAAGGCAAGTTGGAGGGTCTGTTAGTCCCAAAGTCTTCTTTCCTATTTCTCTCTGCTGGCCTAGGGGCCCTCAGGTGAACAGGCCACCCTGCAGCAGCCCTAAACAGTCCAGAGGCGGAGATGGTTTTGCAGAGTAGACCTGCCTGGACACCCCATCCAGACAGTAACAACTGCAGACAAGTTAGTTGTGGTGAGGCCCGCTGATGTGACATGGTGACCGGGATGGGTAGTGTAGTCAGGGAAGGCACCC
This sequence comes from Myotis lucifugus, assembly GCF_000147115.1. Taxonomy (NCBI): domain Eukaryota; kingdom Metazoa; phylum Chordata; class Mammalia; order Chiroptera; family Vespertilionidae; genus Myotis; species Myotis lucifugus. The sequence continues at coordinate 5,648,916 of NW_005871102.1, forward strand.
TGGTGGAGGTGGGCTGCCAGCAGTGTTCTGAAGGTGGTGAGCATTGTGCTTGGGGGACAGGGGCATAGAGACAGAACCTTGGAGAGAGCAGAATCCAGCCGGACTTGAGCATGAGATGGGAGGGGGTGAGAAGGTACTCTAGGATGATGATCATAATTCAGATCTTTAGAATTTGAGTCCCTGTTTTCATCCTCACACTACCTTTTCTCTTTCCTTCTCCCGCCCATCCAGAATACACCCATAGCTTTTTATCAGACTGCTCTCGGGGCAGATGGATGGAGCTAGAACAAACACGTCCATTGGATTTCTGATCGAATCTTCTTACTTGGCCTCGCATTAACAATGATCTTAAAAGCTCAGGCTTTGCTTTTTTAAATTCTGAAAAGCTCAGCTTTAAATATCAAGAGCCAAAGTCTAGAGAGCTGAGATTTGTGAAAGCAGGATGACATAATGCATTTCCCACTCAAAAGGAGATAAAAGTGTGACCGGCTGGGGGAAGGGGGAGAACCAAAGCAAAGTGGGTATTGCTAGCACGTAGAAGCTCGAATCTAAGAGCTTCTGTGAAGGGGCTCCGCAAACTATTCCCTGGGCTGAGTTAAGGGTGGGGTGAGGTAGGCATTGAAACTGTTAATGGGCTGAAAGAACTCCAGGAGCTGAAGACACTGTGCCTCTCTCTTCCTGGACTGCAGCCCAAAGACCACGTGGCCCTGCCTCCAACATGGCCCTGGTCTGTAGAACAGGCTGCCAGTACGAGCACAGCTTCATGGAATCCCACACAGTTCTGTCCTCTCCAAGGTGGTGGCAGAGGACAGCCAAAGAGTTTCCATGGCGCCCACAATGGCTGCAGAAGTGGCTGGGAACAAGCTGGCAGGTCCTAAGGAGTCTGGGCTTGGATTCTGCGAGGAAGATGCAGAATGCATTACCTGCCGGTGAGGAGCTCTAGCCGGACGATGAATGGTGAGAACCAGAGAAGTTGAGGCACGCCTCTGTGGAGTTGGTCAGTACAGAGGACAGCTCGAAGACCAGGTGTCTCTCCCCAGAAGCCAGGACGACACCTGCCCCTCTCCAAAATAGGAATTATTAGAACCAGAAGGGAAGGAGAAGATTGTGCATCTCAGATTAACCATATTTAAATCCAAAAGAGGCTGAGTGACCTTGAATTGGAAAGATTGATTTTTGCCAGGGAGAAAGAAATGAGGGCACACGAGTTAAGTTCTGTTATAGTCAATAAAAATTTAATTTTTTTTTTTGCAGTCCATGTTGCACATTTAACTTGATGTATAGGTTTGGCGAGATGCAGTGAAGAGAGTACAATGAAGTGGGGTAGGAGACAAATGCGGAGACCTCCGGAGGGGAAGCTCAAGGCTCATGGGAGCTAATTACAATGGGAACTAGTTTCCGAGAGGAGGCTGGGAACGGGAGAGAGACGTCTATGTAGCAGAAAGGACTGCAGTGAGATCCAGTTAAACTTAATTTTCCAACACATTGATCTGTTCTGTTGGTAGCTCTTGTCATGCCTTCAAACAGCTCTTTACAGGGAATCATTATGAACCCAAGGATGGCTCTGACTTCTCACCCTCTCAGCTCTGAGAGGCAGAGCCTGTCTACTAGAGCCATGAGAGTGACTCCCCTACTTGAGACACGGAGGAGGTGCGGGAGCTGTGCTGCTCCAGGCGATGCGCGTGGCCCGCTGGGGCCAGGCCTGACTTCACCTGGGCGTCACTGTCTGCTCCTGCAGCGCCTGGTGACGAGAATGAGGCAGCCGAAGAGGAGATGAACTCGCTTGCTCTGAATCAGAGCATAATGAAAGAGCTACATAAGTTCGTCTAAACGAAACCACCAACCCACTCATATTTCTGATCATTGAGCAGCCAACTGTGAAATTTAATAGGAAAATTATTTGTCAGCTAGTCCTCCAGAGCAAGACAGATTTGCGTAGGAGAACGGATTTACGGCATCAGCGCCTAGCTCTGGTTGGGAGCCTCTTCCTTCTTCCGAGGGTCTCCCCGACTTCCTTGCTCTCTACTACTTTTCACTTTGCTCCTTCCCTTCCCTGATGCTTGACCTTCAATTGTGGTTCCCTGAGCTTCAATTTTGCATCCCAGGAGAACAATGGGATTCCCCACCTTTAGGAGGAACTGGGTTTTCTTTGTAATTTCCTGGGTCTTTGTAAAGTTCAGAGAAGATGTGCCAGATCCTGGACTTTATAAATTCTGGGTTTCACTCTCTGAGCAACTTTGCTTGTGGAGCAGGTTTGCTAGAAGAGTGTGAGCCTTTGATGTTTCCTCACTTGCAAGATGCTGGATTAGGATTTTTGTCTCTTGTTTTCTTTTTCTGTCTATTGGTTCTAAAGCAGGGGTGGGCAAACTTTTTGACTCGAGGGCCACAATGGGTTCTTAAACTGGACCGGAGGGCGGGAACAAAAGCATGGATGGAGTGTTTGTGTGAACTAATATAAATTCAAAGTAAACATCATTACATAAAAGGGTACGGTCTTTTTTTTTTTTAGTTTTATTCATTTCAAACGAGCCAGATCCGGCCCGCGGGCCGTAGTTTGCCCACGGCTGTTCTAAAGTGAAATTAGCTAATAATCTCTTTCCCCCTTTTCCTTCCATCGAATCTATTTTGAAATAACACACTTTTACTCCCAATTAATTCCTATACGGCAATCAGTGAGCTCATATTACTTTTCACATATTCTTTCCAGCTGCCCTCTGTTTTTAATGGTTGTACAGCATGGGAATTGTCAGAACATATATCTCTATGTATTTCTTCACATACTCGTACATACTCTTCTTTGTAACTATAATTAGTCTTATATTTATCAGTAAATATACACTTAATGTTTTAAAATTTTTCATTGTTTAATTGCTACTAGTTTATGAAGGAGTATTAATTTGGTATATTGACCTTCTAAGACTACAGCCCTAGCAAAATTCATTTATTAATTCTAGGAAGTGTTTTGTGGTTTACTGAAGACTTTATACATAAAAATTATGTCTATTTAATTATACATATTGCCTACTTTTAAATTCATTACAAGTGTATTTTCCTTTACCGCACTAAGCATAGTTATAATAGTTGTTTTAAAGTCCTCGTCTGAGAATTCTAACATCTCGAACATGAGGGTTGGCATATGTTGATTATCTTTTCCCTTGAGAACGGGTAACATTTTCCTAAATCTTCTTTTATCGAATAATTTTTAATTGTACTCTGGACAGTGTTATATTGACATGTTATATTGTAGAAACTCTGCATTCTGTTATATTTCTTTCTCCAAGGAATGCTTTATGTTTGTTTTTATTTATTTTTTGCCAGAGGATTAACTTCATTTAGATGCAGATTGCCAACTATCAAGTCTCTGTTAGGTGGTGATTCAGATCTTAGTTCAGCAATAACTATAATCTGCTTTTATTTTGTTCCACATATGCATGGTTCAAAGGCAAACCTGAGACTTCAGCTAGGTTTGTATATAGAGATTGAGATTCTCCTTTTCTTGCTTTCTCCTTTCCGGAGTCCCCCTTTACATTCTACAGGCCTTGATTATCTTGGATCCTTTGCGTGGTTTCTGTGGTCAGAAAGATGGTGGACTTCCCACCCCAGTGTTGCTGCAACTGTGGTCTCCCTCGGGGCAAAGTCACAATAAACAGGACACTCATTCCATACTGTCACTTGCTCTTAAGTTTTACTCCTCTCAAAATAAGCCTGCCTCTGTTCAGCCTTCAGAGTTCCCAGGTAATTTTTGTTGTACTTTCCCCTAGGGTTTATAGCTGTTATTTTGTTTGGTGTTCGCTCCTACATAGCAGAAGCAGAACTTCTTTTATATTAAAAAAAAAAAAAAAAAGGGCCCAAGAATGTGAAATTCATGAAGGAATCCAGCCTAGGGCAGGCCCAGTACAGATTATTTTTGGTCCGAAGAGTCTTTCAACAATAATTTCTCAACTTCATCTACAACAAAGCCTGCCTTTCTGGGTTGAGGCTGATGGTGGGGCTCGCTGCGTCTCTGAAGGGGCATCTCCTGCCCATTGTGGTCCGAGCCTCCGTGTGGCTTTTGCTAGCCATGGAGCTGGACAGAATCGGGCAGGGGCAGAGGTCACATCTTCCACCTCCGAGAGGGCAGGCCTCGTGCTGAAAAGCATCACAATTTTCAGAGCAGATGTAGGGGCAATAGGAGCAAAATCTCTTTAAATCTCCTGTGGATGAGGCTGTCCCTCAGTCCGACAGTGAGATGACCACTCGTCTCCATCAGGGGGACACTGTGTCTACAAAAGCACACAGAAAGGGCATCAAGGACAAGCTTTGTTTCTTAAACCCTGAGATTTGCAGTCACTGGATCCAGCACACATTCTGCCTCTGAATGATGTTCATAGTTTATGATCTTTCTCAAGTCCCACTTCTTGCATTAAGCCTTTCCCAATTGTCACTAATCTCATTCGTTTAAAAGTCTCTCAACGAACAGAGTGTCTGGGAACTATATTGCCCCGTATGTTGTCTTCTAATAATTTCATAGGCACATGTCCTGTCTTTCCTACCAGCCTACAGTCATGTTGAGAGCTGGGTTCCATTTCTTAAACAATTTATCTACCCAGCAGTGTCTAGCATAGGACATGCTACTAAAGTAGAGTTGAGTTGAGCTGGAAACGAGGAAACAATTTTGACAGCTCAGAGCTCTGGGTTTGCCCCAGAAAGAAATCTCTGCAAATTTCACAGTAGGTGGTCTTGAAACTATGCTGAAACACACCAAGAAGGGAAGGCCAATCTTACCAACTCAGGGCTCCCAGAATGCAGTGCGGGATATTAGGAGGTGAGCTTTAAAAGAAGGAAGTAAATACCTGTGTATCTGGAGATTTCAACTTAAGTCCAGGAGCTTAAAGCCAAGATGAGAATTATCAAGAAAGTAAACATGGCTATTTCAACAGCTTAGCGATTTAACTTGTTAAAGCTTGGGGCATGATCCTGACACTTTAATTGAAATTAAAATTTAACACCAATAAAATAAGGACACAGCACTGAATAAGAGCAGTACTGACTCTCACCTTTACACTAAATGTCAACTTGACTCCCCCCCCGCCCCCCCCCCCCCGCCAAAGGGTCTGTAAGCCCAAGGAATTTTCTGAGCAGGATGTCTTCAGATCAGCACCTGTAGTTACATTATTCTCATTCTAGCCACAAGCGGGTTTTGAACGGTCTGCATCCATCAGTTTGCTTTCTGACCCACCAGGATATACTCTTGAAATTGTTTTGCCAGGACTGCTTCTGGCTTTGCTTTACACCCTGTGCTTTTTCTCCTGATCCATCTTGTGAATAAACCTCGTTGCTTTCTGCTTCCTCTTAATTTCCTGCACTTATTGTCCACACTGCCCATAGGCTTAAGGCGTCCCGTCTTTGATGCTTACCCAATTCTACTCACTCATGTTACACATGCGAAAACCAAGGCCCAGAATACCGTATTCAGTTTTCCAATGCCACACAGTGACTTGATGGCAAAGCTGTGCTGAGAATCTGAGTCTTCACTAACAGTTCAGTATGCTCCGACCTACTTGGCGCTGCCCACACTTACTGCCAACATGCAGGAGCCATAATAATGTGACACTTCTGTGTCATGCTTCACTTCTGTCTTTACAGGCTGAGCAATGTTCCGTTGTATGTATGCACCACATGTTCTCTACCCATTCATAACTTGAAGGATTTTAAGCAAGGGTGTAACTGATCTGTAATCAGAACAGTCACTCTGGGGGTTCAGCGTGGTTTTAGAAAGAAGTGGAGGGGACAAAGGGGCAGCAAGGAGCCGAGGGAGGGGCTGGTGCAGCCGTCCAGGCGGATGATGGTGGCCGGGCCTCAGGCATGGCCGTGGGTTTGGATTCCAGGGACATTCCAGTAGTGGAATTGGTTGGATTTGATAAAGGTGACAAGATATTTGTTTCAACTTTAGAAAACTGGGTTGGGGAAGTGGGGGGGGGGGGGGGGCTCAGGGGGGTATGCTTTACTTATTAAATTACCTTTTAAAAACGGTGATCAAGGCCCTGGCTGGGTAGCTCAGTTCGTGAGAGTGGTGTCGTGATACACCAAGAATGTGGGGTCAATCCCCAGACAGGGCCAATACAAGAAACAACCAGTGAATGCATAAACCAGTGGAACAACAAATCGATGTTTGTTCGTCTTCTCTCTCTCTTTTCCTTCTTCTCTCTAAAAATCAAGTTAAAAAAAGGAAAACTTTGATCAGTGGGAATACTGATTTGATTAGAAGGCTAGGCCCCTAAAATGAGTGACACTACGGCCCCCCCCCCCCC
>NW_005871102.1:5655458-5757389 GCF_000147115.1 Myotis lucifugus
AAAAAAGAAAAAATATGAGAACAAAAAAAATAAAAAAACAGGCGATGCTAGCTGATCAATTCTCACAGATACCATGCAAGTTCCCTTGGAAGATTCTCCTCAAATAGTCCCAGACATTTGTTGCGATTAGTAGCCCGGCTCGTTTGGTCTGTTGTCACGTTGAGAAATATTAATCCCATCTACCCTCTCAGAAAACATACAGCTGCTGAGGGTGCGGAAACGAAAGCGCCCTATTAGGAACATACCATTCCGTAAGTAGCTAAGAATCTCATGTAAAGCAAGGTACGTTATCAATAATCGATGGTTCAAAGTCAGAGAGAGAACAGACTAAGAACCCCCACCCCCCCTTCCCGGCCCCTGCCCCAGACCGTCCTAGAGAACTGTGAGACAGAGGGGATGCTTGGATTTAATTCAGGATAAGGTGGATTTAAAAAAAAATCCTGGAGTCAGTGAGATTCTTATATTTTTACCAATTTTTCAGAAATTGCATTTTCACCCACATTTAGGATAAACAATAAATGGGCCTGTACCTATACTTCCAACTATTGCCACAATAACACTCTCTCATAAGCCACCCCAAAATTCGGAGGCTTAAAACAGTAATCATGCCCTAGCCAGTTTGGCTCAGTGGATAGAGCGTCGGCCTGCGGACTGAAGGGTCCCAGGTTCGATTCCGGTCAAAGGCATGTACCTTGGTTGCGGGCACATACCCAGTGGGGAGTGTGCAGGAGGCAGCTGATGGATGTTTCTCTCTCATCGATGTTTCTAACTCTTTATCCCTCTCCCTTCCTCTCTGCAAAAATTAATAAAATATATTTTAAAAAAACACAAAAAACAAACAACAACAGTAATCACTTTTCTCAAGGAGCAGTAAGTCAGCTGGGGGGCTTTGTTTCAGGTTTCAGTCGCTGGGCTAGCTCTGTGTCACATGTCACTCCTGTTCCTCCTGGGACCAGGGGCCAATCAGGGCAGGTTCTCTTGATTCATGGTGGTGTGTGTGTGTGTGTGTGTGTGTGTGTGTGTGTGTGAGAGAGAGAGAGAGAGAGAGAGAGAGAGAGAGAGAGAGAGAGAGAGAATGCATAATGAATGTATATGGGTTCTGGGCTTGGTCACCAGATCTTTAGAGAGACCTGGGGGCATGGTAGGTGCAGAGATAACATTCAAGCCCTACTATGGACCCTGGTGGGAAGGCCTCCATGTCTCAATATCCTCACAGCATTTTATTTGCAGAATTAAATTCATTTGGCCAATCTAGAAGGTTGCTCACTTTTTGGAAATTGGCTCATTATTACTTATAAAAAGCCACGAGAAATAGAAAGATTTGGATCAGGGGAAGTAAAGATTAGGGTAATTTGGGGGCTGGTGAGAAAGTGGGTCTCTTTTCTCACTTTTTATTAAGTGAATTACATAACAGAGCCAACGGATGCAAGCGGGCGGATTCTAGACCAGCAAAGCCAGCCACGTGACACCGAAGCCCCCAACTGGTGCTTTCCAGCACTCGCAGAGCTTGTCTGGGGAAGATGCGAGATAAAGATTTGATGGAACGATGCCCAAACCTTCCTATTAAGAGGATTGAGTTATTAATACATTTTCTGGAAATAAAAAGCTAACAAGTGACTCAGAAACTACCAATTTTTAGTGGACAAGAAGCTAGATTCACCCGTCAAAATATTTGTGTTTTCCTTTTTATTCTCTCCCAAAACAGCGCTTCAAAAATATGCCACAGCCATTGATACCTCAGCGCAGTAGAGAAGCAAGGCAGTGTTTGTCTTGTACATTAGCAACCGGGGAGGTCCTCCCTTGCACAAGGGTTTTATGCCTTTATTGTTTCCTCTTTTCCTCCTCTCTCCTGCCCCCACCTCCATGGACTAGGAAAGCCATCGAGTCTAAATTGCCATCTTTGCATGTCACCACGTTTTAAGAGTCTCTACCTGGAAGGCAGGGTTGGCACACGCTGGGGGACAGGGCACCCATTGACTGACAGCTGCACCTGCTGTCAGACAGGCTCAAGAACTGCGTGTAGGTCTGGGTTTCCTCCCGGGTTCCTGAGGGCAACAGAGGCTGGAGATGCTGCAGAGCAGAGCCAGCAGCAACCAAATCACAGGCCCCCAAGGTGGACACGTGACTGGGTGGCCTGTGGTCCAGGTGGTGGAAAGCGGCGGGGGGGTGGGGGGGGGCGGCATTTGGTAAGTGTCCCTGAGGCTGAGGCAGAGGCTTCTGGGAGCACTGCCTGCTGTTTCCAGGACCCTGCGGCCACCATCTGTCCCGATCAATGGAAATGGATTCCTGCTTGTGCCGTTCCGATGTCATTAGGTTAAATTCCGGCTCCCTCTCCTCTGGTTCTAAACATCCCACAGGGGCAGAGTAGAGGCTGAATCAGATCAGTTGTCCTTGGAGCGGAGACCTGAGGGGTGAAGGGGGTGGTTTCCTTCAAAGATCTGTTAGGGATGACGTGTTCACAGGGATGTCTCCAGTGGCTTATGGGGGAGGAGTGAGAGCTTCTGTGGAGAGGAGTTCACAGACTGATGGTCTTGAAAAATTATGATTACTTTTCTAAAGTAATCAGCAATCTAAGGATTTAAATTTACAGCCTTCTCTGAAGGGTAGCAAGGTGATTGTTGGGCCTCTGTAATTTCAGTGCCATGAGGGTACATGGTAAGCTTCCTTACCCATTTCCTTGTCTTCAGCCAGGACCAACCCAGATAGCTGACTCAATCCCATGTTTTTGTTTTGTTTTGTTTCTAAACTCCAATGTAAAAAATTGCTTGGCGTCCTGGCTGGTATGTTCAGTGGTTAGAGCATTGGCCCGCACACCAAAGGTCATGAGTTCAATTCCCAGTCAAGGACATGTACTTGGGTTGCAGGTTTGACCTCTGGCCCCGGTTGGGCTCGTATGGGAGGCAACCAATCGATGAGTCTCTCTCACATAGATGTTTTCTTTCTTTCCTCTTTCTTTGTCTCCCCATCTCTCCTCCCTTCCACTTTCTCTAAAAATCAATGGAAAAAGTATCCTCCCATGAGGATTAACAACAACAACAAAAAATGCCTGGCTGTCTTGGTAATAATACTTATTGAATATTTTCTAAGTTCCAGGCATTGTTAGAAGTACAGTGGAACCTTGGTTCTCAAACTTAATTCATCCTGTTGGAGAAGTGATTTGTTTGAAAATGGAATAATTTTTCCCCCCCAATTAGAAATAATGTAAATTGAATTAATCTGTTCTAGACCCCCAAATGATTCTGTTTTAACTTTTCTCAGTTGTCTATGATTATTGTTTCATGAGCACTTTCACACCCTTAGCAGCATCAGCACTCTCGATAGCTTCTGTATGTTTTAAAATTGTGCTAATCATTGATTTAGCCATGCCATATTTGGTAGCCAGATCAGACAGGCAAACACCTCTATCACATTGCAATTATTTCTTTTCTAAGCTCCATCGTTGTTCTCACAACTTTCCTTTGCTGCTATCATTAACCTTCTTAGGACCCATGGTGACTTACTGTATGTATTTAATAAAAATAAGCAGGAACAAAACCAAAAAGCAGTAACACGAAAATATTCACAGCACAATTTCCTGAGATGTGATCGAAGCTAGGTTTAGCAGTAAACTGACTTATACTCCTGCATTCTCTCTTTTGTTTGTCACCCAGGGGATGTGTGACTGATCATACAGGTATCAGCATGAAAGGGTTGTGTGGTTGAGAACCGAAGTTTTGTTTGACCACTGAGACATTTTCCTTGAACGACTTGGTCAAGAACTGAATTATTCAAGAGCAGTGGTTCTCAACCTTCCTAATGCGGTGACCCTTTAATACAGTTCCTCATGTTGTGGTGACCCCGAATTTCATTGTTACAAATTGAACATAATTAAAGCATAGTGATTAATCACAAAAACAATATGTAATTATATATGTGTTTTCCGATGGTCTTAGGCGACCCACAGGTTGAGAACCACTGTTCAAGAGGGAAGATGTTTGAGAACTGAGGTTTGAGTATAATTGACAGGCGTTAATTGCCCGAGGAGAAAGGTGTTGTTATCCACATTATGTAGATGAGGAAACTGAGGCACAGAGAGGTTAATAACTTGCCCAGGCTCCCGTGTTATTTACTCAGTGGCTGAGCAGGCGGTGCACCCCGGGCGGTCTGACTCCAGAGCCCACCCTCTGGCCCACAGTGTGAGCCGCAGTGTGAGCCGCAGTGTGAGCCGCAGTGTGAGCCGTTTTTCACCTACAGTTTGGTCTCAGGCTGTAGTAGTCAGTGTGGTAACAAAGTACTCGGACTGGGTGGCTTCAACAACGACAATTTATCTTTTCACAGTTCCGGAAGCTGGAAATCTGAGATCAAGGTGATGGCGGGGTCGTTTCCTCCTGAGGCCTCTCTCCGTGGCTGATGGATGGCCATCTTCTTCCTCCGTCTGCGCATGGTCTCTGCTCTGTGTGGCTGCGTCCTAGTCTCTTTTTATAGGGACACCTGTCTGGTTGGATCAGGGCTCACCCCAATGGCTCCTTTAATCTTAATTACCTCCTCAGAGGCCCTGTCTCCAAATACAGTCGAATTCTGAGGCGCTGGGGGTTAGGACTTCAGTTTGTGAATTTTGGAAGGGCACACACCACCCATGGAGAATGTGGGTCTCATTGTGGCTCATAATGATTAAATTGCCTCTTGTTCTGCTCCTCTGTGTGGGGGATAGTCACACCCCTGCTGTTTGCCTTCCAGCTCTTCTTTTTCAATTGGCTAATTACCTACATTGTTCTTTTCTCCATGGGTGTGTTTCCCTTCGAGTTCTGCTTTGTAAGTAGTTGGATCAAAATTGAAAGCATACTCTATTAATTTACATCTGATTTTCCCCTTTCCTCCTACTGATTCCTAGATATTGCTCATTCTGGGTTGGAGGAGGACATGTAGAGTAGAGATGGAGGATGTGAAAGAACATACAAGAGTATGGACATTTGGAAAATAATTCTGATTTCCCTCTTAACTTACCATCCAGGTGCCCCCAGAGCACCTGAGTTGGGCCCTTGTCCTATAGCACACGTCGAGTTACCAGGCCAGAGGGCTTCTGCTATTCTGGTACGTGGACAACATCTGGGGCTCCCAAAAACCAGGAGCCATAGACACATAAGATGCTGAGGTGGAGGGAAGCTAAGAGCCCTGCTCGAGGCCTTCAGGCTGGCTTAGGGCTGAACTGAGACGGGACTCGAGGCTCCCATTCACCACCCAGTACAGCGAGTGTCCCTCTTCCCACCAGCAACCTGTGCCTGCCATACTGCTCACTGGTGAAGTGAAATTATTTCCTTTCTTTACTCCTTTCGGTCATCGAAGTCTGAAGAAAAGGCTGGCCATTGCTTTCCAACAGGCTCCGAGGTCTGTCTGTCTAGACCAGCCGTGGGCAAACTACGGCCCTCGGGCTGGATCCGGCCCGTTTGAAATGAATAAAACTAAAAAAAAAAAGACCGTACCCTTTTATGTAATGATGTTTACTTTGAATTTATATTAGTTCACACAAACACTCCATCCATGCTTTTGTTCCGGCCCTCCGGTCCAGTTTAAGAACCCATTGTGGCCCTCGAGTCAAAAAGTTTGCCCACCCCTGGTCTAGACTCACTGGAGGAAATGAGACATTAGCAGTGAAGGGGACTGAAATATTTATTGGACAAGCCAAGCTGGACAGTTTCTCATATGCACAGAGGGGACCGTGTCCGAGGCTAACACTATCCCGAGAAATTACTTTGCTCCAAATTGATGTAAGATAACCAATTAGAGAGGCCTCCTGGGAAGGGGGAGGGGGATGCTGTTGTTGAAACCCAGTTCCCATTTCTGTGGTTTATGCCAACCTGGGTCTTTTGATTTTTATTCTCCTAGAGCAGTGTTTCTCAACCTTCCTAATGCCGTGACCCTTTAATACAGTTCCTCATGTTGTGGTGACCCCCAACCATAAAATTATTTTTGTTGCTACTTCATAACTGTAATTTTGCTACTGTTATGAATCGTAATGTAAATATCTGATATGCAGGATGTATTTTCATTGTTACAAATTGAACATAATTAAAGCATAGTGATTAATCACAAAAACAGTATGTAATTATATGTGTGTTTTCCGATGGTCTTAGGCGACCCCTGTAAAAGGGTCGTTCGACCCCCAAAGGGTTGCGACCCACAGGTTGAGAACCGCTGTCTTAAAGCTTCCTATGAATTAGTGATATAATCTTCTTCTCCTTCTGGGATGATGGTCTTTCTTGCATAGAGGAGAAAGGGTGGGTCTGTATGATCTTGACTGTTCTTAGACCCTCATTAGTCTGAGCCTCTTCCAAAGCCACTGGAATGTTGGAATCAGAGTTTTCAATACCCTTCTCCAAGGTAAAGCCAGAGCCCTAGGCAGGTTCAACTCCATTACCGTGTACTTGACTTGAAACTGTAACTAAACACTGATGGGGGTAAAATGCAGACAGAGCAAGCCCGTGAGCCCGTGAGCGTGCAGGAGTGAGCGAGCTGCAGCTGTTGAATGGTGAACCCCAAGAGTTCAATTACCCCAGATCCCTCCACAGAAGGTAACCATGGAAACCTCATAATCCAAAGCATCACCAGTCTCCAAGCAAAACACACACACACACACACACACACACACACGTGCACACATGTCCCAGGAAGACAGTGTGTATGTGTGTGTGTGCCATGTCTCACTTATTGTGTATGTGGCGTGTAACGCCCCGACAGTCTGTGTGTGTGTGTATGAAATGAAATTGGCCTGGGCGTTCGCTGCCGCGGGCTTTCTGGTTCTGCTCTGGGAGTGGTGAAAGAGCGTGGGTTTGTCCTAATGTTTGGGTGCTGCACTCGGAACTGCTTAGAGCATGTGGGAGAGGACGAGTCTTCTCCTGTAGGAGAGGGTGATGTGGTGGCACGGTTTGGGCATCCAGGAAGGATTTTAGCTGACTTGTTTTCCATTTCAGGTTTCTATTATACAAAAGGACCTGTTGTTTGTTTGTTTGTTTGTTTGTTTCACCAGCTGGGAGGTACTATTCCCTTGGGATGGGGAAACTCAGCATGGAACATCTTGAGCTTCTCGAACAATATAGTGTGGATGCAAATTCAAGTTTGGGTGTCATTTTACAGAGCAGTGTCTTTTTTTCAGGGTATATGCTGGTCTTTTCCTCTCTCTCTCTCTCTCTCTCTCTCTCTCTCTCTCTCACCTCCCTCTCCCTCTCTCCCTCTCCCTCTCTCCCTCTTCCTCTCTCCCCTCTAGCTTTCTGCTTTAAATCTTTCCCTTCTTCTGAAGCTTGGTCAGCCTGCCTATGGCTTGAGGGTTATGAGAATGTGGGCCTTGGGGAGAGGGTGGTGGGGACAGCTCATGGGAGTCTGCTGATGAAATGTGACATTAGGTCTGTGCGTGACATCAGGAAGATTGTGTCACTTGGCAGATCTTTGAGGGTAAGGCAGCTCCATCTGGATTAGGGATTATTTGAGGCGGGAGGAGCTATGTGCAGGCTGGGGCTGCAGGGAGACATGCCTGGGTTCCTGAGTCATGAACGTGGACTGTGCACCCTGCCAAGTCTGACCCTGTGCTGGAGGCTGTCCCAACGTCATGGGAGCTCAGTGCACACAGCGGCTGTGTGTTCATCAGCTGCCCCTGCAACTTTATGTAACAGGAACGGAAGAGAATTCATTAGGGAGCATTGGGAAGAAACCCTTGTCTTCCAAATTGTTGCCTTTCATTCACATTTACAGCCAAGGCTTCTAGAATGGATAGGTCTTGTTGGTCCATCAAAAGATGGCGATCAAAACACTATTTTCTTTGTTTAAAGCAGCTGCTTCCTGGATGACAGAATCCACATTGGTGGCTCCCAGCAGGGGCCAGACTCACTGCCCATGTGTTCCCTGGCCCTGGGCTGACAGCCCCTGTGCTTCTGGCCTCCATCTGCTTTCCTGATGGCCCTGCTCCCAGAAGACAGTCGGCCGAAACGGCTGCAAGTTACTTGGTGTGAGGCACCTGCTGGAAGCTGACACCTTGGCGGGAACACCCATTGCTGCCTTTTGAGTTTGCCCACATGGTCCCAGGGCAACCCCAGCGATGGGCTGATGGGAGCCACCACTTGGCACGATCCACTGTCCCCATTCCTGGTGGAGCCCATTCTCAATCCCCCAGGAGCTATTTCCATTCTGGAGTGTCCTGCCAACATGTCTGAAGGGGTCCCTTGATCTTGGCGCACCGAGTTATCAAGACAGTTTGGGAGGCGCTCTCTCCCCGTCCAGGGTGGTCCAGGGGCGGCTGAGGCTCAGGTGGGCTTTTGTCCGGCTTCCTCATGCTGTGTGCGTTCCCGGAGTGTCCTGAGTCTTTAACAAGCAGTGGTTCAGAAATCTGTGGTTCAAGGCGATTTACCCTTTCATTCAACCACTACTTGCTAAGTGCCTCCCAAATGACAGCCAGTGGGGACACAGCAACGGAGAAGGCACGGTTTTTGCTCTTAGTGAACTCACTCACCAGGTGAGGTAGCCACAACACAGTGAGGTGGGCACAGTAGGGGCCGTCAGGGCACTGGGAGCAGATACGGTGGCAGGAAGGCTTCTTAGAGCAACTGATGTCTGGTCTGTAACCTGAAGGATGAGGGGATTAGCCAGGTGAAGGGAGGTGACGGCACACTTTCCGGCGAGGAAGAATGGAATGTTTATTTAAAAAATAGCTGCTTTACAGGTCAAATCTTATGGCAGATGATATTCATGAAAGAGAAAAAATGAGAGAGAGTGAGAGAGAGAGTGAGAGAGAGAGAGGTGTACATATGGAGAAACATAGGAAACTAACAAAGAGGCAGAGAGAGGTAGAGACAGAGACAGCTGGACAGAGACAGGCCCACACAGTCATGGATTGTTAGAGCTGGAAGAACCATGGTGAACATCCACAAGCCTCCCCTGTTACAGATAAGGAAACTGAGGCAAAAAAGGCACCTGCCAGCCAGAAAGGTATTTAGTTGGAACGCTGAGTCAGCTCTCCTGCCGTCCAGTAGGTCTGAGAGAGGAAGCGACAGAGAGGGATGAGATGAGGGAAGAGGGAAGCCAGAGGAGGATGAGAGGTAGGGAGAGGCGTGTAGCTGAGATGTGCTGGCATCACACCATCAGGATTGTCACACCCTGCGGAACGAACGAAAGCAGGAAAGTTGAGATGAAATCTCAGCTGGGTCTCTTTCTTTTCCTTTCTCCGTCACCTTCCTCTTTCTCTCCCTCTCTTTCCCCTTCCAACCACATCCTACGTAACAACTAGAAGTCAGGAAACCGGTTTCCATGGCTACTAAATGGCATTCAAGTAGGCTGAATTATTAAACCAGGGGCTTTTCTTTGAAGCCAGGGCCCCAGAATGAAGCCCCGTGAGGGGGCGCGGCATGGGGCACAGGTCTGCACCCGGGCTGTCCAGGGTGCTCCCTTGTTGGTCCGGCTCAAGAGAGGAGAGCGTGTCTCGAGCCCTGAGCCTTTCCCCCATGCTGTGTATAGAAGAGGCCGAGGAGTGGGGAGGGCAGGCATCTGCTGGGGTGAAGAGGTGGAGGGAGCCAGGCCAGGCGTGCTGAACCAAAGCCCTGTATCCCAGCCTACCTCCCACCTCCTCTGCCTGGAGCAAAAGGCGCTGGGCAGCAGCCACAACTCATCCAAGTGGGACAAGAACCAAAACCAGTATTTTTGTTATGTCTGAAAGGACACCATTTGTTCTAATTAGTTGTTACTTGTAACCAGAGAGGCAAACAATAAAGTGGCAGGTGGGTCTGAGAGCTCATCGTACTTGGACATCTGGGGTGGTTGACGCCTTCCTGGGTAGGTCAAGGCCATCTGTCCTGGAACCATCGGTTGGCGGGCATGGCCCTCTCTCAGGAGTATGAATGGGCCCAGAAGTCCTGTTTGTGGGCACAATTGTTGTTTGTTTTGGTGATGGAGCGAGTATGGATGCTCTTCTCTTCAGGAGATTCCAAGCCAGGAAAACCACCAGCCTTCTGGTACCCCAGCTCCTTAAACTTTTTTCATTGCAAAAAGAAACCCAAACATTGTAGTGCCAATGCTCCTGCTTGCGGGCTGATGGAAAAGGGGCCCAGTGGCTGGTGACGGCACCGTGTCTGTGTGTCCATATGTTGGGGTGGGTGGGGGCATGAAGAGTCCATCCTGGGGTTAACGGAGTCATCCCCCTTCCCTGTAGATTCTGCAGGTGATTTCCTAAAGTGGGAAAATCTCTCTCTTTTTGCCCCCCCCCCCACTTTGTGCTTCTTTTTCCTTGAGAGGAGGGGTTCTGGTTCCCGGGATTCCCTAGGATTGACCTTCCTTTGGGCAGGGCCCAAGATTGCCACAAGGGAGTCCCATTGCTTTCTGATGCTTGAACTGGAAAATAAAACAATCTTAATAAGGGAAACCAGGTCTGCAAGGCTTCCAAAAATCTGTCCGCCTCTGAACAACTGATGTATGGCCCTGATTCTTTTTTTCTAATGCCCAGATGGAGCAGTTTTTAATGTCAGGGCTAAAGGCCTGGCTTTCCAAAAGTCTAATTCAGAGAGACCTACATTCACCTCATTTCAGGGTGATCATTTTCAGCACTTACCTGGGTCAGAGGTGGAAGTGCTGGGTCCTCACAGACTGACCTTCCCAACCAGACCCTCTGGGGTGAATGGGAACCAGCCAAGGAGGCTGCACAGCCCTTGTCTTGGCTTCCCTCCCTTCATCCCAGACGAAGGGGATCTTATGGCTACTGGGTCTTGTGGCTGCTTAGTTCCCTTCAGCACATGTTCTCTGACACGTGCCGGGCGGGGGTGGTGGGTGCACAGGGTACAGGCTTGACTAGAATCCCTGCTTTCAGCCACAGGGAGCTCGCTGCTGAGTAAGAAAGTCTGACTGTCCTCATTCAATTCTGGCAAACCTTAAAGTAAGCCTACAGAGGACTTGCCCCATCTGTGCCAAGGCCCCATGGAACAAGAACTGCCAGGGATGCCCTAGCTGGTTTGGCTCAGTGGATAGAGCCTCGGCCTGCGGACTGAAGGGTCCTGGGTTCGATTGCGGTCAAGGGCACATATCTGGGTTGTGGGTTTGATCCCCTACAGGGGGCATGCAGGAGGCAGCCGATCAATGATTCTCTCTCATCATTGATGTTTCTATCTCTCCCTCTCCCTTCCTCCCTGAAATCAATAAAAAAATATTAAAAAAAAAAATAAGAACTGCCAGGGAGAGAAGTCCCCACCCTGGCACTCCTTTTCTCTTTTTCCTCCCCCTCCCCTGCTTCTTCCTTTGTTTCTCTTCTTGCCCCTTTCAATTCTAGTTCTTCTTCTTCTTCTCCTTCTCCTTCTTCTTCTCTCTCCCTCCCTCCTTTCCTCCTTCCCTCCCTCCCTCCTGTGCTCTGATTCTGAGCTTTTGCTGGAGAGTGGGCAGCTGTGTATGGCCACCTGGCAAAGCTGGACTGAAGAGATGGGCTGTGGGGTTTTCACCTGCAAGGGCTCAGGGAGGCATTCCTGCTGTCCTTGAGGGAAAGATGTGCAAAGAATCAGAGGAATAGTGGGAGAGAGGACACTCTAAGGGATTCAGATCTAGAAAGCCTTGGAGATGCCAGTCTGACTGCTTTTTTAGGCTATTTTATTATTTTTGTGCTCTTTAACTGTCCTCCCCCCCCGCCCCCCGCCTGGGAACAGGGTATCCCTTAGAGTCCTCAGAGGGCCCCTGGTGACTCTCAGAGAGCCTCTCTGTCCCTCTAGAGAGGCAGCAAAGGTACTCCCCCTCTGTGTCTGGCTCTTCCCCCTCTCTTAACTGGATGCTTAAAGCTCCCTCTCCCAACTGGACGCTTGAAGCTCCCAACCCACACCTGTTTCTATTTAGATGTAATCATGCTCTCCCCGCCACGGTCCTCCTGCCCGCCAGGCAAGCGCCAGGACCCCGCAGCGGGTGAGGTCCACGAGCAGGACCTGGGCACCCACTCCTGCCCACAAACACGGACGGTGTTTTCGGGTGGAAATGGCCTGTGCAAGTTTGAGGCCGCAGAACTTTTGCACTGAAGCCCTGACTTAAATTTCTAGCCCCAGGCTGTTTACTACACAGAGCCCCGCCCGCCCGCAATTCCAGCCGCAGCCCCCGCCCGGTTGCCCGTGCGCCCCGCCCCGCCCCGCCCCAGCCGGTGTGCACGCTCACGCCGTGCCGCCCGCGCCGCCCGACCGCCCGCGCCCACTCGCGGGTGCTGCCCGCGCCTGGACAGCGCTTCCCTCTTCCTTCCTCGGTTTGGATACAGCTCATTCCATAACTGCCCGTCCCCCCCGCACCCCTCCCCGCCGTGTGCCCCTGGGGGGCCATGTGGTGGCAGTTCTCTTTGGAATTGTCAGAAATTTCCTTTCCACTCTGTGGGCAGGAGACAGGTTTCTTTAAAAAAAAGGTCTCCCTTCTCTTTATTTTCTGTTTCACTCCCTTACCTCCTCCTGCCTTCCCGCCCCCTGCTTTCTTTTGATCGCTCCTTCTCCTCCAATTCAGTCTCGCCCGTCCCCTCTCCCCGCTCCCCTCCCCCCACGTGTTTGCTCTTTTAAAATAATTCAAGGATGTCTCGGGAATACTAGCACACTCCTCATTCAGCCGAGCGCGGGACTCTGCATTAATTCAAGGTAAGCCCGGGGTTGGGGTTTTACTGCGGAGGAAACGGTGGTCTGCGCCCGGCACCGGCTGCCTGGGGGCTGCCCTCCCCCCCGGGCCGCTCGTTCCCCGGCTGCTACCTGTTGGAGAGGCATGGACGGTGGAGAATCCTAGTTGGCCCGAACCTTCTCCAAGCCGCTTCTTCTTCCCCACGCGCTACCCCTTCCTTTGCAACTTCGGTGGCAATTCCCCGGGCGTGGGAAAGCTCCGCGCCGGTGGGGTTTTTGGGCATGAGCGGTGTGCCCCTTGCCCGGCGCCCAGGGCTGGCATCTCGTTCGTGGTCGTGCGTTGGCTCAGCCCGCAGTGAGGGAGGCTCGTGCCGCCCGGAGCGCAGCCAGGCTCGGAGCAGGTGCCACCGCAGGTCTCCGCGAGCCTGGGGCCTTTCGCCCCAGTCCAGACCGGGCCACCGGGAAGTTTTGTGGGGAGACCACTCCAGGGTAAGGCTCGCTTCCAGCGAAGTTTGTGTGAAGGAAGCTGCGTGCGCCCTTGGAGGCGTCCCGGGATTGGTAGACTGGGTGTCCCTGCGACCGCGGATGGGCGAGCAGCAAGTGGACCCCATCATGGGAAAAGGCTGGGAATTCAGGCGGAGGAAGGGGGATGTGGGGAAGCCAGACTCCCTAGTGACTTGCTTTCCACGCAGTCCGGTCCCCCTGCGCGAGAGTGGTTGTGTGCTTTTCTAGCCCCAAGCCCTCTGCGCGTCTTTGCCTTGTGCTCCTGCCCAGGAGAGGATGATGGGAGGCTCCATCCGCATCCCCCTGAGATGGAGGCTTCCTCCTTGCTCTGGGGAGTGAGGGGCAGTTTAGCCACTTACTCAAGCCAGGATGTCCTCCCTCTCCTTGGGCTGTGACTCTGGCTGCTCAGAACAGGTGGTTCAGGCCGAGTGGGTGGGTGGGTGGATGACCGACATCTGGGGCTTTTAATGATTCACATGCTCTTCCCTTTGGAGGCCATGGTGTTGGAACACTGATTCTTACCTACCTATGGGTGGGGGCCTAGAGCAGCGCCATGTCATAGAGACATCGCCATTAGAGGACGGGAGTCAGTTGGGCTTAGTACAGCGAAGTGTTTCCGTGGAACTAAAGGATGTCTCCGTGCTTAAATAAGAGCATCACTCTCTCTTGGCTGACATCAGAGCCAGAGGAAAGGGGCTGTCTTTACTAGGCCCGGGAGCTAGATGGACACTGTGGGGAAACTTCCCGTTGACAGTTTCCAGAGAAATTACTAATGGAAAATATAAGACGTTCTCTTCTGCAAGTATGTGGGTCTTGTAGATTGTGCAGCCTCCCCTAGAGCCTAGAAGATGACCTTTTCCTGTTTGAGTCCATCCTACTGTCTCTCACATACTCCGTCTCTGGCCAGCTAAGATGTTCTTACCACTTTGGAGTTTGGGTAATCATGTAATTTATTGTCCAAGCCAGGACGCTTCTGAGAGTGGACAGAGACATTAGTAGTAATTACATGTGGACAATAGAGACTGTTGGATAGGGACAGATGATTAACCTAAGAATGCGTGGTTAGCGGGAGGGACCGCTGGAGAGGCAGCATCTGATGCTTCCACATCATTTGTATCTTGCATCTTCCTTCCTGGCATGGTTCTTCCTGACTCAGATCTCAGATGGACTTTATTTCAGTTCCCTCTGAGAACCCAGCTCTGAATGCAAACCTCTTTCCTTTGACAAAAATCCCATCCCCAGGATGGAACTTCATACGCTGACTACAGGGATTACAAATAGAGAGTGATTTACATGGAGCTCTTTCCATCTCTCTGTCTGCTTCTTTGTGGTATTTATGAGTCTGGGGCTCCCAGGAGACCGTGTGTCTGCCAGGAATTGTGAGTGTTGTGTTGGTGGCTGCATGATGTACAGTGACCCTCAGGTCACACGGTTGAGCTATTGGATCACTGTTGTCAGATCTCCTGGGCTCTCCCGAGGCTGGGGGTGGGGAGTATCTTGTTGAAGAAGCATCCGGTGGCAGGGAAATGCCCAGCTTTTACTTCCTGGCTTGTGAGAGGGAGTGATGAGGATTCTGAGAGGATGTGTCAGTCACAGCTCCATCCCCCTGGGAGCCCATGGCTCTGCCAGACAGCCAAGTCCCTGCAGAGCTTCAGAAAGTTTAGCTACCGCTTATTGAGTGCTTATTGTTTGTCAGCCAGCGTGCCAACCCGTTTCTAGACTTTACCATAATTAATCCTATCCAACCCTATTA
Source organism: Myotis lucifugus (assembly GCF_000147115.1). Classification (NCBI taxonomy): domain Eukaryota; kingdom Metazoa; phylum Chordata; class Mammalia; order Chiroptera; family Vespertilionidae; genus Myotis; species Myotis lucifugus. The sequence goes on from NW_005871102.1 coordinate 5,670,288, forward strand.
AGTAGCTATCTTCATTTTACAGGTAAGGAGACTGCAGCTCAGAAACATTAAGTAACGTGCTCAAGTGCACCCAGACAGTAGGGGCAGAGCTGGAATTCAAACCCAAGGCTGGCCGACCCTCCCTGCAACAGGGCCTCTTTGTGTTGAGGTTGATGTGGTCAGTGTTTGGCTCACAGATGTAGTCCCATCTGTTTGGGGTGCTGGGATGATGGATGATTCCAGAGTCGGGGGGGGGGGGTTGGGCAGTCCACTCGGCCATCCTGCCTGGACCTTGCTTCATGCTGCCCCTGTCCTTTCTGTCAATGTTGTCCTTTCTTGGTGTCTGAAGTTTGTGCCCCTCCTCCCTGCCCTGCTGTCTGCACCATCACTGGAGGGGTCTCTCCACTCCACTGTGCTCAGTTGCCTGGGTGATGGGATTGTCTCAGGAAAGGCAGAGCCTCTGTCACCACCTGGTTTGTGCCTTAGTCATTGAAGCCTGTCTATGTAAGGGTCATAGCTGAGTGACTCCAGTTTTCTCAAAGGCCGACCAGGGTCTAGATTTGGAGAGAGCCTCCCCACCCCTTAGTTTTCCCAGAAGTAATTCTGTAGATGATCAAGGGGACCTGACCACACCCAGCTGACAGTACTGTGGTTAGATTCCCCAAAGCCTCTCTCTGTCATGAAGGCAAAAAGAGAGCCTTAAATGGGTAATTCTAGACATTGATTCCATCTATTCATCATTCCTACTTACCCTGTAGCCTCATCATCAGCCAGGCCAAGAACAACATTGGGGGAAAGAAAGTATTAACAACGGGGGGTGGGGTAGAGAAAAGAGCATTGGCCTGGAAGACTTGACTTCTAGCCCTGACGCAGCCCCATGAAGTAGCCATGTGACCCTTGGACATGCCACTGACCTTGCTGGGTCTCATCTTGCCTGGAAATGAAGGCTGGGCAGATGCTCTGCAGGTATTGCCCAGTTCCAACAATCTAAGAAGCCACAGTTCAGGGGGGCTTCGGACTCTGTGATCTGCAAATCCTAGGCAGAGCGGCTCCCCTCTCTCAGTGGGGGGTAGGGGAGCAGAAGGGGCTGATGGATAGGCATAGATGGAGGGGCCCTGCAAGACCCATCCTGGGGAGGAGCAGTGACTGCTCCAGGTCTCCTGTGGGCAGGCCTCAGTCCAGTTCTGGTCTGGAGAAGTGGGGCTGTTTATCCGGCCAGGGGAGAGCCTTTTCTCCTGTCTGCCCCGTGTCACCTTGCATCCCCAATAAGTTGTTGTCACCTTGGATCCCGAATAAGTGACAGAGAATTGGAAGGGCAGGAAACAGCACTCTACTAACCAACAGCTATAATAGGCCCAGCTACAGTGCTCGTGGCGGGGAAGGGGCGGGCGGTAGAACAGTGGGAGAACGTGTGTCCTGGTGGTACTTACAGTGTGTTGGGGAGCATGGACCTAGGCCATTGGACAAAGTATACATGTGACAAACTATAAAGCTGTTTGGAACAAAAAGTCCCATTACAAAACCCATTTGTGATAGTACAGACTTGACTGTGGGTAAATCTTGACTGGCAGAAGCAAAGATGTGTGGCGCCCTTTCACCGTGACCTGGAGAACTTGTGTTAGGGGCGTAGCCCTCATTTCTGACACGAGAATTCTGAAGGGTGCTGGTGTCTGCTGCACGTGCGTGGACTTGGGGCACTTGCAATAAATGAGATTCAAGGACGGAATATGGTATTATTCTGGAATCACCGAGCCTTTATAAAAGTACATTTTATAAAATACACAGTTGGGAAAAATATTTCCCCCTATAAGTGCAAGTCTGGGATTGGGGTTAAGAGAGAAGACTCCAGATCCTGAATAGGGTCAGTGGTGGCAGCAGAAGCAGCAGCAGCAGCTGACTGGGTGTTGGGGAGGGCACAGAACTGGGAGCACCAGCAGGAAGGTGTGATGCTGTCTTGGGTACAGGCCAGACACTAGGGCCTGGGGCAGGGCAGCACCCTGTGGCTTTTTATAACCTGGGTTTATAACCTGGGGATTGCTAACCTGGGTAGCAACGTCTAGGGCCACACCGATGGGCACGCCTTTTAACGATGGAAATGCCATTGTAGTTGCAAAAATGCAACTTGAGGTCAAAGTAGCTCTCTATGTTTTCTGTACTGCCGATGAGTCTGGTTTATGCCTCTCATGTGTATCTTTTGGGGCATCCCCACTTTCTCATGAACAGATGTGTACACAGCCTTTTGCTAGGAGGACTGGGGAAATAAAGATGAAAATGACATGGTTTTCAGATGAAAATGGCATGGTTTTCACTCTCAAATAAATGGTTTCTGTTTCTAAGTACAGTGCTTTGAAGAAGTCTTCATTTCTTTTACCAGTGGCATGAGGGGCCTGGTCTTGCTCTAGTCTTTACTGGCCACAGACCACGGGCAAGTCAGGTAACTCCCTGGCCTCCGCTACATTATCGATCCGCGGGCCCAGGACCCATCTTTCAGAGAAGGTGCCTTGGTCCACTGGTCGCTTGAAGCCCTCTCATAGAGCAATGCCATTCTTTGATTTTATCTCACAAAACCCCCCCCAATTTTTTGTTTCATTTACTGAATAGGAATTTTATTCTTTGTTCTTAATTTAAAAGGAATACTTTATGTTTCTTCCTCTTTAAAAAAAAGTATATGTAATCTCTCTTGACTTATTTGGTCCTTGGTTGATGTTTTCTTGAGTGTGATGATCCTACATACAAGCAGATTTTCATGCCTTCTTTAAGGGAAGGGATTTGTAATGACAGGTGGACACATACCTGCTCCTCTTTTTGTTGGATCTCAGGCTCGGGGTTAATGAGTTGAGAGTCCTGGGAACTAGCCAGCCAACCTCAGAACCTGGTGCTGGCTCAGAGTGGCCCCCAGATTGGGTGCAGGGGAAAGAACTGGGCAGGGGGCAAAGCCCGAGCTGTGAGCCTCAGCTCTGCCACTGAGTGGAAGAATCGCAGCCTCTCCCTGTGTCCTGCTCCTCCTCTCCCACCATCCCCCACCCTCCTTCCTTCTGCAGATGTATCCTACGTGCCTGTTCTGGGCCAGGCACGATTTGGGTCCTGGGAATACAGCAGTGAATAAAGCAGACAAGTTTCCTACTTTTATATTGAATTGCAGGAAGAGAGAGACAATAAATAAACAAGTAAATTTGTAGAAAAAAATCAGACAGTGATAAATGTCACTCAGAATATTAATCTAGGGTGACGTGGCACTGACTGGGAATGTCAGGCAAGGCTTCTGAGGAGGTAATATCTCAGCCGATCAGAATGGCAGAAATGAGATAGGATCCACATAACCAACTCTCCGTGGCCATTGTGAGGAATAAGTGCAATGGTACATGAAAGTGTTTTGTGGACTATAAAATAAGTGCCCCACATATTATATCTCATTAGGCAAAAATTTCTCGAGGGATAAGCATTTTGATTAATTAATAGTTGCAATCTCAGTACCTAGCATGGTAGTAAATAAATGTGGGTTAAAAATTATGTATATATAATTGGGAGTTTAGAAGGATTTTTAAGAAATAAAATAAACCCAAATGTCTATCAATAGATGAACGGATAAAAAGCTGTGGTACATAAAATGAAATATTACTCAGCCATAAAAAGGATAAAATCTTACCATCTGCAACAGCATGGATGGACCTAGAGGGTATTGTGCTAAGTGAAATAAGCCAATCAGAGAGAAGTACCATGATTTCACTTATATGTGGAATCTAAAGAACATTATAAACAAACAAGCAAAACAGAGACAGACTCATAGGTACAGGAAGCAGCCTGATGCTTGCCAGAGGGTTGGAGTGGGGTGGAGGACTGCGTGGAAGAGGGTAAGGGTTTAAGAAGTACAGATTGGTAGTGACAAAATAGTTATGAGGATGTGAAGTACAGAATAAGGAGTCTAGTCAGTTATACTGTGATAACTATGTATGGTGCCAGGTGGGAACTGGCAGTATCAGATACTTTGTAAAGCATATGATTGTCTAACCACTATACTGTACACTTGAAACCCATACAAAGTAATTCTGAATGTAAACTGTAAAAAAAAAATGTAAGGAAGAAAGAAAATAGGATGATGTCTGTGACTCACCTTTGTTCCTTCCACTCTTGCCACTATTGGGCTTTCCTGATGATTTGTATCCATGATGTCTTGGGGAGAGTAGAAAAGGTTCCTTGGGCATCACCAGGACAGAGGGATGGAGAAGGGTGGACAATTCTGAGGGAGTAGACTTCCCAAGGAAGCTCCAGATTGCTTTTCTGGCTTTTCAAGGTCTTCTTAACCCAGAGAAGAGGCTAACTTATCTGAAATTGGTAGGCGATGCCACAGGCTCCCTCTCGTCCTCCACAACTGGGAAAAAGGTTTCATTTCCCATGTTCCTGCACCCTCTGGGTCCCTGCCTTCCTCCGGCCTTGCTGCCCTCTCCCGCTTCTCTCCAGGCCTGGGCCTCGCTCATCAGGTGCCCAGGAGACCTCAGTCCATTCTGCTGGCTGTTGGCTGTGACTTTGCAGACCTGCTCCCCTCCCTGCCACCCTCTCTGAGGGTTGAGTCAATGCAGCCCACCTACTGATTCCAGTGAGTCATGGCTTTTCAAACTTGCAGGTGTGAATCACTCAACGTGTAGCCCTTGAGATGTCTTGGGTGACAGCTGAGGGAGAAGACTATGTGCCTGTCCCTGTCCTTCACCTTCCCATTGCTTTATCCTGCTTCCTGCACTTAGCGCCTAGAGCTCTGACCCCACAGCCCTTCTCTAGGGTCACAAGACTAGTTGGAGGTACATGGAATAGGTATTCACTCACATGGTGGGGTCCTTTAGGGGAACATCCTGTCCCAAAGGGTGGTTCCTAGACCAGCAGCAGGAGCATCATCTTAGATATCCTGAATCAGAAATGGGCTGGCCAAACCCTCCAAGGTTTAGAACCATTGAGAGAGGCATAGATGAAAACATGTGCCAGTAACTTGGTATCTCTAACACCTCTTTGAGATATAGGAATTGTTACTCCTGTTTTTTTAAATATTATTTTTATTTTTCAATTACATTTGACGCCAATATTATATTAGTTTTAGGTGTACAACATAGTGATTAGACATTTATATAATTTATTTGAAGTGATCACCCTGATAAATCTAGTACCCATATGACACCATACATAGTTATTACAATATTACCGACTATATTCCTTATGGTGTATATATATACAATGGGATATGACTCGGCCATAAAAAGAATGAAATCTTGCCACCTGCAAAAACTTGGATGGACCTAGAGGGTACTGTGCTGAGTGAAAAAAGTCAGACAGAGAAAGACAAATGCCATACGATTTCACTTAAATGTGGAATCTAAAAAACAAAATAAATAAGCAGATCAGAAATAGACTCACATATACAGAGAACATTTTGACGGTTGCCAGATAGGGAAGGGGGGAATGGGTGAAAAAAGTGATGGGATTAAGAAGTACACATTGTTATTCTTGTTTTATACAAACAAACAAAGGCCTCCAGAATTCAAGATCACAGTAGGTGGTGGAGCCAGGATTTGACTCAAGTCTTGGCTTTAAAGCCCTACTGTGAGGTTTAGACCCCAATGAAAATTCAGATATTTCTGGACGCATCTGTTACCAACCATGAGCACCTTAGTGCTAATTGCTTTCTTGGTCATTTACAATAGACTTTTGAGTAGACTGTGGGAGCAGCCCAGATGGAGCGGTATCTCATGGCATCTTGGCCATCTTTCCTCTGGTTAGCTCTGGCTGGGCTCCTCCTCCAGATGGGAACTGAGCGACTGATCCTTAAATGTAGGTGCTTCCTGGTCCCAGCCCTGGCCCTTTTCACTTCTTATGCTACACACTCTCCCAAGGGATTTCTTCCCTTCCCTTTGCTTTGGCCATCATCCATCTGCTGATAACTTCCACGTTTGTTTTCCAACCCAGGATTCTTTTTTGTTTCAGAATTTCTCTCCAACTGACTACTGAACATTTCTATTCCAACACTTCCTAGTACCTCCTACTTGCCTTGTTCCACACTGAACCCATCATCGTTTACCCAATTTTGTCCTCTTCTCATAGAGCCTTGCTCAGCAGGTGGCATCACCGTCCATCCAGTTGTCCAACCCAGGAATCTGGGAGTCACCTGTGACTCCTCTTCCTCCCTCTTGCCTGGTCCTCTCATCTACATCCTGTTAGTGAGAATGTTCTGCTGATAGTTCCTCCTTAATGCCACAGAATTCTGTTCCTTCTTACCCCTACTATCACTACACTCATCATCTCTCTCTTGGTCTACTGCACATGTCTTGTCTTCCTCAAAGTCATATTCTACACTGTGGCCATAGCCTCTTTCTGAAGTGCACATGTGAGGATGCTATTCTTCTTGACACCACTCCATCATTTCTTTCTTTCAGAATAAAGTACACATGACATGATGTATAAAGCCTTTTATGATTTACCCCTTGCCTGTCTCTCCAGTTTAATTTCTGGAAATTTCCTCTCAACTTATCCCTATGCTCCGTCCCACTGAACTACTACAGCTACCTAGACATGCCTTTCCCTCTTGTGTCTTGATACCTTTATCCATGCTAGTTCAGCTTGACCTGTCTTAGCCCCTCCCCTCAAGGGCCTGGCTCACAGTTGCTTATCTTCCCAAACTCAGCCACTTCTTCCACGAAGACTTCCTTGATTCCCTTTAAGCTGCACTAGATCCTCTTCCTTTGTATTCCCTTGTGTCTTGCTCTGTGTTGGTGTCACTGTCAGCTGCTTGCCTAGAGAGTGAAATCTTGGGCAGCAGGGATGGTATCTCTGATCGATGTTTCCTCAGTGCTTTGTACTTAGCAGGTGATCTGTAAGTTTATTGAATGAACAAGTAGAGAAGCCATTTGGAACCTTCAGCAAATCCTGATTACCTTTCCTTTGTTGCAGGACCATCGTCTCTTAGATTAGGGCATTTACTTACCACCTGTGACTTTAACAGCATACTCATCATTTGTTGACTTTGAAGTGACAGCAAGATCTCTCAGAGACTGAAGGCTGTGATAGGAGAGAGAGAGAGAGAGAGAGAGAGAGAGAGAGAGAGAGAGAGAGAGAGAGAGAGAGAGAGATCCCATGAAGCCTGGAGTGGAAGAATCCAGGCAGATTCTATATTCCTGCCAACTTTGTATCCAATACTTTTTAATTATAGAAAGTTGAAGAAAGGTTTTTTCTGATTACCTTATTTTCCCCCTTTAGGATAAAGAGCATGTTTTAGTTATGACTACATACACTTTCTATGTTGTCTGTTACATAGTAAGTTCTCAATACATTTTCAGAGGGACTAGGGTTAATGGCAAGTGCTCTAGGTAAGGTGTTGTGTTGAAAGACTGAAGGCAGGGCCCATGAATCCATGATACGACCAACTCATTCCCATGGCTCCATGGCTTTGAATGCCATCTTTATGCCCCAAACTCCTCCATCAGTTAACTTTTTCTGCATAATAAGTCGTCCCAAAAACCAGTAGTATAAAAACCCAAACATTTAGTATTTCTCATAGTTCTCTGGGTTGGTTGGGTGGTTCCTCTGTCTTGGGCTGGTGTGGCTGGACCTGGATGGTCTAGGCTGGCCTCACTTATAGATGTGGGTCATTAGCTGAGGCAGGTGGACAGCTGGCATAGCTGGCATCTCTCTCCTCTTTATCTCTCATGTTCAGAAAGGCTAGCCCAGGCTAGCCTCAATGGTTGCAGAAGGGTTGCACAAGCCTTTTTTAATCCTTCGCTTGTGTCACATTTGCTAGTGTTCCATTCCTAAAGCAAGTCACAGGGTCAAGGTGAGACTCAACGTGGGAAGGTCCTCCAAGAAGCAGACATAAAGATCAGATTAAATGTGCAAAGATTTAATTAGGGGAAGCTCCTATGAAAGGTGAGGAGGAGGGAGATGAGAAAGGCTGGCAGAACTCTCTGAGCACCATGCAAGTGTGACCCTGAGTGATGGATGGTTGGGAGCAAGGGTCCTGACCTGCTGTGCAATCTAAGGCTGCTCAGCAAGGCCTTTGGGAAGCCCTCTAGCCAAACTCAGCTATCGGGGGTGTGGGTGGGATTGGGGGAAGGGGGTGTCCTTGCCTCGTAGGAGGGGGCCTGCCTTAGTGTCCCTGCCCTGCTCCTTCTGTGCAAATGCAGTGATGGGTCTCAGGGCCCAGCAGCTGGGGCTTTTGGTCAATTAAGCAGCTTGTAGTTAGACTTCTGCCAGGTACATTCTCATGGCCATTTCACGGCCATTACTCAAACAATTTATCCCAAAGTATCCCCAAGTTATACTTCTACCTCAGATCTCTCTTTTAAGACCTGGAACTCTATATCTGACAGCTTTCTTAATGCCTCCCCTTGGCTGTCCCAGAGGCATCTCAAATTTAATGTGTTCAGACTAAAGTCTTCATCTCTACCACCCAATCTGCTTCTCCAGCTTTCTCTCTCTTGGTGAGTGGCACCTTCATCCACTTAGAAGTCCAGGGTCACTGTTGGTGCTTGCACCTCTCCATGACCTTAGGCCAGTGACGGTGAACCTTTTGAGCTCGGCGTGTCAGCATTTTGAAAAACCCTAACTTAACTCTGGTGCCGTGTCACATATAGAAATTTTTTGATATTTGCAACCATAGTAAAACAAAGACTTCTATTTTTGATATTTATTTTATATATTTAAATGCCACTTAACAAAGAAAAATCAACCAAAAAAATGAGTTCGCGTGTAACCTCTGACACGCGTGTCATAGGTTCGCCATCACTGCCTTAGGCAGTCCAACCCTTTCACTCTAACTGCTTGACTGCTCCTTAGTCCTGTATTCTTCTCTGTACCCCACGGCCGCCACCTTGACCAAGTCATCATCGTCTCCTATGTAGATGACCACAACAGCCTCCTAACTGATCTCTCCACTTCCTCTCTGTCCCCTTCACAGATCCATGCTCCACATGGTCGCTCACACAATCCTGAAAAATCAACATGGTCATGCCACTTCTCAGCTCGAAGTCCAACGTGTTGGCCATGGCCTATGTGCCCTGCATGTTGTCATCCCCTGCTCTCTCCAGCTTCCACTCCTATGACTCTCTCCTTCGCCCACCACCCTCCACCACCCTCTAGCCACACTGACTCCTGTAGAATGTGCTTAGCTCCCCTCACCACAGGGCCTTTGTACCTGCTGTTCCCTCTCTCTTTAATTCTTTCATCCTCTAACTGCCCAGTTACCTGGTTAATGCATACTCCTTGTTCAAGTCTCCATTTAAATGCTATTCTTTAGCAAGATCTTCCTAGACAACTACCCTCTCCCACAGTCCATTTCATTTGGGCCCTTCCAAATTCTTGCATTCTTGTAGTGTCCTGCACTCGCCTAGTTTGTGTGTATATTTAATATCTGTCCCCCAGGCAGAACATTTCTGGAGGATTGGAACCATGTGCCTATTGTTCATTGCTGTGTCACAGAGCTCAGCACCATCCCGGCACATAGCAGTGGCGCCATAACTGTTGGGGGGATACATAAAGGTCCAAGGGAGTGAAGGGGGGCGGGGTAGGAAACTGGATCTGGTGCCTCCTAGTCCCTGGCTCCGGACAGGGAAGGACGAGGGATACCCAAGAGGAATTGAAGCTGCTCTGCTTCTGAGAATGTGAAGCCCTTTAGGGGAAATTGAGTCAGGACTCAGCACTGTTCCTCCCTGCGTACTCCTTGCTTTCCCCCTCCCCTTCTGCCTCCCCTTCCCCCGCTCTTCACTACCAGGCTGGGGTGATGCCTCCATACTGAGCAAACCAACCCCTAAAGAGATAGTGCTGATCAGCTGTTCTGGGATGGGCCAGGGAAGCTGGGGCCCCTTCCTCAGCTCACCCCCTGACCTGTGAGGGTCTCCTGGTCCCAGGGCTGCATTCTGCCTACAGCTTCCTCTGGCTTTTGCCCACCACCTCTCCCTACCATGGCCACCTCCTCCAAGCCCCCTCTCTTCCGCTGTTCTCTGCCCGCCTCTAGTTCATTATGACTAAAACCAAAGGCAGAAGCATCTCAGAAATGTCAAAGCGAACATTAGTCATCCCGGGGAGGCTGGCTGCCTAGGGTGAGCAGAGCAAAGCACCCGGTCAGGCCAGTGGAGGAAGGTGCTTGGGAACTGGGTTCTTGGTGTGGCTGCAGCCGCTGTCCCCGGCCCCTGCACGCTCTCCCCAGGAGGGCGGGGCAGGCTTGCTGGCATCCTGGAATTGTTGGAACTCTGTTGCTGGAACATAAAGCTGCCCAGGTCCCTATGACAGGGTCCCTTGTGGGTGGGGAGTCCAGAGGGGTGTCAGAGGAGTCAGCCTCCTAACTGATCTCACCAGGCAGATGGGGACTCAGTTCTGGGGAGCAGGGCCTAGAGCCCCAGCCCTGGGATCAGGCAGCTTTCAGATAGGGTCATGGCTCTCCCATTCATTGCTAAGTAGCTCTGCACACTCATTGTCTCTGAATCTCAGCTTCCTTAAATGTATGCAGGAGTAGACCTACCTCACGGGATGTGTGTGGAGTTTGGATCAGTATAAACAATCAGCAAACATAGAGGCAATGAGACTCCTTTAGGATCGGGGATGGTGCTGGGCTCTCAGGGGAGGGGAACATTTGAGGGAGGCAGGCAGTGTAGGTTGCCTCGGATCCCACATCCTCTTAGGCATGGCTTTGGTGGGGATGTAAAGTTGTGAGGGTTTGGGGGTGTGTGTGTGCTGATTTTTAGAGGCAAACAGAATTCAATTAAAAAATACAAATTACAGCCCATTTTATTGCTTTACTCTGCTTTTTAATGTTTTCATAGCAAAATTCTCAATGCCTAAATATGAAGTACCAGTGAATAATTTGCTTTAATCAGGGCTTGGAAAATGCATATAATGTCAGTGTGTGGGGAATAGCTCCTGTAGGTGTGCCGTTTTGTTTGGCCCATAAAGGTAGAGGATGTTTGAGGTCTGCATTGCCATTAACTTGCCATTGAAGAATTTTAATTTTTGCTTCTATTGGTCCAGAAGCAATCTTCTATTTGGGAAGAGGGGTTAGGAGGGGCCCTAACAGATATAATTATAACCAAGGCCTCACCCAAAGTCCAGTATATAAAAAAAATTATTAAACCTCTAGTACAGCAATCCTTTGGAGTCGAAGAAGTTTTTGAAAATTTACCTGGTAAAATGCACACCCCACATATTCATACAATCTTAGGGAAGCCCGGGGCCTCGCGAGGTCCATTGTACTTGGAGCCTGGTTGGATCACCCGTGTCAATAATATTCACAGCATTGTGAGTCACAGGAGGACTGGGCAGAGGTGGAGGCGGAGGTGCCAGGTGGAGAGGCAGGCCTGGGGCGGCCCTGGCCGAAGCATCCCTTCTGCAGCTGTAGGCCCAGGTGCCATCCAGGAAGCTGGGCGTGGGTCAGCCTGGCCACAGGAAGCAGTCGGTAGCGACACAGCAGAGGGTCATTCGCAGCCCCTTCCAACAGGAATTCGGTGCAATTCTGTGGAAGGGCTTCCCCTCAGGCCTCGGACTCAGCTCACATTTCTTCCCTCCCAGCATGCCCTGCTTTCTCCTCTCCAGCTGAATTCCAGGGTCTCCTCCTCCAGGAAGCCCTCGACACCTCTCCCCGCCCACCCCATCACTGCTTCCCTGAACCAGAGTGTCCTCGTGGCCAGCGCATCCTCTGAGCTGTGTTCTCATGCTCCTTGTCTTTTTGGTTAACCTTTCGGCTGTAGGACTGAGGGCAGTTAGAGGGCAGCTTGGAAAGGTCGAAACTGCACCTTCTGCCCCAGGCTCAGAGGGGGAGGGTCAGGAGAGCAGCCCGAGGAGCAGTGAAACTCCGCTGAGAGCCCGGGGCCTGGGAAGGGACAGTCTGGTGGAGGTGACCATGTTTTTAAAACGTTTTTTTCCTCCTCCAGAAATCATTCCATTTCTCCTTTTTTCAATGCAGTGCAGTTCCTCAAAGAGTTGTTTGTAGCTGTTGGGTCCAAATTCTCTCCTTTTATTCTCTCTCTCTCTCTTTCTGAATTAGCTTTTTATTGTGGAAAATTTCAAACATATACTAACATAGCAGAATAGTATAATGAACCCTCAAGTACTACCACCCAGCTTCAATAATTATCAACCAGTTCTTTTCCCGCCTAAATCTCCCTTCTCTACCTTCCCACTGGCTTATTTTGAAACAAACCCAGCCATCATATGATTCCATTCATAAATATTTAAGTACCAGTCACTAACAGATAATGGATTAGAAAAATAACCGTAATAGCATTACCACACTTGCTCAAATTAACAATAATGTCATAATATCTTCAGATATCTAGTTGGTGTTCAAATTTCCCCAATTGTATAATTTTTTTTTTAGCAATTCGTTTGTGTGAATCCGAATCCAAATAAGGGTTACACATTATACGTAGCTGAGAGGTTTTAAAAAAATCTTATTCTGTAGGTTTCTTTCCCCACTTTGCTTTTAGCCTTACAGTTTATTTGTTGAAGAAACTTGGTCTTTTTTTCTGTAGATTTCCCCACATTGTAGATGTTCCTGGTTGCACCCCCTTTGTGTTGTTGAATATTTTGTTCCCTGTGAACTGGTACTTAGTTCTATTTGATTTAGATTAGATTTTTTTTTATTATTTTGCAAGATGACTTCCTGGGGGAATATGTATTTCCATCAGAGGCACTTAATGTCTGTTTTTTTTTTTTTCTCTTCTTGTGACATTAGCAGCCACTGAAAATCATTGCCTGGATCAGAGTTGGCAAACCTTTTCTATAAAGGGCCGGACAGTAAATACTTTAGTCTGTGGGCCATACTGTTTCTATCTCAACTACTTAACATTGCCACTGCAGTGGGGAAGCAGCCATGACCAGTACATACATGGCCGGGCATGGGTGAGTGCTAGTAAAACTTTATTTACACAACCAAGCAGGCCAGATAGAGCCCAAGAGCCATAGTGTGCTCACCCCTGCCTGGATTGTCTGTTTCATTGGGCCTTATAAAATGTGGATATTGTAATCCTCTCCATTCCTTCCTCACCTATTAGTTAGAATAATTTATAAAGAGAGATTTTCCCTGCACTATTTGGCTACCTCCATTCTTTTTGAACTTTCTTTTTAAAAAAATACTGTTTTATTGATTTTAGAGAGGAAGAGAGGGAGAGATAGAAACATCAATGATGAGAGAGAATCATCGATTAGCTGCCTCTTACACACTCCATACAGGGGATTGAGCCTGCAACTTAGGCATGTGCCCTGACCAGGAATCGGACTGTGACCTCCCGGTTCATAGGTTGATGCTCAACCACTGAGCAACACCAGCCGGGCTTGAACGTTTTTAACGAGGCTCCCCTTTGCCCCCACACCCAACGTTTATTCTTTCTAAGATCATCAATGACCATCCTGTTGTCAAACCCAGTGGTCCATTTTCAGTTCTTTCCCTGAGATACCTGACTTATCAGCAACACTTCACAGCTGATCACGCCTTCCTCCTTGAAATGCCTTTCGGGACATAGCACCCTCTTCTGGGCTTCTTCCCACGCCATACGTAACCCTTGGGGGCTTTTGTTCATTTTTCCGTCAATCAACCTGTGAATTTTGGATTCCCTAGGCGCAGTCCTCAGACCTCTTCTCTTCTTTATCTACAATCACTTATCCAGAGCCCTACACACGGAAGACTTCTAAATATTAAATATATAGCGAAGTGCATGTGGATATCACCTATTACGCTTAACATGATATTAAACACGTAGCTCTAGCCAGGTCTTTTCCCTGAACACTACGTGTGTCTCTCCAGCTGCCCATGAGACATTTCCACATGGATGTCCAAGAGACATGTCAAACCTTACATGTCCAAATGCGATTTCTTGATCTTCAGCTTAAAACCCGCTTTTTCTTCAATTTTGCTATCTCCGTTAATGAAAACTCCATCTTTCTGGTAGCTCAGGCCAAAAACATCTTAGCGTCATCCTTGACACCTCCTTTTTCCTCTCACTCCCCACATCCAGTCTGTCAGCAAATCCTCTTGGCTCTGTCTTCAGAATGCCTCCACGTCTCACCACCTCCGCTGCCACCACCCGGTGCAAGCTATTGTCACCTCTCTCCAGGATTGTCGCAAGCGCCTACTGCTGTCTGAAGCAGGTGGTCACGCTTCCCGATTGGAATGAATTCTTGACCCAGCAGCCCCAGGGACCTTTTAACCACTGTAAGCCAGAACATCTCACTCTCCTGCTGAAAACCCTTCCACAGCTTTCCAGCTCATCAAGAGGAGAAGCCAGATCCTTACTGTGGCTTACAAGCCCTACAGGCTCTGAGTCCCTCCCCGCCCCTTACCTCTCTGACCTCATATCCTGTAACTCTTCCGCTGTCTCTCCCTGATCTAGTCACACAGATCCTTGCGGTACCTAATGCGCTTGGCACCTGCTTAGCCTCTGGCTCTCTGCACTTGCTCTGCCCGGGATGCTCTTCTGCAGGTATTTGTGTGGCTTGCCCTTCACCCCCTTCAGGCGTCTGCTGAAACATCACCTTATCAGTGAGGCCTCCCCGACCACATTACTGTTCCCTCCACCCTGCACCCCAGGAAAGCAGAAAGTCAGGAACTCAGCAAAGGGAAGCTGGGCTGTCTTTCCCCTGAGATCCTGAGGGAAGCTTACTGGCTGAGACCCTCCCCTTCCTTTTCCTCAGCCCCGACTCAGTCCTGCACTTGAAGTCTGGACTGCCGATGACATGTCAAGACTGAGAGGGGACACCCTCTTTCTCCATGCAGGAAACCCACAAACCCCCTAGAAAGAGACCTCTTTTCTCTTCCTTAAAAGATAAGGTCTCGGACTCCTCTGGGTTGCTGGACTAGCTGGGGCTCCCTCTCTGGGTTCACAGCCAGTCTTGGGGTGCTGTCTTCTAGGTGCTCACTCATGAATCCTGCTTCCGTGTTTCATTCCAAGGCCGGGAGCCTGCAGCTCGCACTGGCCCAGAAAAGGCCGTGGCGGCCGCCTCTTTGGGCCTTCCTCCCCTTGGGCCTTCCTCCCCTTGGGCCTTCCTCCCCTTTCTGTCTGTCGTCCAGGGGTGACCGTGCCTTGGTTCCTGTCCATTCAGCTGTGAAAATCCTGTCTGTCCTTTTGGATTTGAATCCACACCTGACATATGGAGACGTGTGGCTCCTGCTGGGGGGAACTGGGATGATGTCACGAAGCAGAGATGTCTGCAAAGCCGACACCGTGGAGCCTCTCCCCAGCCAAGCTGCTCATGGTCCAGTCCTGGGCCCTCACCTTAGAGCATCACAGACTCTCGGAGCTGTACGGGGCCCACAATCACCTGGACTCACCCTCTGCTCTTCTGCAACATGTCTGACAAGCAGCTGTGCAGACCACTCAGTGCATTGAAGACAGCCCCTTCTATTCACAGACAGGTCTCACCATTAGGAAACACGTTAGATGCTCAATAATTGAGTCTCTTGTTTTTCTTCTTGATGAGGTGCTTCCATTTTGACTTTCAAAACACTTTAAAAGTGAGGGCCTGAGTGAGGATATACTAGTAATAATTTAGGGTCCCCTTTACTAAGGGGGTGAAGTTCTTAAAAGCAGGATTCCATCCTATTTGTCACTATGTTCCCAGCACTTGGCCTACTGCCTAGATGTAATAGATGCTCAGTGAATGTCTGGTAAGGACAATAATAAATGAGGAACTGCTACTACTCATTAAGCACTGACAATGTGATGGACACTATTGTAAGTCCTCTATGTGCCTCAAAACACCCAATATTGTGGGTAGTGCCAATATTACCGCTTTATGGATGTGGAAACGGAGACTTAGAAATGTTAAGCACCTTGCCTAAGGTGACATAATTATGAAATGGAGTAGGAAGGATTCAAACTCAGGAGGGTGGACTCTAAGATTTATACTCTTCTTTGTATACTTCTTAAGGTTTGTTTATTTTTATCTTTATTTTTTTGTTAATCCTCACCCAAGGATATTTTCTCCATTGATTTTTAAAGAGAGTGGAATTAGGGAGAGACAGAGAAACATCGACGTGAGAAACATATTGATTGGTTGCCTCCCACACGGCCCGGACCAGGGTTGGGGATCGAGCCTGTAACCAAGGTACATGCCCTTGACTGGAATGTGATCTGGGACTCTTAAGTCTGTGGGCCAGCACTCTAACACTGAGCCAAACCGGCTAGGGCTCTTTATTTTTTATTGTGGTAAAATATAACGTAAAATGTGCCATGTTATTCATTTTTAAGTGTTCATTTTAGTGACTTTAAGTACATTCACATGAAGGCCATAATCACCTTCCATCTCTAGAGCTTTTCTTTCTTCCCAAACTGGAACTCCACACCCATTAAAAAATAACTCCCCATTGCTCACCCCTCCTCACCCTTGGAAACTACCATTCTACTGTCTGTCTCTGAATTTGTCTCTTCAAGGTCCCTAATATAATTAAAATCAGACAATGTTTGTCCATTTGTGCTGGCTTATTTCTCTTAGAATAATTGCTGCAAGTTTCATCTATGTTGTAGCATGTATCAGGGTTCTTTTCCTTTTTAAGGCTGAATATGTAGCATGTTTTGTTTATACGTTCAGCCATCAGTGGGTACGTGGATTGCTTCCACCGTTTGGCTGCTCTGAACATGGGACTACAAATCTCTGTTTGAGCCCCTGCTTTCAGTTCCTCTGCGTATGTAGCCAGAAGTGGGATTACTACATCATACGGTAATTCTAGGTTTAATATTTTTGAGGAACTGCCATACTGTTTTCCACAGTGGCTGTACCACTTACATTCTCACCAGCAATGTACAAAGGGTTCCAACTGCTCCACATCCTCACCAATGTCTGTTATTATTTATAAAAATAATATCCACCCTAATGGGCATAAATTGGTATCTCATTGTGGTTTTGATGAACACTTCCCTAATGATTAGTGATTTGAGCATCTTTTCATGTGCTTATTGATCACTTGTATATCTTCTTTGGAGAAATGTCTGTTATTCAAGTACTTTGCCCATTTTAAAATTGGGTTGTTTGTTTTGTTTTGAGTTGTAGAAATTCTTTATAATAAACCTTTATAAAATATGTAAATATTTTCTACCATTTTGTAGGCTGCCTTTTCACTGTGTTGACAGTGTCCCTTAATGTGGAATAATTTTAAATTTTAATGAAATCCAATTTACATTTTTTGATTGTTGTTTCCTGTGTATTTGGTGTCATATCCAAGAAATCATTGCCAAATTTAATGTTAGAAAGCTTTTTTATTCTATTTTCTTCTAAGAGTTTTATAGATTTATCTCTTTCATTTAGGTCTTTGATCTATTTTGAGGTAATTTTTTGTATATGGTATAAGGTACAGGTCTAAATGAATTGTTTTGTAGGTGTATATCCAGTTTTCTCAGCATCATTTGTTGAACATACTGTCCTTTCTCCATTAAATAGTTTTGGCCTCTTATAAGAAATCATTTGACCATATACATGGTAATTTATTTCTGGGCTGTCTAATCTTTTCCATTATATTTTTTATTAAAGTCATTCCTATGGCTTTAGTTTAGTTTTCATTTGTTATTGTAAGGATCCATATTCTTAACTACTAGGGATCTCATTATGTTCTTAGAAATAGCCACTGCACGCTCCCCATCTTCCTGGCCTGGGTGCTATAGTGTCCCTAGAGAGAAAGCAAACAAACCCTCCTAAGCATTGCTACTCATTCCAAACTTGGCCAATGATGCACTATCTGTTTTTACTTCTTCCTGAATAATAGGTTTGTTTCAGGCCCTTTCTTATCATCTTACATTTTCTAAAAGACTCTTTCATAGATGCTATTTCATTTGATCCTTAGATGTTAACAAAGAGGGTATTTATGTCCTTTTTAAGGAGGAAGTAGTTGCCACTTGGACAGATGAAGAAGCCCACCTGAGAATGCAGATTGCGCAATCACTATGGAAAACAGTGCTGAGGTTCCTCAACAAATTTAAAATGGAATTGCCTTATGACCCAGTGATTCCACTCCTGGGTAGATATCTGAAGAAACAAAAATCCGAATTCAAAAGAATGTACGCAGCCTCATGTTCATTGCAGCATTATTTACAATAGCCAAGATATGGAAGCAGCCCAAGCACCCATCAATAGATGAATGAATGAAAAAGCTGTGGTACATACATACAATGTAATATTACGTGGCCATAAAAAAGAATGAAATCTTAGCATTTGCAACAGCATGGATAGACCTAGAAGGTATTATGCTAAGTTAAGTAAGTCAGACAGAGCAAGACAAATACCATATGATTTCACTGATATGTGCAATCTAAAGAACAAAGTAAACAAACACAATTGAAACAGACTCATAGATACAGAGAACAGACTGAAGTTTACCAGAGGGAAGGGGGTGGGAGAATGGGTGAAAAGGTGAAGGGATTAAGAAGTACAAATTGGTAGTTACAAAACAGTCACGGGAATGTAAATTACAGCATAGGGAAAACAGTCAATAACATCATAACAGCCCGCTGGCGTGGCTCAGTGGTTGAGTGTCGACCTGTGAACCAGGAGGTCACGGTTCGATTCCCGGTCAGGGCACATGCCCCGGTTGTAGGCTTGACCCCGAGTAGGAGGGGTGCAGGAGGCAGCCAATCAGATCAATGATTCTCTCTCATCATTGATTTTACTATCTCTCTCTCCCTCTCCCTTCCTTTCTGAAATCAATAAAAATATATTTAAAAAAATATCGTAACAACTATATACAGTGCCAGGTGGGTACCGGAAATAGGGGGACCACTTTGTAAATTGTATGATTGTCTAACTACTATACTGTATACCTGAAACTAATACAACATAATATTGAATGTAAATTGTAATTGGAAAAAAAAATTTAAAGGTGGAATGATGATAGAGGCCTTGAGCCAAGGCCTTGAAGAGAGGTGACAATGGAGAGGCAGTGAAGGTGTGAGGGCTGCTAGGTGGGGGAGCATCTTGAGCAAAAGTGCAGAGGAGCTGTGTAACAACCAGGAGACAGGCTGTGTAGAAGGGATACACATGTGTGCGTGCATGTGTGTGCATCAGGGTGTAGCAGATGAGGCTCCCACAAACATGTGATAGAAAGAAGTCAG
The DNA here is from genome assembly GCF_000147115.1 of Myotis lucifugus. Classification (NCBI taxonomy): domain Eukaryota; kingdom Metazoa; phylum Chordata; class Mammalia; order Chiroptera; family Vespertilionidae; genus Myotis; species Myotis lucifugus. The sequence goes on from NW_005871102.1 coordinate 5,689,328, forward strand.
AAAAGGTGTTATCCTGACATCAGGACTTTGGGATTCCCGTCTTCCCTTTTAACGTACCAACAGCTGGGTGAGCTCAAGCAAGCCCCTTGCCTTCTCTGTACCGCACGTTCCTGGTGTGCCTGGTCTTTCCATTCCTTATCCAGCCATCACTCATAGGAGGGACATTCTGAGTGAAGACCCTCAAGCCCCCGACATTGCTGCCTCTGAGTACTTCCCTGAGGATGACGGGAAGGGACCGAGAGGCAGGGGGTCTTTTAAGACCCTGCGCTCTGGCCTGGCGACTGCCTCGGAGCCACTAGTATTTAGTGGGAGAAATTGAGTGGTGCTTTCAGGAGCCCGTTGCTCTCGGGCAAACCAGAGTCTGAATTAATGCTTTAATTATCCAGGCTGCCTTCCCCGAGGCCCCATTCTCCATTTTAATTTTGGGAAACCCGGGCATGTGATATTCTTTCCTTGATCTGTGGTTAGGCTGAAGCACTGCCCTGGAGCCCAGCGGAGGACGAGTGATGGCTCCTGGTGCTGGGGCCTCTGTCTTCCAGAGAGGGAGCGGGTCCTGGCAGTGGCTCCCCAAGAATGGGTCCCCTGTGAAGAAGAGACGGAGGGGACCCCTGCTCTCTGGGGCTTTGAGCGCCTCTCCTTTCTTTCTCCCTTTTTCTCCTTCCTCTCCCCTCCTTCCTTTCATATTCAAGGGTGGGAGGACTCAGGTGTGGCTCCCTGTCTCTGGTCTAACCCCATGGACTAAGCTGAAGACGGGTGGACCTCACCTCACCCAGGACTTAGAAAATATGGGTCTCAGAGTAGCTCTAGGAACCCCTCTGCATAGAGGCATTTCCAATCAGTGGGGGAGGAAGCGAGGGTTATCAAGAAGCAGTGAGCCAATATGAAGGTAAAGTGTTGCATTAAGTTGCCCTGAAAATACATATGGAAAGAGCTTGGTTGAGGGAGATCAATGTGAACCTGACAGTGAAGTATTAGGGTGTTTTTTTTTTCAGTTAAGAGAGACAGAAATTCAACTCAAGCTCGCTGAAAGTAAAAAAGGCAGGTTTTCGTCCATGTAACTGGGAAGAGCAGGGGTGGATCTAGCATCAGGTTCAACTAGACCCAGAGTTCAAACAACGCTGCCCTCGACTTTTCTCTTGATCGCTCACCCTTACTCATGTTTTCTCTTCTGTTTCTTTTTGAGGCTTGACTTTACCTCTCAGTATTACAAATACACTTTGAGTGATGAGGAGGCCTCCTAATCCTAGTGTGGCAAAAGAGAGAGCTTCTTTCTTTCAGTATCCATAAATAAAATCTCAGGGAAGGACTCTGACTGGCCCAGTTTGAGTCAGACATTCACCCACTGACCAATCAAATTATGAGAATGAGCTACTTTGGCTGGGCCTCCATCGCATGTCCAACCCAGTGATGGAAGGTCAGGTAGGTACATCAGAATCACATGACTGAGGCTGGAGCTGCAGAATTGGGGTTTTTACCATGGAGAAAAAGTGATTGAGATGTTGTGTCAGTTTTTTGCCATGGCTGTAGCAAATTCCTCACATACATGGTGACTTAAAGCAGCTGAAATGTATTCTGTTACAGTTCGGGAGGCCAGAAGGGAGAAATCTGTATCTGAGCTGAAATCAAGGGGTCGGCAGGGCTGAGCTTACTCTGGAGGCTGCAAGGGAGAGTCTGTTCCTTACCTTTCCCAGCTTTTGGCAGCTACTGGCAGTCCTTGGCTTGTAGCCTCATCCCATCCCATCTCTGTCTCCTGGTCACATTGCCTTCTTCTGTGTCAAATCTTCCTCTGCCTCTCTCTAATAAGGACACTGTCACTGCATTTAGGCTGACCCAGATAATCCAGGACAATCTCTCCATCTCAAGATCCTTAATCACATCTGCCAAGTCCCTTTGCCATGTAAGGTAATATTCACAGGTTCCTGGGATATGAGAATGTGGCCATGTTGGGCTTCATTATTGAGGCCACCACACACATGACTGTAAAGAAGGAGGAGCGGGAGGAGGGAGGGCAGGGTCCATGCACCGTCTTCTGCAGTAGATTTGCTGGGTGCCTGGTTAGATCCCTAATAAACACTAGTCAAAATACGTGATTATATCTGCAGCTATGACATTTTAATTTTTATTATATCTTATTCCTGTCATCCCCAGGAGAAGGATTTGACCAGGAGGAAAGAGGGGTGGGAAGTTTGCATTGGCAGAAGCCCTAAGCCTTTCAGTCACATCAACTTTTTGTGTTTTTAATAAAAAGCCCCTGAAACCGAATAGAAGGGCACAGAACAGTGGGGAATGCCAGTGTTCAAGCAGGTGTGGGTGAGGAGGGTGGCAAAGGGTGGTGGAGGGTGGCGACTTCCATTGCCATTAACAGCATCCTTTGGCTGACATCAGTTCTGAGTTCTTTATTGTTAGGTTTTAAGAATTCATGAAATTAAATAATTACATGAGAGAAGAAGTGAAAAAGAAAATACTGTATTCCCTAGACCTGTCAAGGAAACATTACGGTCTCCTACCCAGACAGTCTTTCCAGAAATATTGAATTTCTTTGTATTATTTCCGAGGTTAAACAAGACTAATTTGCATAATTAATGCATTGGTCTCTCTCTTCACTGCCTCCTCTGCCACTTGTTAGCGTCTATATCATCTTAAGGTGCTGAGAGGAAAGAAACAGATCAGCGGCGTGGCAGTGCAATGTGTAGACACCAGATGAATTGCTTGCTTGGCTGTGGGCAGAGGTGGTGGTTGTGAGTGGAGGGTTGAGGGCCGAGGAGTCCTTGGCTGTAAGTTTTTGGGGGACATGCCAATGTCTGCTCTCACTGATCTGCCTCAATGCAGGACACAGGTTGGTGAGCCCTTTAAACTAAGGCATCCTTTCTGATTGGGGTGGGAGTGGGGTAAGTGCAGGCTGGGAGAGAGGAGCAGGTGGGTCATCCCCAGGAGGACTAGCGAGCACTGCTCTCACTGTGGGCGGGCAGGACAGGGACTTGGATGAACCCTCAGTGCCCTTTCAGAGTGGTGTCTGGGGTCAGTCATGCTGGCCTGGCTTCTGGAAAAATGCTGGTTATTGGCTGTGCCACTGTCTCTCTGTGTTGTGTAGATCATTGCCAGCTACATATATTGGGACTGATGGGAGGGCTAACTCTGGCTTCTGATGAACCAATGGCTTCTTCCACTCACCTAGAGGGGCTGTCATCTCTCTGGGGTCCTGTGAGAGGCCTTCATTTATATATCCCACCAGCTTTTCATGGGAGCCTGCTAATGGTCAAGCTCTGGGGATACCACACGGTGTGCTTTTGTCTAGTGGGAGAAACAGTCAGTTAATAAGCAATCATATTAGAGTGAGATATAGGCTGTTCCAGGCCTGACTGTAGGGTCATCTGAGAGCACAAAACCCAGTCTTGAGAGTCAAGGGTGGTTTTCTGGAGGAAGACATATCTACTCTGAAGTCTGAAAGATAATTTGGGATAAACCAAGTAAAAGGTGGAAGAGAACATTCCAGACAGAAGGAATAATATACAGACAAGCTCTGGAGAGAGAGAGCATGATGCGTGTGGGGAACCACCAGCAGTTGGGCATGAATGTAGTGTTGGGTGAGGGATGGGGGTGGGAAGAGACGGGAGTGAACCAAGTGTAGACACTGTGGGTGGGACATTAGGGCAGTGGGTTATGAATGAGTTTAAACATGGGAATGACATGATCAGATCTGCACTTACTATTGTTTTAGAAACATCGCTCTTGCTGTGGTGTGGAAAATGGTTTGGGGAGGTTTTAGGATTCTCTAATAGGGACACCAGTTTAGAGGCTGTTGTTGTCATCTGGATAAAAGATATTATTGGTGAGATGGACTAAGATCTCAGCAGTGGGGATTGGGAGAAGGTATTTGAAATATTAAAAGAGTAGAAGTGATAGGACTTGGAGGCTGTGGAGGGGGAGGGAGAAGGAAGATTAGAGGGTGACACCAGGCTTCATTTTTTGAGCAGCCGGGTGAGTGATGATGGTCTCCTTTGCTTGGATGGGAAATATAAGAGGTACAGCAGACTTTTCAGAGAAAACACTGGATGCTTGTTGGATAGTTGAGGGGAGGCGACACTGGCCTGGAATGCATGAGACAGAGCAGGGCAGGTGTCACAGAACTGGATCCTCAGCATGTAGATCATAACTGAAGCCAAGGGAGGGGGGAGAGCTTCCAGGAATCGCTGAGTGAGAAGAGATGATTCCATCACATTCATCATATATGTTGCTGTATAACATATGCTGAGTTGTTTTACGTTGTACATTTATCCGTTTCCTTTTCTGCAATGCCCCTCTTGTACCTTTTCATTGGCACCGTGGGGGCACCCCCTCCCGTGTTCACAGCCTGACATGCATCGTTTTGTGCCTTTCTTTCTCCCCTGTTGTCATTTAAAAACAGATGTATAGATTAGGAATGGATCTCATTTTTCTGCATCTTGCTTTCCTGCTGTGATAATACCTCCCATAGCCCACTTTTCAGGAACACCTTGATTGATGAACTGAGGCGTCTGGTGGGCAGGTGGTCCGGAGGGTCCCCAGCTGTGGTGGGGCTCTATTCCATGATCCAGGCAGTCGTGAGGACTTGTGGGTGTTTCTTGTGAGAAGTGGCCCTAGAACCTGAGCGGACCCTACTCTGCTGAGGTCTAAGATAATGCTTTCAGCACAACCTGCCCATCTGTGAGCCCCGCCAGAGAAGGTCCAGGTGGGTCTTCCCCCCTTTGCATTCCGGTGCTGCCTCGATGCCTGGTGCCCAGTGGGGGCAGGCGTGTTGAAAATGCTCGGTTGCTCTTGGCCCACTGGTCAGCAGGTGATGTCCTTGACTCATACGGGTGTGCTTCTGGGCGCAGATTTCTCGAGAATGTGCTGGATGACTTGGAGGTGCTTGTGGCCGAGTTGCTTTTCTTGGAACCGTTGGGAAGGGAGCATGAGGATGCAGGATGGAGACGGTGGCAGGACTCGCTCCTGCCGCCCTGTTCCCTGGCTGCTGCTTTCCAGTTGTTTGTGTGTGTGTGTCCAGGATCACATCATAGGATACGGTTCCTGCATCATCTGTTTGCTCTGTATCTAACCCTGACCATCTCACCTTCCCCTCGTTTAACATACGACTGTGCGTGGCGCTCGGGACACAAAGATGCATGGTCCCTACACGTGCAAGCTCTGGCCTTGCACCCCCTGCCGCCGTCCTTGCTGGGAGACGAGGCCCAGGCCCTGCAGGCCTCACTCAGCCTTGTTTACTAGTAACTTCTCTGCCACTGGCTTCAGAGCCAGAGCCGCCTCGGAGGCTGTTCCAGGCCCCACCGCTGTGCTGTTCCTGCCTGGCCGGGCTCCTGCTGCATCCGGGGGTTCCCTGGTCCTGGGGCCTGAGGTGGGGGAGGCTACTTCTCCGCCCCGTGTCTCCCCCACCCCTTCCCAAGCCCTGGTAGGAGCCCTCATTCTTTAGCTCCAGTGGACAAAATAACTGGTTGTTCAAATCTGTTCTAAATATAACCAGCTCAGCAAAGAGGCTCAGCTAGAGGATTTGGAGAAGTTGTACTCGGGTAAACGACTGTTTATTTCTGGTTATTTTACCAATAATTGGAGCTGCCTCTCCCAGGCTTCCTGTCCACCTCGTTTCTAGCAGCAAATGTAATTGGTCCCCCCTGTCCCTTTCGCCCACCCCCTATTTGAAAGGAGTCTTTACTCTTGTTCTTGCATTAACCCCAACAAGCTGGCTGAGCAGAAAGTGGGCTGGGCAAAGCTTTGGGGGCCCTGGCTGGCAAGAGCGGGTGCCCACTCCTCCTTTTTTTTGGTTCAGAGCCCCCAGGAATGGGCAAGACCTCACATTGCCTCGCTCAGCAGTCCCAGTGAGGCGCTTTGGGGATTTAAACAGCCAGCCACTATTTATTCCCATCTCCGCCTGAGAAAACCAAGACGCAGGCATAATTCCTACTCTTGTCAGGCCGCCTGACGAAGAGCCGGTCCCGCGGCCGCTGTCCTGAGCTGCTAACCCCTGCAGTGGGACAGACTCTGTGCTTATTTCCCTATTTTCATTTGTTTCTCGTTTTGAAATAAAGGACGCTGCCAGGTGCCCTGTGTGAGCTCCGCTAGCGTGGGCCGCTGCCAATCATTCGTAGACAGGATTGCCGTCTCTTTCCCAAGGACATCTCCCTGCGCTGCGGGCAATGCAGCCCTCCCATCCCATCAGGGTTCAGTCTGAGACAAAGAGAAGGGTGTGTGGTTTCCCCGGGTTTCCAGGCCATGGAGATAACCCCACACAGCTGAATGGCGTTTGGAATCCAGATGCTATGAACGCCCAGTCCCCTGAGGTCGCCCGGGGTGCCCACCCTGGCTGGACGGCATCCCTGGAATCTCTGCCTCTTGGCCTGTGAGTGAGGGCAGCAGGGAGGTCAGGTCCACCCCAGCAAGGGCGACGTTCCCGCTGCTCCCTCGTGGTGAGCAGAGGAGGGGTGGGAGGGCTGCTGGCATCTGCCACGGGAGGGAGGGGGGAGAGGTGGGCTGGGGCAGGGTCCCATCTCCACACTCAGGAGGTCTGCTCCTCTGCTGAGGAAGGGGAGGTGAGCAGAAGGGCTCCCCATGCCCTGAGGTAGGACGGGGCTGCTGTCAGAACAGCCTGGGCTCCTCTGTCTGCAGCGGCCCTCGTATGGAGGGTGCCATGCCTGCGCCAAGGTAGTGACCCGGGCCGTCACTCTCCTCAGATTTCCAGGGACCAGGTGGAGGTAGCCTTTCTTTTGTTTGAATGGGCCAGTTCTACCCACCGCCCCTGGTTCCCACCAGGAGCTAGTTCTGGAGATTTAACCAGGACGTGGGCAGCATGCAAGTGACCCCAGGGGACATGCCCTGGAAAGCCCCCTGTGATGGACGTGCTGGGGTGAGCTGCAGCCCAGCCACCCCCTCACGGTTAGAACCCTTGGTGAGCCCCTTACTCTCCTGGCCCTGGTTTCTTACCTGTAAGATAGAGGCTGGGCCCCGTTAGTTCACGCAGCAGGTGTGTGTGGAACATCACAGGCCTCTGGTGCCAAACAGTTAACCAAACACTTACCCACATTGTGGATGCAAAGGAGAAGTCCCGCAGGAAATGGACAGTGCCCCTGCAGTGGACACACGGCGATAAGAAAGCAGTGATAAGGCAGCGACGCAGCCTTAGTGCTGATGTGGAGAAGTTCTAGGGGCCTGGATGGAGGGTCAGACCAGCCACACATCCCCTTAAGCCGAAGCCTAACCCAGAGCAGGGCCTTCACTCTCTGGGTAAAATGCTATCAAACAGCAGCACGTGCTATAGAGAAGGGGTTCGGAACAGGAAGGGCCAATGGATGCAGCACACTTCATTGTAGTCTTGTTTTTTGTTTTATTTTAAAACAAGTGTCTTTTTCTTTTTTAATATATTTTTTTATTGATTTCAGAGAGGAAGGGAGAGGGAGAGAGAGATAGAAACATCAGTGATGAGAGAGAATCATTGCTCGGCTGCCTCCTACATGCCCCCTACTGGGGATCGAGCCTGTAACCAGGGCATGTGCCCTGACTGGGAATTCAACCGTGACCTCCTGGTTCATGGGTTGATGCTCAACCACTGAGCCACACAGGTCAGGCCCATTAGCTCTTTTTGAGGCTACCTTGGAGAGGGGCACAGCTGGGCCCTGGACGCCCACCTTCCTGGGACAGATCAGCATCTCCTGCCTCCCCCCCCCCCCCTCTCCCCCCACCCCCCACCCCCGCCCCAGAGCTGCCATGCTAGAGAGCATTGTGGTAGCACCTTCTGCATTCACGGAATAACCCTCCTCAGGATCAATGTGGACTCTTAGCAAAATTTAGAGTTTGTCAAAGGTCTTTGGCCTGGTGCCTGACCCAAAGCTCTGCTCATGAAATCGTTTCTGAGTTGAGTCGCATGTCTCATCTCTCCTACGTTTTCTTTCTCCCAGCTTGGGCCTCAAGACTTTTTTCTCAGTTTGTACCAGGGCCACCTGGACATTTATTTTTCTTGTGCACCACAATCTTGAGAAACATTTAGGAAGCTTAAGAATTAATTAAAAAATAAATCAAAGTTTGAAGCTTTCCAGATGGATTTGATTTGGGTTCATCATTAAGCTTATACTTTAGTTCAGTGGTTCTCAACCTTCTGGCCCTTTAAATACAGTTCCTCATGTTGTGACCCAACCATAAAATGATTTTCGTTGCTACTTCATAACTGTAATGTTGCTACTGCTATGAATCGTAATGTAAATATCTGATCTGCAGGATGGTCTTAGGCGACCCCTGTGAAAGGGTTGTTTGACCGCCAGAGGGGTCGCGACCCACAGGTTGAGAACCGCTGCTTTAGTTAGAAGGGAAGCTATGGGAGAGTAACTAGATGACTACTTAAAAGATTGTCTTATAAGGGAAGGGCAGGATATGGTAAATTAGCTTTTCTATTTTCATAATTTTCAAGTGCAACCAATATAATTCTGTTCCAGAACCATGAGAAATATGCCAACTTATTTGTCATATCCTCTGCTTTAATTGGAGAAAAGCTTTATTTGTCATGTAGTTCAGAATAACCTGACCAGTGCTTTGGATGGATAGCCGTGCGAAGTATTTGGCAAAGAGAAAGTGATCACAGATCGGCCAGAACAACCGAAAAGCACACAGTTGACAAATGAAACGACTTCCACAGAGAACCCGTGGTGCAAAATTGTATTGTTGAAAAGATTTCTGAAAAGTTATTAAAAGACATCTACGTTAGAAGTAATGGAAGCAGCTGAAAAGCAAAATTAGCCTGAAACTAGAGGATCAGTCTGAGCGAGAAAAAGGTTGTTGGGTTGTGTAACAGAAACAATTCAGACATCCTTATGGAGCTTTTAGTAAAGGCTGCTTTTCAAAGTTTACATCTGACACTGTCCCTCCTGCCCTGGTAGGGGCGGGGGGGGGGGGCGGGCGGCGGGACAGAGGGGAGTAGGGGGAGGTGTGGAGGACAGGACCACCGAGGGGGATGGCTGTGTTGTGATCACCGTCAGCAGGTGGTGTGGAACCAATCTGGAAAAAAATTTTGTATAAAGAAAGCAAAAAAAGAAAAAAGAAAAGAAAAAGATTTTTTTCTGGGGTCTTGATTTACACTGAATTTGTTTCCAGCTTTCCAAGGAGAGAAATAAAACATCTTCGAGGCAGCCTTGTGCGAACAAGCAATGGGTTTTGGAGTCAGAAAGCTCAGTTCCACATTTGTGGATGGACCTTACAACACCCTCCCCCTGGGTTCCAGAAAGGAGTAAAGATGATATAAAGCACCCAGCACACAGTAGGTTCTTTTTAAATGAATGCCAGGCTTTGGGTCGATGCTGACGTATCAGGATGGTGACTCTGTCTAAAGAAGCATAATCAGACCCATGGCTTGTTTTGTCTCAGTGGCTCCCCGGTGCAGGCTGGGGCACTCCTCGCTTCATCCTGCAGGCCTGCAGTACACCAGCAAACAGTGGCATGTCAACATTTCAAAGCTAAGCTGGCTCCAAGGTATTTCTAGCTTGGAAATTTCCACTAATTCAAGCCTTGCACGGATGCAGTGTGGGGGCTGACAGCTGGAGAAATTACCTGGCTTGCTACCAAATCCCTCTGAGGGCAGCCTTCCTCAGTCTCTGCTTCCCGCTCTGGGGCCACAGGAGAGAGCAGTGCCTGTTGGGTCATAAGCCTGGCCCTGACTGTCAATCAGACTTGTGAGCTCAAAAGGCACATTACAGAACCTTCCTCTCAAGTGAATTTGGTGAGTGAAACTCATCCTATCGTTCCAATGTATGGGCCTCAAAGATGGGGACCTCACTTCACAGGAAAGAGGCGCTTCCTCAGCAGCTGGGGCCAGCGTGAAACAGGACACCCCAAAGGGCTGGGGAGTTCCAGGGCCCAGGGCCAGGCTTGGCCAGCCACACTGCCCTGCAGACATGCGCAGATCCCGGGCCCCTGTCTGTTGCCACCCAGATGCCCAAGTGCCTCCTGAACCGCGAACGTCATTGGATACATAGCAACAGCCTTGGTAGGAAATTTCAACTCTGCGTTAGTTTAATTTTTGCCCTTAAAAGCCTGAGATACCTTAAAAGAAACTGTTTTAAGTCAGTAGAGTCTAAATAACTTTAAACAGCAGGGTTAAATCGCTCACCCCACTACCCAAGGGATTAGGGTCAATAATAAAAATGAATTTTAAAATTAAAATGAATTAAAAAAATAAAGGTATATTTTTTGACACAGTCGAGTGGTGTGCATGTATAATTTTTACATCTCTACAAATATCAATCAGTGAAGATAAAAGAAAAGGATGACTAGAGCAAAGGGGAAAGTACCACAATGTTGTTAAGAGCAAAGCGACTGTACACTGAGCACCATAAATGCCTTCGCAGCTAGAAAATGGACTTCACATGAGCTTCTCTGCAGCCAGAATGGAAAGCGGAGCACAGGCAGGCCCAGGTGCCACATTTTCATGAGGTGGGAAGAAAATAGTTGCTCTGGAGAAGGTTTCCAAACGCTGAAGATGGAGAGACCAGAAGGTGCTGAGCGATGTAGTGGACGAAAAGCAAAACAGTGGTGTTTGTTAGTCCATTCAACAGGCATTTCTAGACTGTGCACAGTCTGATTCTCTGCCAGGGGCAGGGGATGAAACAATGAATGCGGCTCAGTTCTGCCCTCACAGAGCTTCCAGCCCCATTGCATTGCAGGTACCTGTGCCCTGCAGGTTGGTCAACGCCAGCTGGGGGCGTAAACCTTACCAGCAGTTCTGGCAAAAGAGGTTTTATTAGGGGTTGAAAGCATGCTGGTTGGTGTTGTAGCTCATCACTGGTCTTGTCTGGTACTGATGTTTTGATAGGAGTCTCTATGTAACTGGGAAGGAATTCATTCATTGGTTCCTTCCATATTTATTAGCGCTTACTTGTGCCAGCGACTGTGGGAAACACTGAGATGAGTACCAGAGGTCGTCAAGGCTTTCTAGAATCTCACATGGCAGTGAAGGTGACACACACAGGCAAGTCAGTCAGAGTGGACCGTGGCAAGGCAATTATAGAGGGGTGGAAGGAGACTTCCAGAGGGAGGCGAGGAGGGGGCAGCTAGGAGGAGAAGCTTGAGCTGGTTCCTGAAGGATCGGCAACAACCAGGGATGATCCTAAACCCTGTGCCTGTACTATGTGTCATTATAATTCACTAGAGGCCCAGTGCACAAAATTCATGCACTCGGTGGGGGGGGGGCGGTGAGGGGGCTCCCTCAGCCTGGCCTGCACCCTCTTCGCAATCCGGGAGCCCTCTGGGGATATCTTGACTGCCAGCAGGAGTGGGCCTAAAGCCAGCAGTCAGACATTCTTTAGCTGCGCCTCGGCCACGTGAGCCCGGCTTCTGGTGCACTGACCACCAAATGGCAGCTCCTGCGTTGAGTGTCTGCCCTCTGGTGGTCAGTGTGTGTCATAGCGACCGGTTGTTCCACCATTCCGTTGATTTGCATATTAGCCTTTTATTATATAGGATTGTAGTCCTCACAATAGCTCTGTGAAGGAGGTATATTATGGCTCCATTTTAAAGAGGAGGAAACTGAGGCACAGGGGAGTTAAGTAGTGTGCCTGGATCACCTTGCTGGTAAGTGATGTCAGGCAGTAGAGCCCCTCATTCTTTTCGTCTCCTTTGGGGAGCCTCCCCTGAGGCCCCCAATGAGGCTGGGTTTCCTGGCTGTGCGATCTAGTGGCCTGTACTTTTCCCTCTTAGAACTTAGGACATGTATTTATATGCTCATCTGTGCAATCATTTATTTATTGTTTGTTTCTCCCTGTAGACTGCAGTCTCCATTGGGGCAGAAACTGTGTGTGCATTTTCATACTATTTGATCCCTAATGCAAGAGTTTGGCACACACAAGGCACTCAACAAATTTTCATTGAGTGAGTGGAGCCAGGAAAGGGCCTGAGCTATATGAAGACTGTGTGGTAGAAGCCTAAGGTATCAGGGTGGTGGGGTTTGGAGATACTTGGGACATACTTACAAATCGGGCCATCTGCGTGGCTGCCTCTTTTGTTGTTGTGGGTGTGGCTGAGTTGGTTGAATGTGTCTCATGCACCAAGAGGTCACCAGTTCAATTCCGGTCAGGGCACATACCCGAGTTGTGGGCTCCATCTCCAGTAGGGGGTGTGCAGGAGGCAGCTAATCCATGTGTTTCCCTCTCCTTTCCTCTTTCTCCAAAAAAAAAATCAATAAGAACATATTTAATAAAATAAAATAAACCTCTGCCAGGGTTGCCCACCAGAAGGTAAGCTGTTTAGTTTTCGGGGCAGAGACAAGAAACAGGGAAGGAGGTGGACAGTGACTGTTTGCATTCTTTGATGGCATTGACCTACCAGAGGTTTCCTGAGCCAGTTTTGGGGCCAGACAGGTCTTTGTATCTCAATTTTCTTTTCCTCCCTGTTTCTGTAGGAGACAGAGGCAGAGAGGACCTCATGCTGGGAGGTGGCTGGTGACTTGCCTTCCTTTTGGGAATGTCCCTCACAGCTTGGAGTAGGAGGGGGAGGGGAGCGGTTCCTGCCTCTAGCTTTTCTCTGGGTGGCTGCCGGGCTGGCAGGAACCGGCTCAGCTCCTGGGCTCAGGTCCTGTCCTGTGACACCATGTCACTCTTCCTCTGCGTCCCGAGCGTCTGCTGCCTCCCACTTTCTATTTCCAGGGAGGATGGTGGCTGAGTCTATATTTGGTGGGATGTTCTGCTTCTCTTTGGCACATTTGACTCAGGGAGGCTGCGTTAATTAGACAAGTTCAAGAGCCTGGAAACTGGCAAGTGGAGTTTCATGGCCTTTCCTACTTCTGTAGCCCCAAGGCTGCCAGGGATACGGTGGCTGCTTGGGGCTCAGTTCTTCCTGCCGTTTGCATGATGCGGAGCTCGGCTTCTCACAGGAAGAACTGGCTAAGGAAAGAACTCACTGTGTGGTTTTTGCTTTGAATGTCCCCATTAGTCTTCTGAGTCAAATTAATTTATTTGTCCATTGAGTAGATGTTTATTGAGTGCCTACTAGTGTTACCATTGTAATTAACTAGTTATTATTAAATAGAAAAGGAGCAAAAGGGAGGCCAGACATTATGAGCATGGCCATCTGGGCAGCTTCACCAGGAAGCTGCAACTTTACTCTCCCCAGGGAACCACCAGTCCATTCCCTGCAGATCACTGGGGGATGGACACATGTGCAGTAAAGTTTGGGGGATGTAGTGAAGGTGCCTGTCAGTCTAACCTGGAAACAAAGATAATTGGCTGTGGGGGGTGGTGGTGGTGGTGAGAATGGAGCCACTGCAAGTGAAAGGCTTAATTGGTTATGTTCCTAGTTAAAATCCCCAAAGACATTCTCTCTCCTATTTGGTTCCTCTTTGTTTGTTCCTGCTTCCTTGCATTCTCCTATGTTCCTACAAGCTGCGTGGCCCAGGGCCATGCGGACCCCACACACCATGGACTGATGGACTGCAGCTGGGAACACAAGCTAAGCTTGGTGCTGGGCTGGACTGTGCAAATATGGAATGGAAACTTTGGGCAACGGTGTTAATCCTAGTTCTGCTAAGGAGCAGGGAGCCATGAAGCAAGCACCACCTCTTTGCCTGACCGGGGCAGCAGAAACTGCCCAGGGTTCTGGCTTCCTGCCCAGTCAGGAGAGATTCATCCTGTCCCCGGAGCCCCCCCTTTTGAAGCTGAATGGAGTAATAATCATTATAGTAATAACCCTAGCTCACCATTTGGGCTTAGGCTTCTCTGGTGAGGGGATTCCTTATCTTTAAAATAGTGATTTTTGGGTTTGCTTGTCTTTCTAAAATGCATCTTTCAAATATCTGCCTCTCTCCTGCAGCCTGTTTCCTCTCCTTTGAAGAGATGATCCTCACGCCCAGGGCTCCTGGCTCAAGCCCTCCCAGCCCCTTCCAAGCTCTCTCTGTGCCTCTGTCTTCACCGTTAGCAACCTTTCCTGGTTTCCGGCCTCTTTCCTCTTTACCAGTGACTGTGCTCATACCTGCTGGCACTACTGCCTCTCACCTCATTTGCCTTCACCCTCTCCAGCTCAGCCTCTGCTCTTACTTCTCTGCAGAGATGGCTTTTAGGGTTATTACTATAACGATTATTACTCTATTCAGCTTCAAAAGGGGGGCGGGGCGCTCTGGGGACAGGATGAGTCTCTCCTGACTGGGCAAATAGACACTTAATCCTGTCACATGGCTCTTCGCCCCCCGCCTATAAGTTCTAAACACTTACCTCTTTTACTCCCAGGGTGTCAGGAGGATGTCAAGTTTGTAAATTGCCTTGAGTTCCTTGGGGAGAACTAGCAAGGGTATAGCATAAAAATCATTTTACATAAAGCTGTCGGAAAAATAGGCAGCGAATTGATTCACAGCCTCAACCATTGGGCTTTGATTATGAGCATCTCAGATGAAATATCACATTTCTGCAAGACAGGCGATGCCTGCGTTAGGCTGTTAATTGTAATAAAAAGCTTAATTTACACGTCTGTCTGTTTCTCACTGCACTGGGCTGGGAGTGGGGGGCGGCAGCGGGAGGCTATTCAGGGAGGCTCTGTAAGCCTGTCCTTGAGCTGGTGATGGGAAGATGACTGTTCTAGTGTTGAATAGTCAAAGCCTGACTGCTGGGTGCATTAGCTCCGAGCTATTCTGTTACTCAACAACACTATCGTGTTCCTGCCTCCTGAGGCGGAAACTGCATCCATCATTTACTCACCTACAGCTTCCTTTAGTTTTCTTTACTTTTGTCTTCCTCCCTCCCTTCCTCCTTCTCTCATCTCTCTCTCTCTCTTCTCTCGTACCTTCTCTCCCTCCCTCCTATTTTTCTCCCTTCCTTTCTTTTATTCCTCATTTTTCCTCAAAAACCTTGATCATCTAATATACCAAACAGACTGGAGATAAGGTGGTGAATGAGATAAACAAGATCCCCGTCCTCATGAACTCTGCAAACCATGATGGTCGACAAACAATGATACATGGAATTCTAACGAAGAGTTATTTGTTTGTTCAAGCATTCATTCATTCATTCAGCAAATAGTTACGGAGAGCTTACCATGAGCCAGGCAGTGTTTGGGGCGCTTGGGATACATCAGTGAGCAGGTGTAGTGGGCTCTGATGGGCAAAATGCAGACTTCACTGAGATTGCCAAGTAGGAGACCTTGTCTCATCTAAGGTGTCAGGAGGGACCCCAGAGAAGGGGCGCTTTGATCGAACCCTGCAAGGTGAGGAGAAATCAGGTTGGAAGAAGGGCTGGGGAAGTGGTTCAGCTAGCCGCCGAGGAAGGACAGAAAGAGGCCCGGTCAGTGTGGCTGGTGAGGTGCGTATGGCGTGTGAGGTCACAGTGGCAACAATGAGTCCTGAGAGCCAGGCAGGGTCATCTATGCCATGGTAGTGAGTTTGGGGTTCATTCTAGGGCAGTGATGGCGAACCTTTTGAGCTCGGCGTGTCAGCATTTTGAAAAACCCTAACTTAACTCTGGTGCCGTGTCACATATAGACATTTTTTGATATTTGCAACCATAGTAAAACAAAGATTTATCTTTTTGATATTTATTTTATATATTTAAATGCCATTTAACAAAGAAAAATCAACCAAAAAAATGAGTTCGCGTGTCACCTCTGACACGTGTGTCATAGGTTCGCCATCACTGTTCTAGGGCATTGTAAGCACATTGAAGGGAGTAAGGACAGTTTGGTTCAAGCTGTTCAGTAGAACTTTCTGTGATGATGGAAATTCTACTCTGGCCCATATGGTAGCAACTAGCCAGTAAGGATTGCACACTTGAAATGTGACTAGTGTGACTGAGAAACCGAGTTTTAAATTTAATTTAATTTAAATGTAAATAGCCGCATGTGGCTAGAGGCTGCCACACTGGACACTGCACATCTGCACTGGCTGCTGCTCATATCCGGAAATCTAATCTCTCTGGCACAGATAAAATTAGATTTCTGGGGGCCCTTCTGTTCCTCTTACACCTTCCTAACCATGGCGCCTGGTGGAGGGGGAGAGAGAGAGAGAGAGAAACATTGATGGGTTGTCTCCTGTCCGTGTCCCAACCAGGGATCGACCCACAACCTAGGTATGTGCCCAGACTGGGAATCGAACCTGCAGCCTTTCGGGGTACAGGACGACACTCCAACCAGCTGAGCCGCTTGGCCAGGGCAATTTCTTACCAGTTTTTACGTGTGCTCCCCTCCCTCCTCGATGAGTCTTCACACTCTGCAGGTGGGAGCTGCGCTTGGCTTTTGTTTTCATCCCACGGCAGGCTCCGTCGCCTGTGTTCACTGGACAGTTATTTTTTCATTGATTGACTCCTGTTTTCCTTCATGAGCTGATGGTAAGAAGCTCAAGGATGCAGGTACCAGCATGGACGCTGGCCTGTGAGCCCCAGCCCCCTCCACGTGCACGGGGGACATAATAAGCCCGTGAGAAGCCAAATCACATGGCCAGTGGGAACCCTCCCAGACTCTCTTCTTGCCCATCCCCGGAACACGCCAGCGCAGCAAATGAAGTGAGGTGGAGGGGCTCTCTGCTTGCCTGTGGAGAGGCCAGGTGTTGCCTCACGGACCTTGTCACCCTCCTGAAAAACGACTTGGCCGCTCTTCTGAAAGCCTTCTGATGACACAGAGCTCCCTTTCCAGGCCTGTATTTTCTCCTGACAGCCAAGTCGCTTTCCCAGTGAGACTTACAGTTTAAAAAATGATTGGAAAAGGGACTTATTTCCACGCTTATGTATTTGGCTCAGCTTGAGGCATAAAAGGAAATGTTCTTGTGGTAATTGCTCTCAATTGATCTGGGGATAATCGGTGATCCGCCACCTTCCAGCTTCTCTCTACTATCAGAGCCATAGGCGGTGAAGCGCGTGCGCTGGGGGAGGGCCGTTCCTGGGCACAGGTCTCCGAGGTGGTGGCAAAAGCACATGGACACGGTGCCCAGGGCTGGGCATCCTCTCTCTGGAAGTGCAGATGGCATCGCCCCATTTCCAGAGCAGAGATGGGAGACATGGACCTGTAGTGAGGGAGCAGGGATCTTGCCCTGGCAGAGTCTCGGTTTCCACTTGGGGAATTTATCTTTCTAGAATAACGGATTCTCAAATATCAGCACTCGTGTTTTCTCAGGTCCCCTTTGGTGGTTGTCACCTGCAGTGACAGGCACTCATTACCACCTGAGGCTGCCCTCCCATCTTCAGGCCATTCTGACTGTCAGAACACACCTCCCTGAGCTCAGATCTATCCCTCTGTCCCTTCCACTCTGGGATCCTGACCTTCTCCTTGGGAACCTGTAAACCCAGCCTGAGTGCTTGATGGTAGCCAACTCTTTCCTTCTCCAGATGGGCTCCCAGAACCCCTTGGAGGCTAAGGTATCAGACCCCATGGTCATCTTGGCCGCAGTCTTTAGCTTCTCCCGCGTGGAGCACCCAGAGCTGACACTTCACTGATCACCAGTGGCCTTGGCAGAGCCACCTCCGCCCTCCTTGTAAGTGGCGCTCTCCTTCGCTCACACGGCCCAGCAGAACCGAGGGCCCTGGAGAGCTCCAAGCACAGTCTGTGCCTGTTATGCGCAGTATTGCGTCCTGGGGAGTCGCTGTGAACACGGCGTTAGCGAACACTGAGCCTCTGCTCCTGGGGAAATACGGGTCAGGTTCCTGTGAGCCTCTGCGCCAGTCAGCACGTGGCCTTGTGTTATGTGCATTTCTGTTTGAAGACACCTCTGCAGCATGTATTGCTGATTCATTAACATTGAACTCACAGCCAACGGCACTGTGACTCATGCCTGAACCAAGTTTACCTCACACATGTGTTCTCTGTGAGACACATTGCTGCCTTCTTGTGCTTGGGGACACCAGGCAGCACTTCAGCACTAGGCTTGGGGACCATTTCAAACGGTGACATCACCAACAGAAAGCACAAATATGCAAAACCCGTGGCACTGACCGGGCCGTACAAAGGACACTCGTTTACGGCGAGAGCTGAGAGGAGGAGGCAGAGCGTCACCTGTTCCATGTCACCTGGTGCGTCGGGGACTCAGGTGCTTTGCCACTCTGCATGCCCGTGGATGAGCGTGAAAGCGCCTGGAGTGTTGATTTTGGGGTTACATTTTAGTGAGTAGGTGATTTTGTAAATGTGGAATCTGTGAATAATGAGGATCAGTTGTATCATGAGCACGAGGAGGAAGCAGAAAACGGGGGCTCAGCTTTACGCAGAGACGTAGGGAGGGAGTGCCGTGGCCAGAAATGGTATGAAACCCTGTGGGCGCCCTTATCACAGGGCGGGCCAGAGCCGTGTCCTGCCCCCACAGCGAGTGTTGTTCCAAGTTGTCCCGCATCCTCCGAGGGTCCCAGCTCCGGGAGGACATGCCTCTCGTCTGCGTGGGCACCGTCTGGCACGGCGTCTCGCCCAGGTGGGCACCTGGTGAGCACGTGCCGTTGGGCACTTGGGGCCGGGGGGATGGTCTCTGCTGGTTCAGAGCAGAGGGACCGAGGGAGAGAAGCGAATGCGAAGGGATGTACGTGGGACCTGAGGGGCTCTTACAGCGAGGACACCGAGCTCGAGATTAATTCAAAAACTAAGTGAGGAGGCAGTGGACGGACGTGGAGGAGGAGCCTGAAGTGGCCGCAGCCACAGAAAGAGGATGTGAAGAGAGGCAGGCTGTGTGTGGGGATGGGACCGTGAGAGTCAGGAGGCAGTAGTTTTCCATTTCCCGGATGACTTTTCCTCCTGAGAACATGAGGCCTCCCCTCTGAGGCAGGATGGCTGCTCTTACAGCCCCCGAGGCTGGTCAGGGCGCGGTGCCCACTGTGCAGATGCACAAAGGCCCAGAGGGTAAGCCACTGCCCCAGGGAACAGCTTCAGTGATGGGCCCAGGGCTCCCCCCTCATCAACTTGACCCGGGGGATGGCTTCAGTGAGTTTGGTGATGGCCAGAGAGAGGACACCATCTTTTTTTTTTTTTTATGAGAGGTTGGGGAAGTGGAAGAAGTAGAGAGAGCTTATAAAAGAGGACATGCCATGCGTGCTATTTGACGATGTCAGTTTGATTCAGTTCAACTAGACCAGTGATGGCGAACCTTTTGAGCTCGGCGTGTCAGCATTTTGAAAAACCCTAACTTAACTCTGGTGCCGTGTCACATATAGAAATTTTTTGGTATTTGCAACCATAGTAAAACAAAGACTTATATGTTTGATATTTATTTTCTATATTTCAATGCCATTTAACAAAGAAAAATCAACCAAAAAAATGAGTTTGCGTGTCACCTCTGACACGCGTGTCATAGGTTCGCCATCACTGAACTAGACACGTGTTGAGCCTCTGTGTGTCCTTCCTGCTGGAAAGAAGGGAATCGTGGGCTGGGCAGAGAAGGGGTCTGAGCGTCTAGACACCTGCCCATTGGCAGGGGTGTGAGTTTGAGCTGAGACTGGGGGAAGGGCAGCAAGGGCTCCCCGTGGCTGCTGACAGCCGTACGCCTGTGTGCAGTGAGAGACTGGAACTCAGGGTCTGCTGCCTAGAGGCCATGGGTTCTATTCTCTTCGGCTGCCAGCTCAGTGCTTTGCCCTCCGGTTCCACATCTGAGACCCCTGGGTGTCATGGGGACCACAATAAGACCCTAATTACAGTCCAGCAGGGCAGGCAGGTCAGACAGGCAGATAGCTGTATAATTATAATATTTCCCACTGCTGGGTGATTATCAAGAGGGAGAAATTGCTTCCTAGTGGAAGGGCGGCTGGAGGCTTCATGAAGAAGGAGACTTGACATGCTCTTTGACCCCCAAACTGCTCCTGCCCTGCCCTTCCCATCCCTACACTTTCCACCCAGTTGATCGGGCCAAAAATCTGGAGGAGTCATTACTGACTCTTCCCTGTCCCTCATCCCCATGTGCTTAGCATCTGTCTCCAGCACAGAGCTCGGCTCTGTCCGTTTTTCTCTTTATTCAGTGATGCCCCCAAAGCCCTGGACACAACCACCTGTTGCTGGGCCTGTTGGAAGAGCTGTCTGGGTGGGTTAAAATCCTACCCATCTTCCTCCCTGTCAATAGCTTTTACAGACCCAGAGCAATCCTTCCAAAAGGTAATGCAAGATCCTGCCACGCCCTGCTCAAAGCCTTGTGGCTTCCTGGATTAGTCAGCACCACGGGATTTTCACCTGAGGGTTTGTTGTCTAGATCCATGTAGAGGTGGGAGGCAGACCAGAGCAGGAAGCCACTTCCACCCCCAGGCTGGGGGGACCCCCTCCAAGGGAGGGGCTGTCTGGTGGGAAGCTGCAAGGCCAGAGGAGACCCGTGTTGCCATAAAATGCAGCTAGAGCTGAGGGGGAGAGGGAGGACTATGCCGGCCTCTCCCTTCATCCCGTCTTCCAGTCTCTTGGCTGAACTTTGCCAGAAGCCATTGCCAAGGGAGCCTGGGAAATCACATAGGAAAACATCCCAGCCCTCGCACTGCCTGCCGGGCAGCACATGATCTGCCCCTGGCTGCCCGTCCCATCGCTTTGGACCGGCCTGTCCTTCCTCCTGGCAGGCGGCTCCTCCAGCCCCATCCTTCCCCACCCCTCTGGACTGCACCCACTCTTTCTGGAATATGCCCTCATGGCTGGCTGCTGCTTCACATCCTCGGTCTTAGCCCACATGGCACCTCCCCAGAGGGGCCTTCCCCAGCCACCCACCCCACCTCAGTGATGGCTACTCTGTAATATCACCGTGGCACTTACTCTAATCAAAATTATTTTATCTGTTTGTTGTTTCCTATCTGTCTCCCCTCACTTCATTCAGGTCTTGGGTCAAATGTGGTCTCCACAGTAAAGCCTTCGTGACCCCCCAAGCTAAGTTGTGCCCCCTCCCACCACACCCTATTTCATTACACAGTTTTATTATTATTATTATTATTATTATTATTATTATTATTATTTTAATCCTCACCCGAGAATACTTTTCTATTGATTTTTAGCAAGAGTAGAAAAGACAGAGAGAAACATTGATGTGAGAGAAACACATCGATTGGTTGCCTCCTGCACTAGCCCTGACCAGGGCCCGGGCCAGGGAGGAACCTGCAACTGAGGTACGTACCCTTGACCAGAATCGAACCTGGGATCCTTCAGTCCACAGGCCGATGCTCAGTCCACTGAGCCAAACCGGCTAGGGCTACACAGCTTTATTATTATGCGTATTCGCCTTCCCCACTAGACTCTAAGCTCCATGAAAGCCTCTTGTGTATCTCTATGGAGCAGGGCCCCTGCATCCCCCTCAGCAGCGTGGACTCCCGTGAACACTCCCAGCACTGGGGGTGACGCCAGGCGGATGTGCACCTGGCGCATACCTGTGGGGTGGCTCAATGAATAGCGTGGAAGTGGAGTAGACCCTTAGTAAGCAGTGATGGGGGAGAGGAAAGAATGTTCTCCAACAGTCGAATAACGAAAATGCAAGCAGAGATGTTGGCGAGGGTACATTTGGGGAAAGATGAGACCGTTGGCTTGTTGGCGTGTAAACGACGTGCCGGATGGTGAGTTAAGTCCAGGGAGACAGGTTGAGGCTGTTAAGATTATTCAGTCTAGGTCAGTGATGGCGAACCTATGACATGCGTGTCAGAGGTGACACGCAAACTCATTTTTTTTGGTTGCTTTTTCTTTGTGGCATTTAAATATATAAAATAAATATCAAAAATATAAGTCTTTGTTTTACTATGGTTGCAAGTATCAAAAAATTTCTATATGTGACACGGCACCAGAGTTAAGTTAGGGTTTTTCAAAATGCTGACACGCCGAGCTCAAAAGGTTCGCCATCACTGAGTTAGGTGATCGGGAGCCGTGGAGCGTGTTCGAGCAGGGTCACGACTTATCAGAACTGTAGTCTGAAAGATGCACAGAACGGTTGACTGCATTTGTGATACTTGTGGTGATTTTTTAGTCATCCTGCAGCCATAATTGGTTTCGACACAGGGATGCCATTAGCAAAGACTGGTGAACTCCAGAGGAACTCTAGTTTGGTTAATTGATTGAATCATT
The DNA here is from genome assembly GCF_000147115.1 of Myotis lucifugus. Classification (NCBI taxonomy): domain Eukaryota; kingdom Metazoa; phylum Chordata; class Mammalia; order Chiroptera; family Vespertilionidae; genus Myotis; species Myotis lucifugus. The sequence continues at coordinate 5,711,291 of NW_005871102.1, forward strand.
TATTCGTCAAGGATTAGAGTGCCTGGTAAGAACCGGGTTCTGTCGGTGTAAAAGGAAAGACATTTACATGTTAAACAGGGTGTTCACGTAAATGGAAGAACAGGCTCACTGTCTAGCAAGGGAGATGAACCTGTAAACAGATCATTTCCCTGCCACGTGATCCGTGCTAACAGAACTGGGCGCCGACGTCTGGGGCCAGAGCAGGGGGCGCAGCCAGCTCTTCCCAGGGTGCCAGGAAGGTTGCTCATATCTGAAGCCAAGCTTGGAAGGTGAGCGGGCGCAGGTGGGTGAACCAAAGGGTGAAGGGAATGAAAGCAGAGGGACAGCATGAAATCCAGAGGGTACAGGAGCGTGGCCTTCTGGAGAACAGGAAGCAGCTAGCTCTGTGGGAAGGGATGCGGGGCAGGGGACCATGGACATGAAGAAACATGAGAAGCTAGAAAGATGGGAGGGTTGGGTGATGAAGACCTTTCTATGCCTGGTAAGGTAAGGAGTTTAAGAGGAGTGTTTCCTGTCATTCCCTGACTTTTGCTCCTAGAAGAATCAGTTTCTTTGTGGCTCTGACACACCCATTTGCACTCATTCATTCGTTTCCCCCCAAAAATACTTAATAAATTTCTATTATATGCCACACACCGTTCTGCCCATTGCAAATCTGGTGGTGAATAAGGTAAACAGCCACCCCCAAGCAGTTTATAGTCTAGTAGGGAAGATGCATGCATATATATGTATGTACTATGGGTGTGTATTTATTTTTTTGCCATATTAATGATTCATTCTGTGGAAAACAAAACTGTGTAAGGAAATAAAATGTGATGACAGAGGGGTATGATTTAGCTTGGGAGGCCATGGAAGGTCTTTCTGTTCTGTGGAGGTGACATTTGAAAAAAGACCTGAATTGAGGAGCCAGTCATGTGAATATCATGGGGAAGAGTGTTTAGGCAGAGGGAACAGCCAGTGCAAAGGCCCTGAGGTGGGAGACATTCTAGGAAGAAGAAAGAGGACAGTAAAGCTGAGGACGGCGAGTGAAGGGAGAGGAGAGGGATGGAGGAGGCAGGGGGCCCCATCCTGTAGGCTTGTAGGCTGTGGACAAGGTTATGGGTTTTATTTTCAATGTGATGAGAAGTCATGGGAGGGTTTAAAATTTTTTTATTGAATTTATTGGGGTGACATTGGGTAATAAAATTATATAGGTTTAGGTGTACAGTTCTTAATACATCATCTGTATCTTGTTTTGTGTGTTCACCACCCAAAATCAAGTCTCTCAGTCACCATTTATCTCCCCTTTAACCCTCTTCTGCCTTCTCCCCAACCCCCCTCATACTCATCATACTGTTGGCTGTCTGTGTCTATGAGTTTTCTTTTCTTTTCTTTTTTGTTGTTTGGTTTGTTTTTTGCTTAATCTTTTCACCTTTTTTACCCAGTCCCCCAACCCCTCTCCCCTCTGACCAGTCTGTTTTCTGTATCAATGAATCTGTTTCTATTTTGCTTGTTTATTTTGTTCATTAGCTACCACATTCCAGCTACTCCATGTAAACAGAATCAACAATACGTGTCCTTTGTCTTTGGCTTCCCTGATGATGTCTGAATCCATCCCATGTGTGTCAAGGACCCTGAGGGGCGAGGCTCTAATGACGGATGTTTGTTTATAATAAACAATCGTGCACACAATCTGAGCAACAGCCCCTGACGGGGCAGGCGGGAGCGAGAGCAGGTGCGGAGATGCAGGAGTGCAGCTGAGAGGCGAGTGCGCCTGGTGCTGTGTAGCAGCAGCAGCGCTGTCGGTGGGAAATGATCAGATTCTAGATGCATTTGACCGTGGAGCCAGTAAGATTTGCTGATTTGCCGAGTGTGGGGTGTTAGGGAAAGAGAGAAGTCAGCGATGGTTTCCAAGGGTTTTGACGGGAGCACCTGGGTGGACAGTGGTGCCATTTACTGCGACAGAAAAGCAGATCTGTAAGGGCACTGAGAGTAGGGAAATCAGAATTAATTCAGAGAAGCCTATCAGGCACCTGAGTGGAGGTGCCATGTGGGCATCTGAAAGCACAGGTCTGAGGTTCAAGGGCGAGGTCAAAGGTGAGGTGGACATTTGGGGGCGTCCGCATATAGATGGCAGTTAAATGCCACCTCTGTGAGTCCCCACCATCTCTTCCAGACCAGAGTCAGAGCTGCTCCTCCTCGAGGCCTCCCTGACTGCCCCACGACTTCCTCCACCTCCCGTCCTTCCCTGCAAGCTGAGGCCTGCCTCTGGGTGGCCCAGGGGAGCTGTGGCTCTGCCTCCGGTGGATGAAATCTCTCGCGGCCTCTCAGCGCTTGTCTGGGCAGGTGGGCCTGGCTCTCCTTAGAGAGGGCTCTGACCTTCTTTGTCTAGAGGCAGGCGGGCCATGCTTCCTAAGGTTGTATGTATGTGGTTGGTGTTCTGGGTCCATCCGTCATTAGAGCCTCGCCCCTCAGGGTCCTTCACATACATGGGATGGATTCAGACATCACCAGGGAAGCCAAAGACAAAGGACACGTATTGATTCTGTTTACACGGAGTAGCTGGAATAGGCAAATCCATAGAGACGGGAAGCGGATTAGTGGTTGCCAGGGGCGTGGGGCAGGGGAACTGGCGAGAGAGTGCTTAATGGGTAGACAATTTCATTTGAATTGTAGACTTTGAAAGGGTGAACTTTATGTTATGTGTATTTTACCACAACGAAAATAATACCAAAAATTGTCATCAGGGATGACAGTTTCCATAGCCTTGTGGTTCTGTTCTGTCTTTTGTAGCCTCCCCGCTTCCTCTGGTGCCCTCTGGCTGGTGCAGGGCTGGAGGCCAGGGGCGAGGCACCGGGGATGGGAGAGGTGGGACGTTTGTGGCCGGGCCTGGTACTGACCTGCTTCAAAGCGCAGTCTGTCCATCTGTATGGAGAAGTGGAGGAAGGCAGGGTTGGGATTGTGGAACAGGTAGATTTATTCCCACCTAACCTGGGGTCCAGGATGCTCATGGGGGTGGGCCAAGGCCTGGTCACAGTGGGACTTGGTGAGCTGGCCGCTGTGATGACAATTGCTTTGTGGCCCAGTAGACACCAGGGTGGCTACTGACAACCTCTCTCGCTGAGCCACTTCTGCCAGAGGTGCCTGGGAAAGTCTGACGGACTTGTGCTGCTGGTTGCAAACTCTGTCTCTTCTCCAATCTTACTTCCCATGTTTCCCCAGCTGGAATCTTTTCCCTGATAATGGACGAAGCCTTCATAACTTCAACCTCCCTGCATTTGCATATAAGATTCCCTTTGGCCAATCCTATCCATTCTTGAAGAATAGCTCAAACCGCACCTCCTCCATGAAGCCTTCCTGGTTTCCTCCGGCCCATAGGGATCTTTTTGTCCTTTTCAGAATTCCTAAAAGGTTTAAAGTTGCTTTTCCTACTTGGTTAAGTCATAGCTTTTCCAAAGAGAGCTATTTCAGAAATGTCACCACTATGCCCAGGCACAGAGTGGACGCCTGAGCAACATCTGGTGAGTGGAAATTTATGCAGTCTTGAAGATCAAGCGGTCAGTGTTTAAAAAAAAAAAAGAAGAAAAAGCTAAGCAGGTAGAAACGTGTGTGATTAATGATTAATGAGCCCCACCCGCAAGGAGCGTGCTTTAGGAATAAGACAGCAATGCAATCACTGGAAGCAAATATGAAATTGTAGCTCCCGGGGAGAAAGAGGCTGCCCTTAATTAATGGGTAGCTGGGAAAAGACATGGTGAGAGAGGCTGAGATGGAGAGCAGGCTGAGAAGCCGCGCGTGAGATCTTGTGTGGTGCTGGCAATGTTGAAATGTTATGTTTAGCAATGAATAATGGATGACTGATCTAGTGGAAAGTGGAGGGCTGGCTCTTTAGGAAGGTAAGAATGGGGTGTGTGAGGTGATAATAGAGTTAAATGTGGGTAGCTGTATAGGAGGCTACGGTGTCAACTTGTTTACCAATGCGGATGCTGTCTGCGAGTATGAATGGATTTGCCCTGTGGTGTTGTAGAGCCTTAAACAGCTGCAGGCGTTGTTTCCCCACCCCACACGCTTTCTGGCTGAAGTGTGGCGTATCAGCTAAATACAGGCTTGGCGGGGTAGGCTGCCTGGGTTCGAATTCTGACTCCACTCCTTCCCAGTGATGGGACCTTAGGAATGTTACTCTCCGTGCCTCAGTTTGTCTCATCTGCAAAATGGGGTTAATAACAGTCCCTTCCTTATAGACTTACAGGGTTGTTGTGAGGATTAATGAGGTGTAACATATCTAAAGCATTCGGGAAGGTCTGGCATCTGGCATGTTGTGAGAGCCAATATAATGTCAGTCATTATTGCCATTGGTGCTCAGTGTCTCCTCCGACGTCTCGCTGACTTCAAGGCTTTGAGGATGGGACTGTGGGAAGGCGCTCTTTTCGTGGGCCAACATGTGCTCTTCGGGCCTCAAAGGCTTCAAAAACCCCTATGTTGCAAATATTTGGAAAAATGTTAGCCACTTTCAAAAAGTGAACATCAAGAACCTTTTCCTGGGTCTGTGGGCTTGAGGGGACTGGTGCCTGCACCTGTGGCCAGGAGGAAAGGTAGGGATTGTCTGCTGGTCTTCAAGCAGGACCCTGAAGGGACCAGGAGAGCATGATGTGGTGGGTTTTGTGGGCCAAAGACAGTTGTCTCAGGTGACCATTGATCCCTGACCCATCCAGGGTATGGGGGGTGTTTGGTGGAAGAGTGGGACGCATGGTGGGGTGCCCTCGGGCCTGGATTCAAATCAGGACTTGGCTTCCCCTCACTGATGTGACGTTGGAAGCCACTTAACTTCTCTGAGTCTTGGAACAGGGGAAGAGTAAGTAAGATCATGTATATAAAGTGTCTGGCACCTAGAAAGACTGAGAAATGTTAATTCCCTTTTCTTTGGTTTCGTCATCTGTAGAATGTGGAAAATTAAAAAGAAAAACTTGCGAGGCTTTTGTAATAATTATGGATAATAGTTATTCATTTATTCATTCAACAGAGTTGTTGTTTTTTTGGTGTTGACTATATTCCAGACACTGTCTTAAGGGCTTAGGGCCGATACCAAATAAAACAGACAAGATACCTGCCCTTTTGTAGTTTAAATTTTAGCAAGGGAAGATAGACAATAACAAACAAAGTTTCTAGTGTAACAAAAGATGTTAAGCGTTATGTGGGGGTGAGTGGATGGACACAGGATGAGGAGGCCTGGGAGTGCCTGGGGTGGGGCGCTGTGCACATTTAAGAGGAGGGCCAGGACAGGCATCACTGATAAGGTGGTGTTTCAGCAAAGACTGGAAGAAGGATTTATAGTCAATAGGACTTACTGATGATCGGATGTAGGGTATAAGGAAGACGGGAATCAGCGATAGTCTGAGCAACAAGGAGGATGGAGCTGCCGTCAATTCAGAAGAATGTGGAACGGGTTTGAGTTGGAATAATTAGGAGTGCACTTTTGAGCAGGTTGAATTTGAGCCGCCTATTAAATATCCAGGTGGAGAAGTCATGGAGACAGTTGACGAGGAGAGTCAGAAGTTTGGGAGAGAGATCTCGCTGAGATGTAAATTTGGGAGTTGATGACATAGAGATAGATGGTAGTAACTAAAGCCCTGAGACGCGATGAGGTCACCAAGGGAGTGAGTGTAGTCATGGAAGAGAAGAGGGCCAAGGACCCAGTCTTAGGGTCTCCAATTTAAAGAAATTGGGCAGAAGTAGGAGAACCAACAAAGGAGGTTGAGAGGAGGTGATCCAGGAAGTAGAAGGAAAATGGAGAGAGTGGTATAATGGAAGCCGAATGAAGAAAGTGTTTCAAGGAGGAAGGAGTGATCAACTGTGTCAAATAATGTGCAGGGTCAAGTGTATTAATTATCTAATGTTGGGGAGGGAATTCCTCCACAATATAGTAGCTTAAAACAACACAGAGGATCAGGAATCTGGGAGTGGCTACGCTGGGTGGTTCTGGCCAAAGGTCTCCTGCGAGGTTGTAGTCCAGCTGTAGTTGTTAGCTAGGGCTGCAGTCACCTCGAGGCTTCACTGGGGCTGGAGAATCCTGCTCCAGGATCATTCTTGCAGTTCTTGATGGTCCTCAGTTCCTCACGGGTCGTTGGCCAGATACCTCAGTTCCCCGGCAAGTGAGTTTTTCTGTAGGCTGTCTGAGTGGCCTCATCTCATGCAGCAACTTCTCCCAGAGAAAGGGATCCAAAAGAAAGAGAGAAAGAGCACGAGAGAGCGCCCGAGATGGTTATCACTGTCTTTTGTAGGCTAGTTTTGGAAGTGTCAAACCATCTAGATGCTCTTGGTCCCACCCAGGCATAGTGTCGGAGAAGACTACACAAGGGTATGAATACCGGGAGGTCGGGGCATGTTGGAAGTTAGCGAGCGGATGGAGTATGACAAAAAGAATTGATCATTGGATTTAGCAATGTGGAGGTCATTGGTGACCTTAACAAAAGCCATGAAGAAATTTGGTATAAAAAAGGATGGGAGGAGAGGAGTGGAGATGATGAGTATAGACAGTTCTTTTGAAGAGTTTAATGCAGAAGAGAGTAAAGAAATGGGGTAATAAGTGGTGACGGAAGCATTTTTTCCTAAAACGAGAGAGAGAATACTATGAATACTATGTATGCTGATGGGAATAGCCCAGCAGAGAGTGAAAAATTGGTGATGTTCAAGAGAAAGAGAATTGCTGGAGTATTGTTCTTGAGTAGGAGAGATAAGAACTTGTGTCAAGAAGGAGAGGCTGACTTCAGATAGAGGCCTACTTGGTTCATCTATAGTAAGAACCAGGAAGACAAATGATGTGGTAGGTGGGCAGATATGGTTATAGGAGTTTGTGAAGTTATCTTCTGTTTGCTTCATTTTTCTCAGCAATCTGGGAAGCAAGTCATCAGCTGGGCTTGTTGGATAGTATATATTTTTAAAAACTTGTGGTTTTGATATCTTTGATGACTTTGCTGATGGTGGGTAACTATGGCTGCAGTTAAGGCACCTTCCCCACAATTCCTCTTGCGTTTAGTCAAAAGGTAGGATTTTTATCTTCATCACTTGTCCAGATGGCTGAGCATCTGCAAAGTCACAATACTCTGTGGAATAGCATAGACACAGATCTCTTTAACCCCGAATAAATACTTTCTGCTAAAATGGATAAAATCACCGTAAATAGACAAGAGATGACAGATCTCAAGAGTTTAAGAAAAACCAATTACAGGAGAGAAATCTTAATATCGAGAAATTCTTTTCATTAACTAATTTTTCTTCTGGGAATTGGGAGGAGACTGGAGTCTTTGTATTTCGGGAGTGGGGCATGTTTGACAGCCTGCAGTGAAAAAGTGCAGGGCCCTGCGGGAGCTGTCAGAATGTCTCTGGAACAGGCAAGAGCATCATCAGCCCCATCCCTACGCCTCCCAGGCTCCCAGTAGGTCTTACATTATCAAATCCTCTCCTCTTATTAGATCCCGGTGGAATAACTAGCAATTAGGACTCTGCCCTGAACCCCTAAGCAGTCAAGCCTCCTGCCTAACCAGGTGACAGTCTACTAAGCCCACAGGAAGGCTCTGGCTGAAGGAGGACAGTGACAGACGCTTCTGAATGGGCCACATCTGTGATGACGAGAATCCAGCTTCAGGACCCAGCATCTCTCCCTCTGCCTTCTCCTCATTCTCCCTTTCCAGTGCCGGCTCTGCAGCCCTGGGGCATCCAGGTACAGGCCTCAACTTGGATCAACCCTTGGCTGTCTTGTCCTGCAGGCTGTCCCCACAGGAGCTCTCCTTCTCAAAAGCCCTTGCTCCATTGCCCAAGACAGAATGCAGCCCTGGAGATCCTGGACTCTCTCCTAGCAACCGTGCCAGAGCGTGGCCACCTCACTTTTGCAGAGGCAGATGCTCCTGTAACAGGTCAATTAGCCAGCCTGATGCGAATGTGCCAATGTCACCTTGTCAAGCTGGTGCTTGGCCCAGAGCACCACCCCCTCCTCCCATCCCTGCTCTGAGGCTCAGTTTTCCATTGTTGCTTCAACCCCAGGCTGGGGGGTGTAGGGGTGGGGCGAGGAGTGGGGGAGGCTCCACAGGCCATGGAATTTCTGCAGTGGGCTGACTTGACCTTCAACTTTTCTGAGGTCAGTTGTAAAATGAAACTGCTACCATCTCAACACTGATGAAGACCAATGGCTCAGGTATTTGAACTGAGGATGGGCAGCTTAATCCCCATTCCTCATACAGTCCTTGGAGTGTGAGGAATAGCAACTCTTTTCCTCCCTACTTCATGAAAAATAGGTAAAACATGTGATAGAACTTTAAATCAGATATTATTAATAACACTTTTCTCCATAAGCTTTAGAGCTTAGAAAGTGCTTTCTCACACTTTATTTAACCCTCATAATAAAGCTGCTGGAGGTAAGGACTGTCATCTCCATTTTACAGATGAGAAAACAGCGGCCCAGAGAGGCCGACTGACTTGTTCAAGCATATTAAGCTGGTAAGCGACAAAACTAGGGCTAGAGGAAGGCGAAGAAGGGCCAGCGAGGGCAATTCAAGGCAAAGGTGATTCTGGAGGGAAATTCTCAGCAGCTGGAGCCGGGCGTGTGGGGAGCTCTCCTTCCTGGGGCCTCGCTGAGGGAGACCAACCATCCCTGGAGCACCAACACCTCCCTGCCTCCCCCACTCCCAGCCTGAGTCACCTTTCACAGTGACAGCTTTCCATTCTGTCTGCGGTGCTGCAGGACCTGCTCCAGTATTAGTTTCTAAGGGCTTTCATTATCAACACCCCCTCCCACCCCCAACTGAGCACCTCTTTGAAAATTGCAGCCCACCCTAAAAATCAGCCTTTTCTTTGATCAAAGGACAAAAAGCAGTGGAGAGCCAACTAGAAATAGAACCCCCTTCCTCCCTTCCAGGGGGTCCTGCTGTGTAGAATGTCACTTCAGAAACTCTATGATGACATAAGTATTAGGGAGACTCTTCTCTGTGGATTCTAGGTGGACCATGGAATTCATAGCAGCAATGTGGGCTCTTGGTTTAGCAGCCTCGGTTCTTGAGTTCAGCAGAGAAAGAATTCAGAGCCAAGAACTCTAGAGGAAGTTTATTTAGCACAGCCAGAGCACTCTCGAAAGGAAGAACAGAGTGGGCTGCTCAGAGAGCTGCCTTGGCCTTTTAGAAAGTTCCAGAGGCAGAAGTGAGCCAGGTGGGCTGGGCGGACTCAGGAAACATGTTACTGAGGCAAAAGCAGGGCCCTTGGAGAAGGAAAGTAAAGATACATGACTGAGGAAAGAAGCGGGTGGGGGGAGGAGGTGCAGGCATGCTAGAGAGAATGTGTGAGAGCACAAGAGAGCACATGTGCACTGGGTCCTTTGCCTTAAGGGTTCTTATCTATATTCTAAAGCAGGGGTCCTCAAACTATGGCCCACGGGCCACATGCAAATACAAATATTGTATTTGTTCCCGTTTTGTTTTTTTACTTCAAAATAAGATATGTGCAGTGTGCATAGGAATTTGTTCATAGTTTTTTTTTAAACGATAGTCCGGCCCTCCAACGGTCTGAAGGACAGTGAACTGAATTCCTGTAAAGGCTGGCATTTTGGGGGAAATCTCAGGGGAGGCTCTCAATAGAATATTCATCAGCTCTCCAGGCGTGTCCTTTCAGGCTCCTGGTCTTTACTGACTGGTTGGTGGTTGGGTGGTGGTGGTGGGGGGTCATTGGTCATCACATCTGGTCCTGATGTCAGCCATGGCTTTGCTTCATCTGGTTTTGCTCCTTTTCTGGGCCTGGAGCTGAAACACAACTGAGGCCTAGATGTTATCTCTAGTTTGACCAAAAATCTTTCTCTGAGGCTTTGTTCCTAAGATTATTTGATTTGCTCTTTGGAACCTCATTATCTTAATGCTTAAGGGAAAGGTCCTGCAAGGGAGAAGGAGGCAGGTGAGTCAGGGTGCTGGATGGGGCCAGTTTGAGTCACCCAGCTGCCTCAGTTTCCCCATTCCACTTGCCAAGGAATTTTCCTCCGTTCTTACTATCCTGCCTCAAACCTGGATCCTTCAGTGAGTCCCCTTACCACCTCCCCGCAAATCCCTTAAAGATTGTCCCAGTGTTGTGACCTTCCTGCCCTTCTTCTGGAGTTGTGGGAGTTGACTCTTCCCAAAATAACGGGACTCACAAAGTGATGGTTTGCAGCAAAGTTACAATTAACTTTCACTGGGAAGACAGCTCAAAGGGATTTTTTTTTTTAAGGAAAAAGGGTGGAAGAAGGAAAAGAAGCAACTGCAAAATCTCGTAGTCTTCTGAGTCAGTTGAGAAAACACCGAATTATTTCAGTGGAGGCCCGTTCCGACGGGAGACACATTGATTTTTGGCTTCTCTTCATTGTTTTCATTGCTGATTACATCCTCTTTTTTTCTAGATGGTCAGCAGTGGGCAGAGGTGAATGAATTAGTTTTTCTCGCAGTCCATTGATTTCTGAGTTGACACTCATCGATTTCAGCTCAGAATACAAAAGACTATCCTAATAGAACTATCTAAAGGTTGGGGGCAGTGAGCTTCCTGTCGATGGAGGTTCGAACATAGGCTGACTGTGCGGGGAATATTTAGAGCTGAGTCAAGCAATGACTGGGAGGATGGCTTGGGCCATCTTTAACGTCCTCTGTCTCATGTTCAGCATTAAAATCTTGGATGACTTCCTCACTTTAGGAAGAGCCTACCTGTCAACAAGGACAGTGTCTCCCACACGGTGGTACGCTAGTGCTTTTCATTGGCGAGGAATTTATTCTTCAAAACAGAAAAATGTAAAACAGCAACAAGAGACCACTACACACCTAGTAGAATAGCTGAAAATCAGAACAGTGACATCACCAAGTGCCGGTGAAGATGTGGAGCAACAGGAACTCTCATTCATTGCTGGTGGGAGTGCAAAATGTTGCAGCCACTTTGGAAGGTAGTTTGGCAGTTCCTTACATTAAATAAACATTCTGTTAACCATCGATTCAGCAATCACTCTCGTTAGGATTTATCCAAAGGAGCTGAAGACTGTGTCCATACAAAAACCTGCTCGACCAAATTTCTAGAACTTTATTCATAATCGCCAAAACGTGGAAGCCAGATGTCCTTCAGTAGGTGAAGAATAAATAGGTGAACTGTGCTACATCCCAACAATGGAAGATTATTCAGCTAAAAGGAAATGAGCCATCAATCCATGAAAAGACAAGGCGGGGCCTTGGAGGCATAGTACTAAGCGAAAGATGCCCATCTGAGAAGGCTGCATACTGTATGGTTCCACCTTCAGGGCATTCTGGAAAAAGCAAACGGAGAGAGACAGTAAAAAAGGGATGGGTGGTTGGGAGGAATTGGGGGAAGGGAGGGATGACAAGGTGGGGCACAGAGGGTTTTTAAGGCAGTGAAAATACACTGCATGATACTGTAATGCTGGATACATTTGTCCAAACCTATAGAAGCTGAGAGTAAACCCTAATGCAAGCTCTGGGCTCTGAATGATAAGGATGTGTCCATGTAGTTTCATCCGTTGTAGCAAATGCACCGCTCTGGGGGGAATGTTGACAGTGGGAGAAGCTATGTCAGTGTAGGGGCAGCAGGTATATGGGAACTCTCTGTACCTTCTTATCAATTTTGCTCGGAACCTACAACTGCTCTAAAAAATAGTCTTAAAAAATGAAGAAAAAGGTAAAAATATAATTAGCACATCAAATCATGATTTTAATGGATATCATTACCTAGGATGAAGCTAAGACAATCATTGCCATGGCAACCCACATTAAGACCGCACGAATTACAGCTGGGGTCCTAAGACGTGACCTTGAACATTTAAAACCTTCATGGCTGAATTTCAGCCCTAACTGTTCCAAAAAAATGAGTAGTACAGATGAGCTAGAGATAAATAATATGGACTCCTGTCTTCTGTGTTCCTATGCTCTATCGCAGTGCTCTTTTCAATGGTATAGTATGAAGCAGATTTGAGTTTGTACAGCCACAGAACTTGGTTATAAAAATGCAGCTTTCAGCCCTGGCCAGTGTGCTCAGTTGGCCGAGTGTCCTCCTGCGCCCCAAAAGGTTGCTGGTTGTTTCCATTCCTGGTCAGGGCACGTGCCTGGGTTGCGGGCTCGATCCCTGATCGTTGGACATGCAGGAGGCAGCCTATCAATATTTCTCTCTCATCAGTGAGTCTGCCTCTCTCTCCCTCTCCCTTTCTCTCTCTCTCTAAAATCAATAAAAACATATTTTTAAAAAAATGTAGCTCACATTATTTCCAGAACCTTGTTTGCTTTCTGAGTCACCAGCCATTGTAATGGAAAACAACATGTTTTTCCTTGGGTCTAGACTGAGATTTTCTAGTTAATTCACGGTTGGACTTTTTGTTTTGTTATTTATTATTATTAAGTATGTAGTTAACTAACAATCTGTCTTCTACCCCTTCTTTCCTGGAGCTTTCCTGGCCTGACATTGGGGTGGGGCACTGGTCAGTTCAGGCCTGTGGCGAGATCCCCGGCTCCGGTCTGCACGCAGGGCTGTGGGCTGAAGGTGGGAAATCTTCAGAGACCCTCCTCCTGAGTCATAACTTTAGGAGGCCCACGGCTCTCTCAGGCCCTCTCTCTCTGCCTCCATTATTCCTCGCGGGGGGGCTGAGCTCCTGTGGATGGCGCTCTCTGCCCAGGGCTCCAGAGAAGAAGCAGACACCCTTACTGTGTTGTTGCTGTAATAGCTTCCAGTCGGTCTCCTAGCCTTTGCCCCTGCTCCCTGCCCGTCTGTGCTCAGCACCAGCCAAGGAGGATAGTGTCATTCCTTACAACCCTCTGATGGCTGCTCATTTCACTCAGAGCAAGAGGCAGAGGCCCTGCACGGCAGGCCCTCCGCGTGATGTCCTGCTGCTCCTGCTCTGGCCCTGCTGGTCCTCTCGCTGCTGTTGGAACGTGCGAGGCAGGCTCCCCCGTGAGGGCTTTGCCCTGCTGTTCTTGTCTCCCCAGCTCTCTGAATTGCCCCCTCCTTCCCTTCTCTAGTTTGCTCACATGTCCCCTCTCAGTGAGGCCTACCCTGACCCCGCTATTTAAAATGTGATGCACCCCAACGCCCACCCTCTCTGCCTGGCTGACTCTTCCATAATGCCCAGTTCTCCACTTAAATGCCCTGTCCTCCAGGCAGCCCCCCCCGCCCCCAGCTCCCCAGGGCCCGCTGTGGACTCCCCAAGCCCCTTATTCTGTTTCTCATGTGAGCACTGACCACGGGGTCATGTCAGAGTCTGTTTACTGGTCTGCTTTTCACCGGGATGCCCAGCACAATGCTTGGCTTGTGGCAGGCGCTCATTATCAATGGGTTGTGCAAATAAACGGTTGGATGAATGAGAATGAGTCTGTTCATTAAAAAACTTAGAGATTGTTGAGAAGATTAGCGAGAAGGCTTGTGAAGCTTTTAGTATGGTGTTTGCTCAAAAACAGGTAATTTATGTTTATAATTTGTGTGATTGGCAGGGGAGGACTTCTTACCACAGAGCATCCAGATGCCTATAATTTAACTAGTCCCAGCGAAAACGGCACTGATTTTTATACAGAAGAAATCAGATTAACATGCTTGGACAATGTGTGTTGGATGGAAGGGGCGTCCTGAGTTTTTCTTACACACGGATGAGCGGAGGGCCCCCCACTTCTTATCTCACCTCTTGTTATCACTGCCTGGCTGTCAGCAGCCCAGCTCCCTGGGTCCTAGCACCTTAGGAGGTGCTCGTGTATTTAAATGACTTACTTCACCTCTAACTAGGAGCCTGGTGCGGGAAATGGGAGAAAGGCAGGATGGACTACTGTGTGATGATTGCAGGGCCCAGCCCTTCTGGGGCTCCCCAGTTTCACGTAATTATGGTTTTACAATAATAGGCAACTATATGAGACGTTTCTTATATGTAAGTTTGTAAATCAGCAAAGAATTGCTTTAACTTTTGAACTGAATAGTCGAGCTGCCTTAATCATGGAGGAATTTGGCAACAGTTGGAAAGCGGTGTCAGGACAGTGGCTGGAGGGTGTGGGTGTAAGGGAGAGAGAGAGAGAGAGAGAGAGAGAGAGAGAGAGAGAGAGAGAGAGAAAGAGAGAATGCCAGCCTAGGACAGGAGGCGGAAAGATCCCAAGACTTACTTTGCTCAGTTCCTCCTTATTTCATCCAAGAGCAGAGCCGCTGAGTCAGATGATGACAAGATGAGGTGGTGCCCACCCCCTTTCCCACCCATCTGAGCAGTCCCAGCGCCTGCTCTGTGATGACCTGCATGGTGCTGCCTGGGGAGGCAAGGGGACTGTTGTCAAGTCAAGAGCATTCTCTGCCCCACGCGGTGCTGGGCTTAGTTAGAAAGTGGCGCTGGCCAGCACTCTGCTCTGCACAGACCTGCAGGAAGGCGTGGTGCCAGGCCTGCGGCGGGAGCAGGGAGAAGCTGGCACACACATGCATGGACGTATTACCCCCTACACACACACGTGCATGCGGTCACTGAAACACGCAGTCGGACTTGTCCCCACGGGACAGGACCACTTGAGATCCCATCCACTTTCAAAGTGCAGCTGCCCAGAGAGACCTCAGGTGAGCAGTTAGATACTGTAGTTCAGATTCAGTGTTTATAGCTGTGTGGCCTTGGGGAAGTTTCCATTATTAAATGAGCGTAGTAATACTTACCTTATAGGGGTTAATAGACATGAATTTCTGCCCCTGAGTGAGTGTTCGATCTGGGAAAGCTATGACTGCCATTGTGATTGCTCCTTTAGAGCCCAGCAGTGCAGGGGTGACAGGCAGCAGGGCCCTGGAGTCCATCAGCCCTGGGTTAGCGGCTCCGCCGCTCCCTGACTGCGACCCCAACCTCGGGGAGCCACTTCCCCCTTTGACGTCCCCGTTTTCTTCATTTGTTTTTTTAAAAAATATATTTTATTGATTTTTTACAGAGAGGAAGGGAGAGGGATAGAGAGTTAGAAACATCGATGAGAGAGAAACATCGATCAGCTGCCTCCTGCACACCTCCTCCTGGGGATGTGCCCGCAACCAAGGTACATGCCCTTGACCGGAATTGAACCTGGGACCCTTCAGTCCGCAGGCCGATGCTCTATCCCCTGAGCCAAACCGGTTAGGGCTCCGTTTCTTCATTTGTAAAACTCAGTGAATTATAGTTGCTTTGTAAGGTTTTTAAAAAGAATTCAGTGAAACCATAAAGGATCTAATGTATGAAAGACCTATGATATAGTACCTAGCATAAAATACAAAGTTAATATTAACCATCATATTTATTGATGCTGATAGTGATGATGGTGGGGGTGTCTACTGTGCTCATTAAATCATTAAATTGCAACCAGTTTTTCCCCCGCATAATCCAATTGTAATGTTCCTTTCCCCACCGAAACCTTCCTGCTGGCTCTGTTGAATTTAACTTTATTCATTTTGGGTTGAGTCATTGCCCCATTATACCAAGGATTCTTAGAATTAGAATCCTAGTCTCAAGAATTTGATGCAAGACTAGTATCTGTGTATAAAAGGTGAACCACATCCAAACACCACGTAGAGGAGTGTGAGGGCACGTTCCCCCTGCTGTGACCAAAACAATTAAATGGCTTGCAGGTGGTGGAGTAGTTAAATCTCATCGTGGTGTGGGTGGCTATGGGGGATCCTTCAGTTCATATGCTTTGGGGTGCAAGTCACAGAGAATCTAACTCGAATTAAGGGGCTGCAGCCACCAGGAGCTGTACTGCCTCGGGTTGCTGGTGGTCCGGAGTGGGGTGGCTTCCAGGTGGACCGGACCCGGTGGTGCCATCTTCATTGCCTGTGACTGTCTTGGCCCAGCTTTCCTCCAGGGGGCAGCTTCATCCTCAGGTTGGCAGTGAGGTGGTGGCAGCAGTTCCCAGGTTCTCATCTGTGTCCAGAGGGAATTCCCTTAAAAGGTTCCCTTGAAGGTTGGGAGACTTTCCCCCACAGCCCCAGTGAGCTTTGCCTCTTACTTCATTGGCCTTCATGGGTCATGTGCGCTTTCCTAACTAACCGCTGGCGAAGGGATGGGGTTACGTGGACTGGCTTAGGCCAACCAGGACCCACCCCAGAGATGGAGCCATTGCACGGGCGGGCAGGGAAGGATCTTGTGGCGGTAACCATACTGCTGGCTACAGATGCTCTTTTTTAGCTGGCTGGAGGGAGGCAGGCATTTTCAGTTTGGTTGAATTGTTGGTCTAATGTTACAAGTGGCCTGTATCATTTTGCACAACTCTGGGGCACGCTGGCCCGAGCGGCAAAACTGGACTTACCAGCATTGACCACTATGTATATTTACTGAGTCAAAAAAAATCCTTCAGGTCATATTATCCCGGAAAATGTGTGTTTTGTTCTCAATGAATTCATTGGCCTAAAAAGCAGGTTAATTATAATATCATGATTAGTAATGCTGCGGTAAAATACACAATAAGCGACCAGGAGAAAAGGCATAACAAGGAGTAGTCAGCGCCCAGTCCTGGGGGCGGGATGCAG
Organism: Myotis lucifugus; assembly: GCF_000147115.1. Taxonomy (NCBI): domain Eukaryota; kingdom Metazoa; phylum Chordata; class Mammalia; order Chiroptera; family Vespertilionidae; genus Myotis; species Myotis lucifugus. Next base: position 5,727,761 of record NW_005871102.1, read on the forward strand.
GAAAGAGTCTGAAAGCTATCAGAGACCAGAGCAGCTTTGGAGGGGCCTGTCTCCCCTTTTCCATTTCCATGGGCGCCCGAGTATCCAGCTCATTGCCGTGATCTTTCCCCTCATTGGCAGGCTTCTTTGGAACTTCCCACGGGTCTGATCACAGCAGAGAAGGGGGCTGGACAAAGGCCAGGTTCTGAGACAGGTCTGGCATCTGGCGCTGCCCAGGCGGATCGGCGAGCACTGGCAGACACGGGCAGAGCCCAGGATCTAGAGGGACTGGCACCCCCACAGGGGCTCACGATGGGCTGAAATGCAAGGCCCCCGAGGGCTGTAGCCACATCATGAAGACCTGGAATGTCAGGCATGGGGCTTTGCACTTGTTTCTCTAGGTGGCGGTTCAGACCAGGGCTCAGAGTAAACCATCTTCCCTACTCAGAGCCCAGAGTGAGGGCTGCTACCAGGCGAGGGCCTTTGACAGCTGCACTGGTATTAGGATCAGCGAGAAGATTCCATCTGGCTGCATAAACAGTGCCGTCTCCCGCCCCAGCTCCACTGTGGCAATAACCGACTTCTGTTTAAAAAATGACTTCCAAGGAAGTCAGCTCAAGTACTCTTGGTCGTTGTGGGCGGGCAGGGTGTCAGCAGGCACCAGCTGGGCTCTCAGTGCTCCAGGGACTGACACTTGAGAAGTGTTTTGGTAGAAGAGAGGCTCTCGGAGAAGTTTTGCAAACCCTGAGGATTCGGCCGTCTGAGCCTGCTGCTGGCAAACACCCTCCAGGGAACACGTGTGGTCTCCCGGACGTTGGCCCCCAGCCCTCCTCTGTGCCAGCCAGGCCACTGTGCACCTCCACTCTGTTTCTGCAAGGCCAGCTCTAACCATTACTGACTCCTGGTGACTTTTCCTGCCTGAGACTCTCTGAGGAATGCTATTCTGTCCTTAGTTTTCTACTTCCTATAAGGTCCTCAGGAAAAGTACAGGCCCCTTTTTATCTTTGTCTGTCTGTCTATTTATGTCTCGGTGCTTTAGGGAAGTAGAGAGACTACAAGAAGTGACAAATCCCGGAGAAGTGACAAATGCTCAAGGAATCTCGAGCTGCTCTTGTAGAAGTAATTATTGGTCTAGATTAAAAAGTAACCGCTGGTTTTATTTTTTAAAGCCACCTTGCTGGGCCTAACCCAGGGGTGGGCAAACTTTTTGACTCGAGGGCCACAATGGGTTCTTAAACTGGACCGGAGGGCCGGAACAAAAGCATGGATGGAGTGTTTGTGTGAACTAATATAAATTCAAAGTAAACATCATTACATAAAAGGGTACGGTCTTTTTTTTTTTTTAAGTTTTATTCATTTCAAACGGGCCGGATCCAGCCCGAGGGCCGTAGTTTGCCCACGGCTGGCCGAACCCCTGGGGTTTCTTTCTGGACTCTTGCTTTGGGGACCATGAAGGGTTTCCAGTGACTTGCTTCGTCCCCAACACAGTGGAGGTGCTCAGAAGTGCCCATTGATGAATCTCGTCCAGTGGTGATCTCTGCACAGTGGTATATTAAGGCTCCTCTCCCTTACTAGAGCCTTCCTTCCCTTCTCTAAGTCAGGAAGTCCTGGGTAGTAAATATGACTATTTAAGCAAATTTGAAAGTTGCAAGCAAAAGGCCCTTAAAACCACTTGTACCCACTCAAGTATAGTTGTAAGGATTTCTGCAGAAGCTAACTCTTAAAGAGGCCTCCTTTGCAACAATAGCAAAATTATGGGCAACTGCTGAGCATCTTCCTTCCTCTCTGTCCTGCCCTCTCCCTGTTTCCCCTCCCTGCATCCCTTCCTTTTATGGATATGTACTGAATGCCTGTGGGGACAGGCTGGGAGGGATTCAGTGGTGAAGAAGGCAGGTGTGGTCTCTGCCTTCTTGTAGCCGACAGGCTGGTGAGTGAGGGGGTAGTCCTGAATCGAAGGACGGTTGAGACAGATACGTCTGTGATGGGAGCCTGCTGTGTAATTGATTAGGACCCAACATTTTACATTTCTGAGGTCTTGTTTTCCAAATCGGCAGAATGCTTTGGTGAGCTGATGTTTACCACAACATTTAGGCTTCCTCCCCTTCCTTTTGCATAAAATATATCTGTTAATCTCTGTACACGTTAGGATGTGGCTAATTTTTAGCATTTGATTAATACCCCCGTAGGTTGGCCAATATTCAGTGGATTTGACATATTTGTAAATATGTCCTCTGTATTTCCTTGGGTGATTCCATCACAATACCAGCAGTACTAGTGGAATGGAGATTGCTGGGACTCTGGAGTGTGGTTTTCTCTGTCTTCCTTGGCACGCAGGTGGGCTGCATTTCTGCTCTCCTTCAGCTAAGCAGGACCTGGTGGCAGGTGGCAGAGTTCTGACCAGTGGAATGCGGGGGCGTGATATACACCACTTCTAGGTCTGGCTTCCAGGCCTCTTGCACAGGCTGCCATGCTCTTTTCTTTTTTCTTTGTCTCTGGGCTGGAGAGAAAAGGCCAATGGAGAGCTCTGAAGCTCTAGGCTCAGGTGTTCGCTGCCTGTTTTTGCTCATAAAGTTTCATGGAAACACAGCCACACCCCTTTGTTCATGTATTGTCTGTGGTTGCTTTTCCTTTCAAAGGCAGAGTCGAGTCCAGTGGTTCCCACTTAGCCATGGTTTCGCTTTCTGTGGTTCCCCTTACCTGCATTCAACCACAGTCCAAAGATGTTAGATGGAAAATCCCAGAAACAAAGCATTCATAAGTTTTAAATTGCACATTGCTCTGAGTGGCATGGTGAAATCTTGCACCATCCTCCTCTATCCTGTCCGGGCGTGAATCATCCCTTTGTTCCAGTATGTAGGCTCCCAATCTCTACTCTTTCCTCCGTAGTAACATATACAGTCTCCAAGTTCTTTCCCAGATGTTGTCTTAATAGATTCTCACTGCAGACTTCTGTAGGTGGTAAAATATTCTCATTGTTAGGTGAGGAAACCAACCCAGAGAGAAGTGACTTACCAAAGTGACTTACTTGATTAGCAAGTAGCATGACTGACACCAGATCATGGGTTCTTCCCACCCCCACAGGGGCTCTGGTGGTTTTAGTAATCACTCCACTAAATCTAAGCAGAATGTTTTCCTTGGTTCTTGGTTTGCATTCAAAATGCACCAGCCTGTCGAATTGCTTTTGGGCATTAGCCCATCCCTGAACAGTCACCATAACAACACAGATATATAGAGAGGAATGTGGGGTGGGCAAAAACGGACGCTAGTCTAGGGGAGGAGAATTTTGCAGGATGTGTGTGTGTGTGTTGGGCGGGGGGGGGGGGGTAGGACTCATCCTGGATATTTTGGGTAACTTCATGATCTAGACTGAAAATGGGTGAGAGGGGCACTGTCCTGGGCCTTTAATATCCTAATTCACCCAGATGACACCTCTTACGAACTTAGCACAACCTCTCAGGACTATATGCTGCTTTGGGGACAGTGTTTATCAAGATGTGATTCTTAGGGGAAACAGGTGCTTATTAAACACTAGAGACCCAGTGCATGACATTTGTGCACTGGAGGGTGGGGGGGGTGGAGGTGGTGTCCGTCAGCCTGGCCTGTGCCTCCTTGGGAGTGGGCCTACACTGGCAGGCGGACATCCCCTGAAGGGTCCTTAGCACTGCCGCGGAGGCTCCTGCCACTGCTATTGCGCTCACTAGCCCGGCTTCTGGCTGAGCAGTGCTCCCCCTGTGGGAGCCCACTGACCACCAGAGGGCAGCTCCTGCATTGGCGTCTGCCCCCTGGTGGTCAGTGAGTGTCATAGCGACCGGTTGTTCTTCTGTTTGGTCAATTTGCATATTAGAGTTTTATTATATAGGATGTAGATTCCTAAGCCCACCCAAGAGCTACTGCGCGAGAATCTATGGAGGGAAGTCCCATGCGGCTGCTTTTTATTTATTATGTATTTATTATTTTAAATATATTTTAATTGATTTCAGAGAGGAAGGGAGAGGGAGAGACAGAAACATCAATGATGAAAGAGAATCACTGATTGGCTGCCTCCTGCACACCTCCTACTGGGGATCGAGCCCGCAACCAGGGTATGTGCCCTTGACTGGAATCGAACATGGGACCCTTCAGTCTGCAGGCTGACACTCTATCCACTGAGCCAAACCCGCTAGGGTGAGGCTGCTTTTTAAAATAAGCAATGTAGCCGAAACCGGTTTGGCTCAGTAGATAGAGCGTCGGCCCGCGGACTGAGGGGTCCCGGGTTCGATTCTGGTCAAGGGCATGTACCTGGGTTGCGGGCACATCCCCAGTAGGAGATGTGCAGGAGGCAGCTGATCGATGTTTCTCTCTCATCGATGTTTCTAACTCTCTATCTCTCTCCCTTCCTCTCTGTAAAAAATCAATAAAATATATTTTAAAAAAATAAATAAATAAAATAAGCAATGTAGGTGACTCTGAGATGCACTCAAGAACCACAGTCTTAGGAGGTGACAGCAAATGAAAAGTGAGTCCCACTTTTACTCCTCCTTTGTGGTGGGGCAGCAAGCTGCCTCAGGTAAGAAAAATCCCCACATGGCATTTATTTCTGTAGCAGGAGTATTTCCTCTCTGAGCAGGAAGCCCATTTACTATGCCAGCTCTCTTCTCCAGAGAATCACTTGTAGATAGGAACTCAGCATGGTATCTTAGCTGTGTAGTATCCTGTCTCAAAAATTGCTCCCCTCTTGTGGTTTTTCATTTTTCCCAGCTGGAAATGGGGATCCTCTGCCTTCTTCCTGCCCAGGGCAGACAGGGCAACAGATTGCTCAGGATGTAGCTCAGGGGACACTTGTGTGCCCACCACTCCTCTGCGAGTGACCACCAGTGCCATTTCCACCCACTGTCTCCCAGCCCAGGCCCCTTGATGAATAGTGGAGACACCTTCCTCCTCGCTGGACCCAAAACTTTCAGAGTCTGAAGACGGTACATTCACAGGGGCATAAACTTCGTTGACTCGCTTGTGTATCGATTTCTCATAAGGTGGCTGGAGGATGTACATGTTCTGGAGGAAGCGGAAAGTGAGCATTGAGGGGTAGGAGTGGGGTTGGCATGCACCCAGAGAGGGAGGCAAATGCATGTCCTGGACATGGCGGACTCACCTACTGGGCCTGAGAGGCACAGACTGGCCAAGGGGACACATAGGCCGTTATTTCTTAAGCCACCCAAACGGGGTGAACGAAAATGAAAGTTTTTGATTGGATATCAAAGGAAATGTGGCTCAAAGACGGAAAATCTTCCTCTGTGGGAGGATGAGAGAGGAGAAGATGTAGAGCAGGAGGGACTCTCACTACTGGCTTACGTGTCTTTGGCCGTGCAGGGTCCTAGGGATTGGGTGGTGGAGGAGAGCCCTTCCCTGCTACCCCAGGAGCCCGACAAGCATGGGAAGAGTTGATGGGGCTGCTGCATTGCTATTGTGTCACTGGGCCCTTTTCCCGCTCAGGCCCCCATCATTTAAAGTGCCATCCCTGCTCATTAGCCAAATATAGCAAAAAAGAATGAGGAGAGAGGTGGGTGGAAAGCGAGAGTTAGGGGAGAAAGACAGGTGCCCTTGGGGCTTTCGTGAGCGCCTGGGCCAGTATCTCAAAGCAGCAGGGCTTGCTTTCCTTGGGTTAGGGCCTGGGGGTGGGGCCACAGCAGCCACTCTGCCCTTAGGAAGCTCCTCACGTGATGTGGTGTGGGCACCCAGACTCTGTTTTGTGGGTCTCCGTGCCCTCCTTTTCCTGGTGCTCTGTAGAACCTGCTCCGCTGGGCACAGGCGGTGGGACAGCGATGGAGCCCAGGAGATGCAGTTGAAAGTGAGAAGTATACATGAGTTCATGAATAAAGTTCTATCAGAATACAGTCCCACACATTCATGTACGTACTGTCTGGTTGCTTTCATGTTACAACAGCAGAATTCGAGTAGTTGCAACAGAAATGGCAAGGCCTGCAAAGTCTCAGATATTTAATATCTGGTCCTTCATGGAAAGACTTTGACGTCCTCTAGGCCTCAAGAGCTCTTGTTGGCATTTAAATGCTTAGCCTCGAAGTGACTCACATCACTCTACTCCCAGCTCAGGGGCCAGAATGATCACATGACCCTGCCCAACCATCCTGGGCCAGGAAGTACATCCTACTATGTGCCCAGGAGGCGGATAGCCAGAATATTTGGTACTAATGATCACCACAACAGCCTAGTATGTGTTGGACTCAATACCAGGTGCTGAATATAGAAAGATAAGACCAAATCCCTGATCTCAAAGAACTCAAGGAATGCTAGGATTTAGGGGCCGGCGGTGGGGATAGGCTAAGTGTAGAATAGATTCACGTGTCCTTCCCTGGAATACCTAGCTCTGTCTTGTCTAAATTGCCTGAGAGAGAAGTTGCTCTCTCAGCTACATGATCGCCAGACCTGGGGACTGGCCGGCTTGGCAGGCGGCAGGGGCGACAGATTTCCCTGATGAGCATTTATATCAATAATAGAAGGGTTGTTTAACAGGAATTCTTAAAGGAAAGATGAGATAATTTCATGTTTTGATATTCGTAAAATTGATTCCGTTGAAACGGGAGCTCTGCCGTGCATATTATTGCTGCTATAATTTTGGCAAAGATGTAATTCAAATTGGCACAGTGTCTGGGAAGGGGGATCCAAGAAGGAAAGAGAGGGTGCGATGGGCCAGGAGGCAGAGGCACGGGGCCAGGTCCCCGGGGGCCTGGTGAGAGCCGGGAGGGTGGCCCGGGCGCCTTCGCTGTGGAGGGCCAGGAGGGAGAGGAGGCCGCTCGAGTTTCTGGTGGTGCTAAAGCTTGGGAGGGAGTGGGAGCCACCCAGGGAGGGCTGCGTGCATGTGTGTGGTGGGGGAGAGACATTTAAACATCGTAGGAATGAAGGATAAATTTAAAATCCATCAAGCGCAGTTGAGACAGAATGACAACGTGAGGAGCATGAATCACTCTTCCTAGGGACCCGCCCAACTGTTTGCAGGATTCGTAATGTATATGCTCCTGCATTCCTGCTCCCCTCCGAGCTCACGCGGGACCCTCTCCTTGGCCCCTCCCTTGCTCGCTTGGCCCAGCCCTGGTGGCCGAGTATGTAGTGCTGACCAGCACGTCCCCATGGAGGACGCGTCACCAGGGGAGGCAGGGTCAGGGCCTGGGGGACAGCATTCGGGGAGGGCCCCTCCCCTCCCCAGTGCAGAGTGGGTGCTCACGAAGCACTGGGTGAGTGAGCTGGCCGCCAGGGCTTCTCCGAGTGTGTAGAGTACAGGGCACTTCTTAGAGGCAAGGGCATGTGCGTGCGTGTGTGGTCACTGGGAGCCTGGTTTGGAATGTGGGTGGGGAAAAGGCTGGGAATTGAGGGGTTAGGCTCTGGGCATGGAGGGAGACAGTAAGCAGATATCTTTGAAACTTGGCAAGTTCAGAGCCTCTCAGGCCAGAAGGACTGTCCCCGACCTCAGGCTTGCTGTGGGAACTGTTTCCGAATCCTTTGGGTTCCCTACACCCTCTCGGCACACGCTCTTCCTTTCGCCCGTGATCCTCTCCTGTCCCTCACCCGGCAAGTTCTGTTGAAACCCAGCCCAGGGGTCCTCTCCTCCACCAAGCCCTCCTGACCACCCCCGATGGGCTGAGGTGTCCCTATGAGCTCAGGTAGGCACAGGCCCACCTCAGTCATAGCCTGTCATGTTGTGTGGTCAGAATAGTTCTCCCTGCTTCTCCCCAGAGAGGCCGTGGGCTCAATCCAGCTTATCTGGGTGTGCCCAGGGCCTGGCATGGAGAGAGTGAGAGTGAGGGCAGCAGGGTGTGGGGCTCCCCAGAGGAGCCAGGGCATGGGGAGAAAGTCTCCCCACCAGCGGGAGGGACACCCCAACTAGGCCTCGGGGGCGGGGCTGCGAGGGAAGCCTTTGGTGCTCATTCTCCACTCGGAGAGCAGCACCCTAGACGTGTGTCTGTTGCATCTGATTATTCCTTTAACCCCTGAATTCTGCACTAGACTGTGACGTTTATGGGGCAGAAATCAAGTCGATTGTGTTCAGCTCTTGGTGCCCAGCCTCTGGCAGCCAGCCTGGCTGGTGCACTGGACGCTCCTGGGTTCAGCCATCATTGATCGCTTCCTGTGAACATGTCTGGGTCTTGTTCTGGGGGGACAATGGCATTAACCCTTTCTCTTCTCTATTTCCCTTGTGCCCAACCCTCCCCTCCCCTCCCCCACGCCTCTCCTGCATCACTCCCCTCCCTCCCTCCCGCAGAGCAATGTTCTGTGATGGTGCCCGAGATGCGTGGACTGAGTCCAGGCCGCAGGCTGCCCGAGCCCACCCCCTACCCAGCTGCAGGCGGGAGCCCTGAGCCAGGGTCCGCGGGCCACCACCGCCACGTGCTGGCTCTGCCCGAGGAGGAGGCATGGCGACCCCAGCAGTGCGCCCTGCTCGAGGCCGATGCCTCGGAGGAAGTGGGCATACTGCCGGCCTCCCCGCACACCGCAGCCTCCGGCTTCGACAACTTCTTCCCGGTGCAGGAGGGCGAGGGCCCAGGCTGGGAGGGCGGCTCCAGCCCCTTCCTCCCCGTGAGCCCGGACGTGATAAAGCGGAGGCGTGGGGGCCTCATCGAGCAGCGCGACATCATCAAGGCCCACGAGGCGCACAAGATGCAGAGCACCCCGCAGGCCCGGCGCAAGGAGTGGGAGTGAGTACTCTGGGGGCGCGGGGTCGGGTCGGGGAGCGGCCCAGCTGGGCAGCCAGGGAGGAGCGCAGTGGGCAAGGCCCTGCCCGGGATCAGGTCGGCGGGGGAGGGTTCCCTCAGAAAAGGGCCCAGCGAGACAGATGCGTGTGTCTCTAAAGAGGCCCCTGCGGGCAGCCCCATGTCACTAACCAGCTGTAGGTCAACGCCTGTCAGATGGGGTGAATCAAGCTTGTTCCCCAAAACACACCTAGTTTACTAAGAGCCATGGAGAAAGGACGGGGGTCTGTTTCACACTGACTTCCCTGAAAAGAGGAGCTCTGTAAACCTCGGAGAAGCCACCGAAATGAGAGTCATCTATCTCGTCTTTCCTCTGGAGCTGCGGCTGACCCTACTCTTTTTGATGTCATCCTTGGGTGAATGATTACATTTTGGGGCCAGTCTTCAGTGGATGGAAAAGATTGACCAAGATCCGCGCCTGTAACTTTACCTCTGATCTTTTTGTACAGAGCAAAAGGATCTATGTTCTGTCTTTGGCCGCCTTTCACCTAATTTGTGCCTGTTGAGAACGTGGGCTTTTATTCCCAGGAGTCATACATTGAAGGGAGATAATATTTCCTTTAATTCCCAGCCTCCCCAGGTTTATCCCACACCTCAGGGCTTTGTTTTGTCCTTTGGGTGCCAGTGTTTATTCTGCGTGTTTGCGTGTCCTGTGGTCTGTATGTGTTGATCGCCTCCTGCCTTAGATTGTTGAGCTGTGAGATGGCATCAAGGGCAAAGAAACTAGCAACAGGTGCTTTTTGATCGTGGTGGTCATGCTGGAACCCACCTACATGGTTCCAGTGGACAGGAGGCGACGAGCTGGCCTCTGGTGGTCTTTCCCTGTGGGTATTAGTCTGTGCTGTGTGTTAGTTCATTCGTTCATTCACTGAGCCTGGATGCCTGCCCGAATCCTGGGATTCAGAGAGTCACTGGGCACCCACACCGATCTCAACAAACCTTCTTTCCTGTTGTTCATTTCCCAGAGCCGTTAGTCTATAAAACCTTACCAGCTCTCTCTAAGTGCCAACAGCATTCTGAGCCCCTTACCTATATTATTAACTCACTAGAGGCCCGGTGCACGAATTCATGCATGGGTGGGATCCAGCCAGCCTGTCCCGATGGGGAACGATCAGGCCGGGCTGGCCAGGGGGAGGGGCTGCAGGTGGTTGGCCTGCTGGCCCCGCCCCCATCGTTGTGGGGGGGCTGATCAGGGTGTGGGGTGGCCAATCGGGGGTGGAACTGGCCTGGGGAAGGGGCCGCGGGAGGTTGGGAGGTGCCAATCGGGACCCAGATCGGATTGGTTGGCTGCCACAGTGCACATAATAATGATGGGTCATTCTGGTCATTCTGGTTGTTCCAATCATTCTGTCCTTCCGGTCGCTTGGCTTTTATATATATAGATGTTAATCCTCACCATTCCTGTGAGGTAGTATAACGATGGTCCACATTTAAACAGTGAGGCACAGAGGAATTCAGTGACTTTCCCAGGTCACTCCAGGACTTGCTGCATCGTTGCTGTGATTTGTCATTGATTCATGATTTGAACCCTGGCAGTCTGGTTCTAGAATCCATGCTTTTAACCACAATGACATAGGGCCTTTTATTCCAGTTCCCACAGCCCTTAACTTCTTGTCTCAACCACCCACTGAGATGCCATGGCAAGAGCCCTGGCTGGGGTTCTCAGGCCCAGGACCATTCAGTGGTAAGTCACCTCATCGTTGCTTTGAAAACGAATCGGAGGAAGTGGATGATCATTTGAATCCCATGCAGCTCTGATGGTTGGGATTTCGGTTGGGATTTCTTTATATTCAGAAGCACTATATTTGTATACACCTACGTCTTGTCGAGGACTCTCAGGAAGACAACTTGAGGCCAGAGACTGTCTTGCACATTCTTCCTGTCACTCCATGTGTCATATGGCCTAACTCGAGGATGCCTACAGTCCTCCCTGAAAAACTAGCTTCACCACCACTGGCACTATGTGAATAGCTCTGACGCCTTTCTCTATGATAAACGTTTGTTAGTTGAAGGATATGTAGTCTAACAGCAGCCGCCTACATGGGGTGGTGGTGGGGATGGTTGGGAGACTGTGTTTTCACCTGGGCAAGTCCATGAGAAGGTGGAGCAGGGCAGACAGACCAATGACCAGATCAACCTTCCTCAGTGTAGCCATGGAGACCAGTGGCCCTGGTGAAGGAGCCATGTAGAGGTTAAGAAGGAGTGACCGGGAGGTCAGAGGAAAGCCTGAGAGCACAGGGACAAAGACGTGAAAAGAGGAGCATGTTCATCACAGCCATGCATGTGGGATGCTGCTGAGAGGGAAGATACCATGAGGGTGGGGAAGGAAGGCTGGTCTGGCAAAGCTGGTAGTGGAAGGAGGTGAGAGGGGAGGAGGAGCCTCATGGGAAGGGTGTTTTTTCCTGGAGGTAACTCAGGCAAAGCAGGCTGGGATTTCCCAAAGAACCTTCAAAAGCCCAACAACAACCCAGTAAGTTTTTTTTATTGATTTCAGAGAGGAAGGGGGAGGGAGAGAGAGATAGAATGATGAGAGAGAATCATTGATGGGCTGCTTCCTGCATGCCCCCTACTGGGGATCAAGCCCACAACCCGAGCATATGCCTTGACTGGGAATTGAACCGGTGACCACCTGCTTCATAGGTCGAAGCTCAACTGCTGAGCCACACTGGCCGGGCCAAAGAACCTTTTTAATAGATTTCCTCTGGCCCCGTGTGCAGGTTACAGACCTCTTGGCTAGCAGTAAGTATCCCTTGTGTGCTAAGTTTTTAGTTTTAGCAAGTGGGCATGAAACCATGTTTTATTGGTATTTTAACATAATTCCGTTCAGCTTGCAAAATGTTTTCATATGTACTTCCTCACCTGGCCCTTTCAGTGACCCTGTGAACTAGCTGTTATCCTTCCTAATTTACAGGAAGGAAAAGTAGGCCTCAACGTGACAGGTGGTGCTAGGTTGAAAGACCCAGGTCGTCATGACGACTGCCACCATCTACTGGCTATGTGCTAGGGGCTTTGCATGCGTGGCATATTATAATGGAAATTATAAAGACTAGAAACATCTCACCTGGGACCCTTACTGCGTATGGATTTGGAAGGAAGGAAATTCTGTGCAACTTGCAAGTCTGCGTAGGTTGGCAAAACTTACTCTGTCAAGAGGGAAGCGGGGCTCGGTAATCAGTACCTATCACACTCTTGTAATTGCCTGTTTACACATCTGTATCCTCCACCAGACTGCGAAGCAGAGAAGCGCGCCTGCTCCCCATTGTGTCTCTGTCACTGACAGCACTGCCCAGCACATAATAGACACTTAATAGGTATTTGCAAGATGAAAACACACCACGTGATTTTACACACTAGGAAACTCAGGCTTGATGAGTTGCAGTCCGCACGCAGTATCACACACCTTAGAGAGGATTCACACCAGGAACCTCTGATGTCAACGCCTAGCTCGTTCCCCTGGGACTTTCTGCCCAGGTCAGTAGCCCCTGTGTGACGACACAGCGCTCAGCAAATGGCGGGAACCCAGTTCATAGCAGTTGGGCTTGATTCTAGCCGTGCTACCTGTAAGCTCTGGGACCTCTCTCCCTGTTTAGAGTGGAGATGGGCAATAGTACTTACCTTGCAGATGTGCTGCAAACTGTGACCACATTCATTCGATCACATATGCTGGCGTGGGTCCTCAAAATGCTGGTGAACCTCGGGGTTATCCAGGGCCCCTGCTCTTCCTGCCCCATCTTCCTGGGTGACCTCAAGCAGGTCCACGTATCTGCAGATGATTCCCAAAGGTGGATTTCTTAAGAACCCTGACTTTTGTAGCCAGATGCTAGCCTGGCATCTTCACGCTGTGGTCCATCTAAAGCTTAGCTTGACTAAAGCAAAGCTCTAGGTCCTCTACTGACCCAACCTGGCCCCCTCAGACCTCCCCATCTACCCAGCTGCTCAGGCCAAAGATTCTCATTATCCTTTATTTCTCTCTTTCCCTTCCCCTCACTTCTGATCAGTCAGCAAGCCCTGTCAACACATCTCCCAAACATATTCCAAATCTGGACACTTCTCATCCGCACGGCTGCTTTCTCTTCTAAGCCATTGCAGTGGCCTCCTAATTGGCATCTCTCCTTACATCTTTGCTTCTCTGTAACCAGGAATGTGTCTGTTCACACAATAGACAGGGACATTTGAGAACAATATAAATCAAGTATCTGTGACATAATTTTCTTTGCACTCAGAGAAAAATCCCAGCCCCCTTCCCTGGCTCACAAGCCTATACCACGTGGTCTTTGAGTGGCTCCTGACCTCACTGCTATGGCTGTCTCCCTTGCTCCCTATACTTCTGCTTACTGACCTTCTTCCCGGCCAGGCCTAGCCTGCTGTGTCTCTGCCCTGGCTCCTCCCTCTGCCTGGAATGTTCTTTCTCTAGCTCTTAACAAGGTTGTTCCATTCTTGTCACTGAGACCTCAGCTTAAACGCTACCCCCTCAGAGAGGTTGCCCTTCACCACATAGTCTAAAATGGGCAGCTGATAACTCTGGGTCACATTGCCCTGACACCTAGACTCTCTGTGAATGAATGAATGAATGAATGAATGAGTGAGTGAATGCTAAACAAGCAGTTGAGGTGGTTATGAATACGATATAGATGCTCACCCCACCTATGACAGCCCCAAGACATACTGCCAGGTCTCTCCAGGGAGCTCAGGACACCAGGGGCCTAGGTCTAGAGCAGGTCAGCCCCTGGGCTGTGAAAACCAGGTTGTTTGGGCTCCGTCCTCCTTCACACCTTTGTTTGATCACCACTGAACCATATTATTCAGCCTTGGGAAGAATATTCAAACTCTCTGACCTCGTTTTTCCTCCTCTGTGAGCGACCCCAGCGAGCCTTTTGAATTGCTTTGAAGAGCATGTCAAATACGTAGTCCTGTGTTTGGCTGTTTTCTCCTGATGTCTCCCTCCTCACATTCGGGACCCTGCCACTTGCCATCGCTGTCTCTACGGCAGGGCCTCAGGGGGCGCAGAAGCCCATGGCGCAGAGGGAGCAGTCAGGGCTGGGATCAGCTGTATGGGGGTCCCAGCTGCTCTTGGGATCAAATGAGGAAACACACAGTGACCGGCACATGGTAAAGAGTCAGTGCTTTTAGGGGGGCAGAAACCTCCACATCACTGCAGTCCCCACCACTCCCCACTGCCTTAGACAGGGCTCATTCACTTGGGACCAGCATCTAAGTGTGACTTAGGCACCCGAGTTTGCAGCCCTGGAAGGTCCAGTCCCCGGCTCAGCGATGAGGCATTTCAGGCTCTCCGGGGTGTAGGAGGACAGACTTGCAGAAACCTGAACATTTGCCCGGGGAACACAGGAATCGTGCGCCTGCAACGCGGTTATCACCAGCCAACTTCACGTTTGAGAACAGAGCCAAGTAGGGATCTGGAGCGTATGCCCTGCCGTCTTAGGGTTCTGGGCAGAACAGGAAGCCACCGAGAATCCAGACAACTGGGCTTCCCCCTGGCAAGTGTCACAGTTGAGGTGACTCCTGGAGACTGGCTTTATGATGGGCCTTTGGGGGGAACGTCACCACACATCTTTGAATTTCTTCTTCTGTCCTTTTCCTGGATTTGAAAACGGGGTCTCTCTCTAGGTCTGGTCCCCAGTGACTGTCCTTTCTCTACCCCTTTCCCTCCTTCAAACCTCCTGGCAGTTGTATAAAAGCTTCCCCTAGAGAATAGGATACGCGTGGTGGGGAGATGAACAGTGTGCTTCCTGGGCCGGCGCCCAGCCGCCCGCTCGCTCGCTCACTCGCTTGCTGCCTGGTGACTCTCACCTGTGCTCCTTCCCGAAGCCACTGGATGGCCCTAGAGAAAGCAGAAGTGTCTTCATTTTCTCCAGAGCATGGTGCCCGGGGCCAGGGCTCAGCAGGGTCAAGTGTTTCTCTGTTCTCCTGGTTTTTACCTTCAAGGTCACACCAAGGACGAGGGGCAGGGGAGGAGAGTTTGTGACTACAGCCTGGCGCTCAGTCCTGATGGGCCCAGGTGTCCAGTCCATGTCTGTGCTTTGCTTTTATGGCACCATTAGAGTCCTATCCCTGTTTGGAGGGGCTGGTGAGCCAGTCTCTCCTCCTCCCCACCCCTGCCACCTCCATTCAGCTGGCATGGGCCATGCCTGAGTATCTTCAGAAGGAGACTGTTCAGCCTCCCCAACATGTCAAGATATGAAGAGATTCTTCTCCCTAAGCCACCTTTTAGAAGAAAATGGAAAAAGTGGCGCCCTCTAGTGTGAGCTGCACAATTTGTCCCACTTTCCCTCTTTTTCTCGATAAATTTTTTCTTGTTTCATGGTGCCCCCAAGTGGCCATTTCTGCGAACTACACCCACCATGTCTCACATGGAAGGTTTTCACAGAATGTTACCTAGCTGGAACCCAGGAGTAGCCTAGTGGTCACCCATCATGTCCGAGGTAAGGACACAGAAGCCAGAAGGTGGAAGGCCTTGCAGAGCAGGGTGAGAACCGGGGATTCCAGTCTCATCCAGGGCTTCCCAAGAGCTCACCTGGACGCATGGTTGGAGATGAGCCTAGGGTGGTTTTCTTCGGGCGTCACTGGATGGAAGAAGACACGTGTAGAAAAAGAAATACTCAGTGCTGAAGAACACACACACACACACACACACACACACACTGTTCTGCATTATTTCAGATACAGTGATAAACAAGATCTTTAAAAACACCATCTCACATAATTTTTCGTTGAATGTTCAGGTGAGAAAGTGAGGCACAGAGAAAGAAGTGCATTGCCCAGGCCATGCGGCCAGTCTGCTGTGCTCTTTAGACTCTGCTGTTTTCCGTGGCTGCGCCTCCTCTCAGCCCGGCACCCTGGGGAGGACTGCTCCGGGCCCACTCCTACCCGACCTGCCCGTCTTTTTCCTCTTCTGCTGTTGGTCTCTCTCTCTCTCTCTCTCTCTCTCTCTCTCCTCTCTCCTCTCTCTCTCTCTTCCTCTTTTTCTCTTCAAAGCCCAAAGTGGAGAAGGAATGAATAAATACAGAGCTGGGAACGTTTGGCCCCTTCCCTCCCTCCCTCCCTCCCTCCCTCCCTCCCTCCCTCCCTCTGTCCATTACCTGGGACCTCTGTGCAGACCCTCTTTAGTGCTGCACACATCCCGGTACCCAGCCCACTGCTCCTGTCAGACTGTCACCTCACTGCCTGCTGACCTTAGAGACAGGAAGCCTACGTCCCTTCCCAAGTTTATGGAGCGTACAGGGAGGAGTTAGGTAAATTCCCTTTCTGTTCATAGAGAGCAGAAATACTTAGTACTCGGGGCCAGTGCTCCTGGAGGCGGCCTGACATACCTGACCTGGGTACACTGAGGTCAAATCCACGTCATCCATGGTGGTTGCTCTCTTTCTCACATTTCTTACTTAAGCTGGAAAAAGACTTCTGCCTCCTTTTCCATCTGTTGTGACAATCATATTAGCCATATAGGTCTGCATTTTTCTTTTATCCTTTTGCTTTTAAAAAATTAGCACTGTCTCCTTGGCAGCTCTGGAAAGATGTCCACCCGTCTCTTTAATGCTGCCCAGTGCTCCTTAGCGCTGACCTGCTGTTATTCACGCCGCCGCTCCCCAGGGGAGCTTCTGCTGGCTTTGTCATTCCACCGGGCCCGCCCCCTTGTGCCTTTAGTTCTGTAGGACAGAGTCCTGGAAGCGGCTGCTGTGGAGGAGGCTTGCCCACACTGTGCCCTCGCCCCTGAGGCCTGGTGCCTCTCCCCAACACCCCTCCTGTCATCTCGGCCTCAGATTGAAATGTGAACTTTCGCAGCCTGTGTTCTCTCTCCGGCCCCTCTGAGAGGCCCCATGAATTAATAATCTGCCAGCAGGAAACAGAGCGATGGAGTCATTAATTGTCAGCCGGTGTGCCTCACCCCTCAGGCTCGCTAATGAGCACGCTGGCAGCTTCGGTTTCATCCCGAGCCAGAGCCACGCTTCGGGGACGCGTGTGGCCCAGCTTGTGGCATCCGGCGCCGAGGGGAGAGCCCCGGAGCCTCCCTGGGTGGGCTGGGGGCGGCCTGGCCAGAGGCTTGCTGAGTTCAGAAGTTCCTCCAGGGAACCCTGTGTGCTGCCTGGTGGAGGGAGCCCATGGGAATGGGCCGGGTGGGGGCCGGCATGGGGGTCAGTGTCCAGGTGGTGCCGATGGCACGTGCTGCTCTCCGGCCCACACGGCAGGTTAGTGATCCTGGTTCTGCCGCAGGGAATGGTACGTGCCCAGCTGTGTTGGGTGGAGTTGTCTCAGGGAGGAGCCTTCAAGCCACAGGCTCCCTCTCGGGGGAGGAGGCCCAGGAAGATCACTGCACACAAGTACCGTTCCCACCCCACGGCCCTCCTTCCCAGCACACACTCCAGGGTGTGTAACGTGAGGCCTGGCAGTGCACGGCGCAGGCGCCGGCTGACGTGGGGTTGCTCTAGGGAGGTTCTGTAGGGAAGCTGCCACCATTGGGCCTGGCCACGCCTCTTCACCTCTCTGGGCGCTGCTTGCACTGTGGGTTGGAGGTGGCACCCCCACTGCTGTGGTCAAGGGCACAGGTTGTAGGGCCAGCTGCTGTTTCCATCCCAACTCTGGCCCCTGCAGGCTGGGTGGTGTTGGGTCAGTCACCTCACCTATCTGGGCCTCAGTTCCGTCATCCCTCCTTATCTAGAGCTCATCTTAGTCTGTAATGGAGGCAAACACCCGTCAAATAAAAATCACCCTTTTCCATGTTTGCAAGCTGGTTGACAGATGGACCCAGATGAAACCTTTCAGGCGGCCTGGCTGGGACTCAGCCTCCTCCCCGTGCTCCCCACGTGGGCCGTGGAGCCACTTTGGGGCCATGAGTCCAAACGCAGAGCCACCTCCTCTGGGCTGGGGTGCAGGTGCCGCTTCCTCCTCCACTTGGCCATGGGCGCCGAGGGCCAGGCTGTGTCAGACTCTCCTCTGTCCTCCATGCCCAGGACGCCTCCCTTCCCCTCACATCCCCGCAGGGAGGGCGAGCCTGCTTCTCACAGGCTGGACTCCCGGACACAGGCTGGGAGACAGGGGTGAGCGTGGCAGATGTGTACTGGGGGGCTCTCAGGATCAATGCCTGGAGAGAGGAAGGGAGGAAGCAGGGTTGGGCAGAGGGAGAAGTTGGGCTGTGATGCATCACAACGAAGACCTCAGGTGACCTCATGGTTTGGCGGTTGCGGACTCCGAAGCTTGAATGCCTTTTCAGAGTCGTCCTCAGTTGCATCAAAGAGGCCAGGCCTTTCTGTTCCCTTATTGCCAATCATTGTGTGCAGACTGTCCCACCAGGTGTCATGGCCTTGGTGCAGGTGGCCAGCTTCAGCCGGGGCAGTTCCCAGGCGGCTGACAGCCATGGCCTCTGTGCCAACAGAGTGCCGGCGGCTGGGGCATAGGCCCTGCTGTCCTGGGGGAGATGGGCACGTCACAGCATCCACTATGCTGCGGTGGGGCTGCTGGCCTGGCTGCTCAGGCACCACGCAGAGGGAGGGCGTCGAGTCTCACCATCCCTACAGCCCAGCCTCACCCCTGAGCAGAGGTACAGGGCCTGGCCAGAACCTTCTGGAACACCAGCGGGGACTTGCTCCCCTGAGTGCTTGCCTCTCTGCTCCGAGCTCTCCCCACACCTGTGCAGACGGTTGGCGCCTCTTGGTTGGAGCCTCTCGGTGGGGGTCTGAGTCTCTCCTCACCTTGGCCTGTGAGGATCTCTGCCCCCCGGCTCCCTGCAGGTGCTCCCAGCATACTGAAAGCTGAGAGTCCTTGGAATTAGGCAGACCTGGTGTGTTACTCATAGCCTGGCGTCTAGGAAGTAAATTGTTTCTCCAAGTCTGTGAGCTGCTGTTGCAGATCAATCCAACCCGAGGAGGGGGCCATGGGAACCTCTGATGGTCAGAAGCACAGGTAACAGCCTGGATTTGTCACGGCATCTGAAGTGGGAGGGGCTGAGGGGGTGTCTTGGGGACTGAACCCCTAACTGTGGAATCGGATGCTGTCTCCTGGTTGAAAGTGTCAGGACTGCATTGACTTTAGGCCATCCAGCTGGTGGCCTGAGGATCATTCTTCCCCCACACACATTGGAATTGGGTCCCGGGACCTAAAAATGATCCTACCCCAGAATTTACCTCCCTTCGGAGGTGGAGGGAGGGAACGACCCTTGATGTGTAACCCGCCCGTCATTATTCTTCACCTTCACCTGTTTCCTCCCTGCTTTTCCCCAGATGAAGTGTGTGAAGCCTGGTCCCTCGCGTCTGGCCTTTGCCTGGCCCTGGGGAAGCCCTGTGTGCTGCCTCCCAGTCCTGTTTGATCTGGGCAGTTTAATGTTCTCTCAGTCTTGCTTCCATTGCCTGCAAAATCGTCAACTATTTACAAACATGTAATGGTACAGATTTTGCTCTCATTACAAAGACACACTCCTTGGGAAACAATCGGAGAGTATGGAAGAGTTTAAAGAAGAAAGTAAAGATCACTCAGCATCCACTTACTCCAGTCCAAACACTGCTAACATTTGGTGTGTTTTTCCCTCTGGTCTTTTTAGCATTATATGTGACATACAGACATGTTATTAATTTCTCCCCCCCCCAAATTGTTTTTAATATATAGTTTTCTATCCTGCTTTTTTTAACTTGTCATTATACTGGGAGCAGTAGAACAACATTGTCCAATGTTGTTTGAAACCCTGATTTATAATGGCTGATGGTTGACATTCAGGGGAGAGTTTGGTGCGATGATGCTGTTGTTAAGCGAGGGATACAGATAGACTTAGTTCCTGTCCTGCTTCTCAGTCTTCGTCTCCATAGAGCTCTTGACCAAGGGAACTACAAATAGGAAGTATCTTTATCTATATCTATATCTATATCTATATCTATATCTATATCTATCTATATAAAAGCCTAATATGCAAAGTGTCCCCTCAGGAGTTTGGCTGACTGGGAGTTTGATTGCTCGCTATGATGTGTGCTGACCACCAGGGGGCGGTGTGAAATGAAGGAAGGCCCTGGCCAGCAGCCAGCAGCCACTAGGGACCCTACCCGTGCACGAATTTCGTGCACTGGGCCTCTAGTTGTATTATATTTTAGCTCGGACCGAGCACCTGCAACCAGCATGTCCACGTTCCTATCCCCATTGGTCTAAGGCAGTGGTTGGCAAACTGTGGCTCATGAGCCACATGTGGCTCTTTGGCCCCTTGAATGTGGCCATGAAGTTTCAATCGCACTGTACGTGCGCGCCCGCACATGGTATTTTGTGGAAGATCCACACTCAAGGGGCCACAGTTTGCCAACCACTGGGCTAAGGGAAGCCTCCACTCCCCACCCTGGAACCTTAGAGGACCTTGATGGGCCTTGGGTGTGATTTACTTACATGGTTCTGTGTGGCTTTGGGCAGACGAGTTAACCTCATCTGTGTAATGGGGATCAGAAACATGCTCACCCCTTAGCATTTTGCACAGATTAAATGAGGTGAACTTATAATGTGCTTATCACTGTACCTATAGTAAATGATCAATAAGCATTAGTTATATCATTTTCTTATCATTGGGCATTTACATGGTTTTAAAAGTTTTCACTATTATAAACTAATTTATCAATATTCAACAAATACTTATTGAGTACTTATTAAGTGCCGGGGTAGCCATGCTTAGACAGGTGTCTGAGCTCATGGAGTTTAAATTTTGGTGGAGAGACAAGATAAATAGACACGGTAAGTTCTGGCGATGCCAAGGGCTATGAGTAAAATTAAACCAGATAATATACTGAACCAAGGAAGGGGTGGCCACTTCAGGTAGGGTGGTCAGGGAGGACCTTTCTGAATAGCGACCTGAATGACAAGGAGATCTGGGAAAGGGTGAGTTCGAAGACTCTGAAGTGGGTGTGAATTTGGTAGAGTTCAGTCAAAATTCAGAAGCAGTGAGTGAGCAAAGAGCGGGTGGGGAGGGTCTGGGAGGTGGGCAGGGGCCACCTGTCATAGCTTTTTGGTGGGCAGGGCAAGGAGTGTGGACTTTATGGCAAAGTGGAAATGACACCCACTGGAGGGTTTCCTGTTTGGAGTGACACGCAGTCAGTGGTCACTTGCCTCACATGGGCTCCTGAGAGCCAGTTATGCCTGTCCCTTCCCAGCTAACTGTTGAGTGACATCACATTGGTGGTTTGAAACTGCCGCGGTGAGAGTATTTGCACCACAGGAATGTGTAGCAGGTGCTACAGGTACCTTTACCAGCTCAGCATGGGGACAAGCCTTCTAGGTTTTAAAAACACTTCTTTAGCTGCTCTGTGGAGAATGAATTAAACGGGGATGATACCGCAGTGAGCATTCTTGAACATACTGTTTTGACTGTAGTTCTGAGTATTTCTTTGGGAGGAATTATTAGAAGTGATATGACTGCATAAAATTATCTCACTGCTCCCTACTGAAAGTTTTCACCAATTTAAACTTCCAATAGCAGTGAGAGACAATTTTCCTGTACCCTTACTAATAGTGATTATTAGCAAGGAGAAAAGAAAAAGAAAAAACAAAAATTGTTAGATAAACTTAGTATCCTATTTGATTATTAATGATTGGATGTTTGTCGATCATTTGTGTATCTTCTTTATTGAATTATTTATTCATGTCCTGTGCTCCATTTTTAAAATGGGTGTTTTAATCAGTATTTTTCTTATTGATTTGTCAGAACTCTTTACACATTAAAAGTATTAAGTTTTTGTTATTGCAAATATTTTTCCTTAATTTATTTTTTACTCTTTTAACCTTTTTTTTTAATATATAGGAGTGTTACATTTGCAAGGAATAAGATCTATATTGTTTATTCCAGTGCCTTCATGTTTAAAAAACACTTCTCCATCTTGAGGCCAGAGGAATATTCATTTACGTTTTACATACATTAAAAAAAATACATCCTTAATCCACCTGGAATTTATTTTGGTTTAAGATCTTAGGTAATAATTGACCACTTTATTCTAAATGCTTCACCAACTTTTCCCAACACTATACAGGGTGGGGCAAATGTAGGTTTACAGTTGTGAGTATGTGAAACAGGATTTATTCTTATATTATTATTTATTAATTATTGTATTATTTTCCACATGAACAGTTGTAAACCTACTTTTGCGTACCCTGTATATTGAACAAGTATTTCTTTCTTCACTGTTTTTTAATGGTATCTGTATCGTCATCTACAATTTGTATATTAGGGTCTGTTCCTGTCTCTGTTTAGTTCCACTGATCTATTATTTTCTCATTACCACGCTGTTTTAATTTTTAGCTTTATGAAGTATTAGAATATCTGCTAAGGCAAAGTCCCATTTAGTACACTTTAGAATCACTTTGTAATAATAGAAAAAATGAGGATTTTGTTGGGAATTGCAACAGCCTTTAATTGGTTTGGGTAAAAAGAACATTTTTAAAACTTATTTTTTCCATCTTGGAGCATGGTATTTATTCAAGACTTCTCTTACCTTCTGTAGTAAAATATTATAATTTCCTTCCTTTATACAAATCCTATTTCTATGTCTCTTGTTAAGGGATTTTTCCACCCAGATATAGTTTTTTATTTCTAATATGAACAAGAATTTTTTTCCAACATGTTATCAGTAATCTACAAAGTAAATTGTTTCTCTGAGTTCTGGACATGCTATAACATTTTGTACACGTATGTTGAACATCTATTGGTGTCGCATCAAAATTCGAACATCCAGGGTCCGTAAAGCTCTGCTTTGGGCACCGTCTGTCCCTCCAGCTCCAGCTCCTCACCTCTGTGCCTCTGTCCCCTGGGCCCTGGCCATCTCCTTCTCCCACATGCTAAGCTCTTCATTTTACCACTTGGCACAGTCTGTTCCTTTTACCTGGAACTTCCTATTCTGTTCTCTGTGCAGGTGATTCCTTTTCACCCTTCAGGTCAGGGCTCAGGTCTCCTCTCTTCCCAGGGGATTTCCTGGCCAGAGAATAACATGATAAAATCAAAGAAGGTTCAGATTGGAACTATTTCCCCCATGAATTTCAGAAGACTAGAGTATATTTTCCCAATGTGGTGTCTTTGTTTTTTTGTGTCTGACCAGTGTGTGGAGGCCATGCCTTTGAGATGACCCTTAGGGCTGGACGTTGTGTCCTGCCTGCTCCCAGATTGCTCCATGTTGCAGATGATGTGAAACCACTCAGCACCATCAGTCACTCTCCGGTCTAGAGGCTGAGCCCCTAATGACCAGGCTGCATGCACTCACCTCAGCGTCCCCCGCACCTAGCGCCGTGATGGGCAGTGACAGGCTCTCGGCGCTTGCTGGATGCTTTTAATCACATCACTTCCTTGGCAGCTTTCCTTGTAGATATGCTTGCCCTGGCAAGAGGCGTATCAAGGCATCTTTCCCCCCAAAAGGCAGGTCTAGCCCAGCAAGACAGTCTGGTACTAGCTACCATCTGGTCACAGGTGCAAAGCATTAAAACAGACTTTCCTGAAAGAAGGCCAAACCCATCCTCGCGAGGAGACAGCATCTTTTCCATTTAAGAAGCACCTCTGTGGAGTTCTGTTCAAGTTCACCCGGTCTCCCAAATATAGGTTGCATGCCTACTAAGTGCAAGGGGACAGAGGTAGGGGCTGTGCCAGCGAGATGCCCAGAACGCTCACTCTAGACTGCGTGGTAAACAGATTGTGGTACATGGCGTTCAAGTCTTTATGCAACAATAGGAACAAAAGGAAATAATCAGGACTTACAGTTACAGAACGCTTTATACTTTTCAGAAGTTCTTTACGTCAGTTATCTCAGCGTGATTTGGTGACCACAGTCTCGGGCAGTTACCTGTGACCAGGTAGAAGCTTTCTTTGGAAAACGGCCTCCAGCGTGGGGCTTCCTATTTTGGGGGTTGCGTGAGTGTGCGGAGGAGGAGGGACGGGGACAATGTCGTGCATGTCCACAGAAGGAGGTGATGGAGCCAAGACTGAGAAGCTTCCGTCCCTAGGAGTGAAACCTTACGTTACTGATTCCCAGCCCTGCTTCCTGCTTCCCCACGGGTGTCTTGAAATTCTTCAAAGGAAATTAATTGTAATTTACTTCAATTTTTCAAATACCCTTACGTGCCGCGCAGCACAATGCTTCCGGGCAGGGGTGGCCCAGAGGAGGTGGACTGGAAGTTGTATGTGTGTCAAAGAAGCTGTCAGTCAGCCAGAGAACAGTAGGAACTGAAACACCCCCAAATTCGGGGGAGTGATTGGTCTGAGCTCATGCCTGCAGGGTAATGAGAGACAAAAGGGAGCAGTGTCGGTTCCTAAAAAGTTGATACCGCTTGTTGGTGGCCAGGGTGACTCCATGCTCTCCACAGAAGGTGCCCTGTCTGGGGCCACAGATGTTAAGCTGCCCAGCTGGTCCCCGAGTCTGGAAAAGCAGGCTCCCCAGTCCCCAGGGAGGCTGCCAAATCTGTGTTCACAGTGAGTGGTGAGGCCTCATTTTACCGTTACGACTATTAACTGGTTAAGTTATTGATTCAGTGCCCTTGACATTTGTTTGTTGATACCTGCTCAGTCAAAGAACACAATGGGGGTGGCCATTCTTTTCCTTCCCTCCCTAAACGAGCACGCCAGGCTTGCCTGCCGGAGCGCGTGGTGAACGCAGGCACGTGGGTCACAGTGTGGTCTGGGCTCAGAACTTAGAAGGCATCGCCTTGGATGGAGGAGCTGACCGCTGGCTGGGCCTGGAAGGGATCCACATGTGCCGAGTGCCGATTCTGTCTTCCTCCTCCTGCCCTGCTGGGCTTGCATGGATGTGGGAGCTGTGGGCAGCCGCAAGTGTGTTTGGGCTAGAGGCAAATTCATGTGTGTTCTTTGCCTGATTCTCCGCAGCACAGTAGGAAAGGGGCCAGAGACAGTGGCTGGCGGTAGGAGAGCCTCTGTTTTGGGAGCGCGAAGCAGCCTGGGATGGAAGAAAGGAGGAGGGGAGAGTCAGGGAAGCCTGTTTCGTCTCGTCCCACGCTCAGAAACAGAATTGCCATGTCTACTTGTTCGCAGTTGTGCTGGCGAGGCAGTCGCAGTATGAGAGCCGCGTGGACCTGGGCTCCGGCCTGCGCTGTAGGGGCTGTAAGGATAGCAGCTCTGCTTCCTGTTTTTTGGAGGGTGGCACAGGGACAGGGGGTTGCTTTAGAAGAGAAGGGCACAGGTGTGAAGGGCATAGGACTTCCTCTTTGTTCCCCATCTTGTTCTTGACCCTTCTCTTTCCAGCTGCCCCCAAAGAGCCTCCCAGTGGCCTGCCTCCCTCCTTCCTCTGTGGGGAGCGGGCCAGCCCCTGTCACCAGATGGCAGGGGACCCAGAGGCCTCTTCCAGCTTCAGAACGCCCTGGCTCTGTAATATCCCAGAAGGAGTGTGAGGACATGGCCATGTCCTGGTTCTTAGTCTTCAGATAAACTCAGATGTCCTTGATTCTCATCTTCCCACACCCTTCTGTCCCCTTTCTTCTACCCCCATCTCCCCACAAGAGGTGGCAAATGTGGTGAACCAGTTGGCTCAACTAGTGACATTTCACCCCACATGAGAGCATGTGTCTTATGATCAATAAAAACATATTTAAAAAAAGAAAAAGAAAGTATATGATCTTCCTTAAGCTATTCTTCCTCCCATCCCACCTCAAATCTGGTTCCCTTCCCACATTCTCCATCTCATTCTTCCCTGTTGCTATAGCCGAAATCCTAGGAGCAATCCTCCCCTTCCCTTTCTCTGCCTCCCCCCCCCCCCATGTCATTCATTCAACCTGCAATGCCCCTTGGCAATCTCCTCCTGTCCTTCCCCTCGGGCCTTGCCACAACGGAAACCCTCTCTTCGACTCTCCTTCCTCATGCTCTCCCACATGAAACCCTGCAGGGAAAAACCCTACTTTTTAATAGCATAGTCCTCCCTTGCCTTGGAGGACACCAGCTCTGTTGGGTGAGTACTTTGATAAGCCACTCGGGGACATGGTGGAGTAACTGCAGACGCTCGCTGGATTGCCACCACAGGAAGTCAGCTCAACTCACTGCAGACATTCTGCTGGGCCGCCTGGTGTCCGCTGGCCAGGGTGGCCGATGAATTGCTTGGAACAGTGGGCCCTCAACGAAGCAGGGGGGTAAGCCTGACACACACAGGTAGGAGTCGGGGAATATGCCAAGTTAGAAAGTTAAACACTGTCCCACTTGACAAACCTGGCTCCGGCCGCACCTCACTTGTATTAGTGGTTCACGCAGTAACGACCATCCAAGTTCTGCAAAGGAGACATCTGTGTAGGGGAAACATCTTTGCATTGGCTCCTGAATTCCATTGGTTCAAAGAGAATCCTCAGCAACTTGGGAGATGATACCGCTCCTGGCCCCCCACACGGAGCACCCCCAGCACTCACAGGAAGAAGAGGGAGGTAAGGATGCTTGCATATTCTTCTTTCTGCAAATGACCGACACTCCATCACCTTGGAGCCCACCTGGCAGCTGGCTCTCAAGGTAAGATCGCATCCTTTTTCAGACTGTCTCCTTATATGCTCCCAGCAGGGCTGACTGCTCAGAGTCTGGGGCACGGGGCAGTCTTATGTACCTCGCTAGACTGCACTGTTCTTTGGGGTACTTCCAGGATGGTAGAGGGGTATGGCCGGAGCCAGTCTGGTTCAGCGTCTGTGAGGTCACCACACAGGTGCCACCCTGTCCTTGTATCACAGCCTAGAGTTTTGCCTCTGCCGGAAATGGAGGACGAAGTAGATCCCAGCCACAGAATCTGGGTTTGCTTGACGCCAAGTGTTGCATTCTGAGCTTCTGAGTGTGTGAGAATAGTGGGCCTAATGGTAAAGCTACTAGAGCTGATCTAATTAATACAGCAGACCCCTGTTTCATTGTAGGGGCTACACGCCTACAATATTCTTGGACTTACTGCTGTCAGCTTCTTTTTGCTCTTGGTGTTTGGGTGGCTGATGCACTCTGAGGATTCCGAGGCTTTAGTAAGATGATCAATGCCATGTTCAGTTCATGTTCACAGCGCCTTGGCTTGGCTCCCTAAATCGAGACGTGCACAGAAATAAAAATTATGAATTTGCCTCGGTCCAACTTCTCTCTTTGCTCACCCCATTCTTCGTTGGCACCTGTGCCCTTGGGGACTCTTGCATCCTGTCATTGGTTGGGAACACCTTCTCAAAGGATGGGTGACACCATGACATGTGCCAGATGTGTCCCCGGGAAACGCTTCTGAGTGGCTGGTGGGGCTGTGGCTCATTCAGTTGCCTGTGTTGGAATCAATGGCGTCTGGTGCTTCCCCTCTCCAACTCACACCCCTCTTCAAAATGTTCTTGAGAACTGGATCTGGGGGAGCCTCTCTCAATTCCAGCAGAATCTGGGCCACTGCCTTCTAAGCTTGAGGTGTTATCCGTGTTGTAGGGTGGTTTGGCAGAGCTACCTCTCAAGGCTAAGTTCTTCCCAGATGTTGTGTCTCCTGTTGCTGGCAGGTGCCAGGAGGAAAGGGCTGTCTCAGGGTTCAAATATCAAGACTATCCAGGCTTCTCTGAGGACTGGTTACCCGAGCTAGAGAACACCTGATTGTTATTCCATTGGGGATCCTTCTTCCTCTCCAAATAGAACTCTATTAAAAAGTTAAATCTATGTATTCACAGTATGGTGTGTTAACTTGTCTCTTGATGCCATAACAAGTGACTACAAGTTTATTACCTTTCAGTCCTGTGCCTGGGTCTTACCGGCCAGAAATCACGGTGTCAGCAGACTGTTCCTCCTGGAGGCTCCAGGGGACACTGTGTCCTGCTTGCTCTGCTTGCTGGCAGAATTCACTTCTTTGCAGTGTGGCTCTTGGTCCCCATTCTCTTGCCAGCGGTAACCTGACGGCTCTCTCCTCCCCCTCCTGGTGACTGCCGCAGTCCCTGGCTTGCCACCTCCCTCCTCCATCTTCAAAGCCAGCGATAGCGTTGAGTCTTTCTCTTGTCACATCTCCCTGACCCACTTTTTTGCCTTCCTCTTCTGCTTTTAAGAGCTCACATGATCAGATCAGGGGTCAGGTAATTAGATAAGTGAGACCCTGATAACCCTGGATGATCTCTCCATTTCCACTCAGCTGATTAGCACCTTTAATGCCATCTGCAACTTTAATTCTCTTAATTTACAGGTTCTGGGGATCAGGATGGAGACACCTTGTGGGGTGCGGATGGGGGCATGATTCTGCTTACCACACATCTTACTTCACAAAGTGCCCAGTGCATTTAATTTTAGAGATACAATGGGGAGGAGGGAGACTAACATTTATTGAGTGCCCAACGTATGCCAAGCACCATGCTAGACACGCATGTGCTTTGTGTGTACTAGGTAAGTACTGTCCTCAATTTGCTGCTGAGTAAACCAGAGATTTGGAGAGTTTAAGTAACTTGCCTAAAACCTAAAAGCTAGTAAATGACAGAGCGAGGATTTGAGCTGAATTGGGTAAGACTTCAAAGTCTGAACATTGCTCTTCCCACCATTTTCTATGTTTCTCCTGGGATCTCGATCCAGAGCCACAGGATAATGGCTTGTTTAAATCCAGTTGTTTTCCCGAGGTTCACTTGCTTGCTTGGGGCCTGAGCTTCCGTGGAGTGCAGACTACCCATACTCCCCGCTTGTGGCAGGACCAATTTTACATTAATTGAATGTGGACAAGAAAGATCATGAAGGAAGTGAGCAAACTTTGTCTTGGGGTCTTAGACTGCACCCAGCTCTTCAGAGCGGCTTAGCGTGGAAACAGACATCATGTCTGATTGCGCCCTCGCCTGGGGGTTGGAAAGCTGGTTGAAGCCCTCCTCAGTTCTGCTCATCTCAGCTGCGTGGGGCTCTGCAGGGGTGGTCTCGGGCCAGCAACGCCTGCTCTCCCAGTTGCCTGGACTGAGGGGCCCGGGGTGGTCCTGCCAGCTGTATGAGGATGAGATCAGCAGGAAAATCCTTCCAGGAATTGCAGGGACAAAGGAGACAGGCTGGGGCAGAAGGGCGTGCCAAGTTTGGTGTGGCTGTTGGCAGGGCCACATCTGGAAGCCGCCTGTTCTATACCCAGTGGTGTGACAGTTGGTTTCCTGCACATGCAGTTGGTTTAGATCTGTTGATGCTGCGGCCCTTTGGAAGCTCACAGTTTAAACCAAAGATATTCGGTTTGTGGCTCAATTAGGAAGATCCTCAGGGGCAGTCCCATCCCTAAGGTGCCTGCCACAGTAACAGCTCAGAGAAGCTCAGCTATCTCAGTCTCCCATACACACATATGCACACTCACGCACACACTGGAAATGATGTGAGCAGCTTCAGGATCTTGCCCCTTCCTTCCAGTCTCAGTGCTGCTCTCACCGGCTGGCAGGGCACCCGCATTCTGGCTTTGCCTGTTGATTAAAGTGATTCTGCCAGACACAGGTTGCAAGTTGCTAACTTGTTTTTAGGCTCTGATGCTGAAGACTTATAATGTCCGTCCTAATCTCTCCTCCCTCTTAGCTCCTGCATCGAGAGGCAGAAGTGTTGTGTGAAGCATTTGGGAGGGTGGGAGGCCCTGGGTGGAGCCCACGTGGCCGACACCCGGGCCTCTTTCTGTTGACCACAGTTCCCACCCACAGGCCACCTGCGTGAAGGTGCTGGCTGTGGGCTCCTTTGTTTCCTCTCAGCAAACACTGATTAAACATCTACTTTGGATATTCAAAGACAAAAAAATTGTTTTAAAAACTCTCTCTCTCAATTAAAAAGGCAAATACAATCCTATATAATAAAAGCATAATATGGAAATCGCCAGAAACAGAAGAATGACCGGTTGGCAGGGGGGCGAGGCTGGCGAGCCGGCGGCACCAGGTCAGCCAAGGTGCATGCCAGCGGGCAGAGGGAGGGGACGGTGATGGGGAGCAGCAGCGACCAGCGGTGGCGGAGGGGCGATGGGGGGTGGGGTGGGGGCGCTGCTCGCTGGCCAGTG